>NC_143580.1:236361693-236709901 GCF_048544385.1 Mastigoproctus giganteus | reverse complement strand
CATTCTGTTACAAAATGTGACTACAGCAGATTGTAAATACGTTTATTTTTAAATTTAAAAACATTACCTGTAATAGCGGAAGATAGATTTTTTTTTAATAAAGTAATCTTTAAGGAATATATTTTATTTTTTATTATGATTAGCCTGTTAATTCGGAATTAATTCAGACTTAATTCTACTTAATGATTGATTATTATTTTTTTTAGGATCTTAACATTCTTTCTCTTATTTTCTTCAACTAGGCTAGGCATTTTGTGTTTAATAACTTCTCCATCTGTATTTACTTTTATTTTATTTTACTTTCATTTGTAACATTTATTTATATACCTGTATCCTGTTTTGCTGCTTGGCGCATTCAGGTACACGTACTGTTATATATATATATAGATAGATAGATAGATAAAATATATATGACAGTTACTACAATAATGTAATTATAAAATTTACATTTCATAATACAAATTATATATGTACAGTATATAATAATTTTATTACTGTATACCTTTTTATAATGAAATAAGTTTATAAATTTTAAAAAAAAATCAGTTTAATTAACTTCAACGAAATTACATGGTACCCCTGGAATGTTGTGGCATCCTGACTGAAAACCACTGCTGTAACCCCTTCATATTGGTGTTTTTTAAATCTCGGGAATGTTTAATTTTAATGTGGCAACATTACATTTTCAGAAATATCAATAAATAATGAGATTGATACATATGCAAAGATGAATAAGATTGTTATAGTACTTAAACGTTTCATTATAATTAGTATGGTTTCGTGCGAATTTTAATCTGTGATTTCGGTATTATTAAACTATAATTATTGTTTTCTCATATTCCCTTATTATAATTAATAGCCATAAATACACAGAGTTCTCCCCTAACATATACATACGTTGTAAATATATACACATGTATATCCACAGGACTGGCTAAAGTTTCGCAAGCTGGTCATGTGACAAGCCGGTGCCCTCCTCGGATCTTGGTGAGTGAAAAGCTAATGGGAATGCTGTGGCCCAGGGGAGAACTGAGGGGGGCAGTTGTCCTCTGAATCACAGCCTTGTAAGATGCACTATTTGCTTGATGTTTGCGGAGCAGTCAAGTATGGGACATGATACTGCCATGGGGGATGTCTTTGTGTGTGTGCGATGCAAGGAGTGTAAGGAGATAAGGCGACAACTCAGCGTTGTTATGGGCCTATATGAGAGCTTGAAGGATAGGGTGGATGCCCTCGAAGGATTACAAGTGAGGGGCCAATCAAGCTCTCAGCTGCCCACACCAATGCCAGAGCTTGCACTTGGTCATCGCGGAACACAGCGGCAACCCCCAAGGCAGAATGCGCTGGTCCCAAAGGAACTAGTAGTTGTTGGTGACTCTATTGTCAGGGAAACGGGAAACATGCTTTGTAAAAAGGATAGGTGGAATAGGACCAGGGTATGTCTGCCAGGGGCAAAAGTTGATGACGTTGTAGAGCGGATATCATCTTTTAAGGGCACAAAAGGTGATATAGTTGTACACGTTGGCACTAATGAAATTAAGAGTAGGAGACCGGCGGAATTACTTGACAAGTACAGGTCACTGATGAAAAAAAGCCGTGAATTAGGGTTGAAATTGAAAGTGTCTGCAATTCTGCCCAGACACGATAGGAGGGAGTATATGATGAGAGCCCTGTCAATCAATTCGGCCTGTAAAGATTGTGCAGGGCTCAAGGGGTAGAATTTTTTTCAGCCTGGTCTGTACTTGTTAACAGGAGAGACTGCTTCTACAGGGATGGGATACACTTAAATAGAAAGGGTGCAAGAATGTTTGCTGATGCTATCGAGGCAATGTTAGGTGGGCCGAAAAACTGCTAGATTGGGGGGATACAAGGACTAATAGATTAACAGTAGCCACTGGCAGAGGTGAAAGTGATTCTTGCACTGCTTCTATTGGAATGAGCTGCAGCCTGGAAAATAAGATGCAGGATATTTCAGAGACTGCTGGGAATCATTGGGGTACAAGTAAACACATGGGTTGTGTTAGGGTAGCTAAGAAAAAGAACAGGTGCATGTATACTTGTGTGTACACCAATGCTAGGAGTTTAGTAAATAAATTTGATGAATTTGAGGTATTGCTCAAAACATCAAAGGCAGATATTGTGGGGATTTCAGAGACGTGGTGTCACACAGATATAAGAAATGCAGAACTGGAATTTGGGGAGTACAATGTCTACAGAAAGGATAGACAGGATAGGAAGGGAGGAGGGGTTATGCTATTAGTTAAAAAACACACAAAATCCAAGGAAGTGAAGCCAGTCGACATCGCTGGACAGTGCAGTGTCGAGTCAGTTTGGTGTGACATAAGCATTGGGAGATCAAAATTGAGAGTAGGAGTGTGCTATAGGCCTAATGACTCTGATGAGTATAATAAGAAACTGTTCGGAGAAATAGAGTGGGCCAGTAAATCAGAGAGTCTTATAATGGGGGATTTTAATTTCCCAGATATTGACTGGAATTTGGGGGCTGGTCACTCACACAGTAGCAAGGCTTTTGTGGATTTATTGGATGATTGTTTTCTACATCAGCATGTTCGGGAGGCAACTAGAGGGAGTAATACTCTTGATTTGATTATCAGTAGTGATTCTTCATGCATTAAGAATCTGCAGATAAATGAACCACTTGGTGGCAGTGATCACAGTGTGCTGAAGTGGGAGTTACTCAAAGAGGTAACTACCATTAGGGGTAAAGGGAAGGGGTATTGCTTTCGTAAAGGCGACTACAATGGACAAACAGTATTTAAATTCTATACAGTGGGATCAACTGATGATATTGCCAACAGCAAATTCAAAATGGGAAGCATTCAAAGAACTTATCGTGGAAGCTACTAGGCTTTACATACCAACTAAGAAATATTGTTCAAGGTTTAGGCCTAAATGGTTGTCAGATGAACTAATGAGGCATATGGCAGAGAAGAAAAATGCATGGGATACATACAAATTAACACGTGACACGGACGCCTATGATAGATACAAGTTGATCTGTAACCAAGTTACAAAGGAGGTTAGGCAGGCGAAGGCAGATTACGAGAGATCCTTGGCAAGGGATGCGAAGAAAAACAGCAAAGAGTTCTTTACTTATGTAAACTCTAGAAGGAAGGGGATGAATCAGATTGGTCCACTTGAGATCGATGGTCAACTGTTGATGACCCTGCTCGGGTAGCTAACAAACTAAATGAATATTTTGCATCGACATTCACACATGAGGAGTTATTCAGCGAGGGGAATGCCAGAGGTGTATTCAACTCTAGCAGTAAGCTAGAGAATCTTGTAATAACTGAGAGCAAAGTGGAGGAGAAATTGTTGAAGATAAACACAAGAAAGGCACCTGGGGTGGATGGGATCTATCCAGTTATATTAAAGGAGGCAGCAAAGGAGGTAAGCAAACCCTTAGCCATAATTATGAGAGCTTCCTTGGACTCAGGGGAGGTACCCATTGACTGGAGATGTGCAAATGTGACCCCAATTCACAAAGGGGGATCAAAGGCTGACACAAGTAATTATAGACCTGTGAGTTTAACTTCTGTTCCCGGAAAATTAATGGAGGCACTGGTGAAAGAAGCACTGCAGGATCATCTAGACAAGACTTCAGTTATAGCTAGGACACAGCATGGTTTTGTTAAGGGGAAGTCTTGCCTGACCAATTTGATTGGATACTATGATGCAGTCACAAAAGAACTGGATGCAGGGAATAACTTTGATATTATATACTTGGATCTTAGAAAGGCTTTTGATACTGTTGCACATGGAAGACTGCTGCACAAATTGGAGCAGTGTGGCATTGGAGGCAAGTTGCTGCTATGGATAAAGGGGTGGTTGAGGGGGAGAAGACAGAGAGTGGTAATCAATGGACACTGCTCATCGTGGACTAATGTTATTAGTGGAGTCCCTCAGGGTTCAGTATTGGGGCCTTTATTGTTTTCTGTATTTATAAATGATATTGATGATGGTATATCAGGCTTAATGTCCAAGTTTGCAGACGATACGAAGGTTGGCAGGGTTGTCAAGGACACTACTGACACTATGCTGCTGCAACAGGATTTGGAAAGGTTGAGCAGATGGGCTTCGAGGTGGCAAATGAAGTTTAACATTGACAAATGTAAAGTACTACATATGGGAAACAGCAACCCCAGAGCAACGTATCAACTCTGTGGTACTACACTGACAGTGGTAGAGAATGAAAGGGACCTGGGGGTGGTGGTGCAGGCAGATATGAAGTTCTCTGAGCAGTGCAGACGAGCTGCAAGAGTAGCTCATGGTGTATTGTCAATGATATATAGGAATTTTTCTAGCAGGGATAAGGAGGTGATTATTCCCTTGTATAAGGCAATGGTCAGGCCACACCTAGAGTACTGTATACAGGCCTGGAGGCCTCATTTCAGGAAGGATGTAGAGCTGCTGGAACGAGTACAGAGAAGGGCAACTAGATTGGTGAATGGGACAAAGGGGTTCTCTTACGAAGAAAGGCTTAAGTTTTGCAAATTACAGTGTCTGGAAACTAGGCACCAGCGGGGTGATCTGATAGAGGTGTACAAAGCCTTGAATGGTTTGAGCATGCTCAATGCTGATGGGATTCTTCCTCTAGCTCAGAAAAATCACCTGAGAGGGCATAAATTCAAATTGAGGAAAGACAGATGTAGGATAGATGTGCGGAAATTTGCCTTTAGCCAGCGGGTGGTTGGTGGGTGGAACAGACTTCCATCCCTTGTCGTGGAAGTTGATAGCTTAAATAAGTTTAAGGCTCAGCTGGACAGGTATTTCGAACGAACAGAGGGGTGAAGTGGAAGTGGTTATTTTTATTTATTTATGTTACTTTTTTTTTTTTTTTTTTTTTTGGCTGATGCTGCATTTGCTTGCTTTCTTGCATCAAATGCCTCTACTAATGCTAATGCTAATGCTCAAAAGGCAGGGAGAATATAGTGTACCCACATCTACACCTTCGTAGAATGCGACGCAAGTGCTGTGATTTGTTTTCTCTTTAATACAGAAGTGTTGTTATTCTTTTTTTTTTTTTCTCAGTTCTTAAAAAAGTAAGAAAATGATAAGCCCACTAACTTTCATTTTCCTCGAAATTCGTGGAGGCGATGTTTCTTCGCTTTTTTCTTTTTAAAATGATTTCCCCAAAGTGTTTCCTCTCTAGTGATTTTATAACCGACAGAGCATGTATAACAGACTACAACCTTTTTTAAGTTTCATCGCAGCCGAAACACATGATCTGGCGGAGGTTCAATCCTCCTATTTTCAATCCTCCCATTCTGGAAAGGGTATCATCATCTTCCTCATCCAAATAGTCAAGAATGACCTTTTTCTTTTTCCTTAAAAAAAGGGGTAAGTAAGTAAGAGAAAAGGGAAAAAATAAGCACATTGAGTTTATTTCAGTAAATGCTCCATTAAAATTATTGAGAATTATTCTAAACTAGAAGAAACAACTTCTATAGCTCATAAGATAAGAACATGCCGATTCAGCTAAGAAAATACGTCTACAGAGAAATCGTTGGAGTAGGTACTACTTTCTATGATATTAAAATTTACACAAGCTGTGTGAAAACATAAATTTATGAAACAAAACAGGCCAAATCATGTGACCGTTGCATTCGATCAATTATTAGCATTATTCTCTTCCTAAAGATATACTTGGCTAAACTGAACAGAGAGAAAAATTCTTACCCGAAAAAAGAAAAAGACATGGCTGATGATTTTCGCCTCATGTTCGCTGGAGGTACTCTTGCAGGTGGTCCTACTGAAAAAAAAAAACGCATCAAATTTAAACCGAGTTAACTGCTTATTTCAATTCCCAAAAACATTAAGAAGAATAAATTTCAATTAAAAATATAATTCCAATTTTTCTGGTTTTACATGTTTGCCTAAAATTTATTTTTAGCGAAGGTATTCCCAAATGTTATGCCATATTTTCTTCATGCAAATTTTAAAACTTTCTCAAGATTAAAACATACCAATATGAAGGGATTACAGTACGCAAAATAGAAAGAATACACGTACCTCAATTCGCCGGCCGTTCATCCTTTTCAGATGGCGGGTAAATGGTCCTTATTGCCTGTAAGAAATCTTTTGTTATGTTTTTACTTTTGCTGTGTCTCCTTCTCCACATGTATTCGGCCAGATACCCGTTGAATTGTTTTTCTGCTTGCCGGCGGGGCACCTGCCTCTTGATGGCACTCCACGAACCCTCGATACTGTTGGTGTTTTCTCCAGTTTCAGGGTCGCTGAAATGCAGCGAGTGATTCACGGTGAAATGCCGAAAACCTTCGTCCTCTAGGCAATCGTAGATAGGCCTTCCAACAATCTGAGACTATGGTGGTGCCAGGCAAAATGAAAGACCTAATGACGTCTAGGAGGACTTCCTTACTCCTATTTTCGACGACCCAGAAAAAACACCGTACAGACCCACGCTCAACACCACCAAACACCCATTTCCCATTCACACGTTTACCCCGATTATATTTTCTTTTTCCGAATTTACTTTCATCTATTTCGACTACAACTCCTACACCCCCAATCATGCCACTTTCTCTCACGCACACATCAATGCAAACTTCTCGGCAAAAGCTCCTCCAATCGGCAACCGTCTTGGAACTTACTCCTAATTCATTTTTTATGAATGAACAAGGCGTCTTTTGCACCCAAAAATAGGTCAAAAGAAGCACCTCATTCATTCGTAGTTTGCTTTGGGAAAACCAAGACCCCTTCCATATAGATCTTTTGACGTAATGCCCATGCAACCCTAGCATTCTACACTTCCACTCATCCTTTCTCTCACTTAATACCATCTCGCTTCCACCCTTTGGGCATTCATACCTGGAGGAGATCAAGCCTACACTCACACACCATTCAATCAATTTCAATTGCCCACTTTTATTCAACTCCCAAAAAAAACACGTGTTCAATTTCACCTGAGGATTCATGGCGTGCGTGCACCTTCTATCAGCAAAAACTGGAATAATCACGTTTGTGAAGAGAAGGGAAAATCAGATTGCTTGCCAAAGGAATGATACCCAGCAACCAAAGAAACACAGGAAAAAGTGAGAATTATATAGAGATCTGCTGAATGGTTTTCATTGGCTAACAGTTTCCGCCCTTTATGCTGTCGCCAAAATAAGGTTAATATCTTTTGTCTTGGGAATATTTCACCCCTTCCCGTTCCCAGTGCATCTGCAAGTCGTAATTTCAATTTCTTCACAGAAAGGTGACCCGTATTCTCTCTCTGATTGCTTGTCGCCGATATCCGGGGGGGAAGCAGCGGCTTGGCTGCATAGATGTCACGTGACCACCTTGCGATCGTGAGAATATCTTACTCCTCTGTGTGTTACCCCATCCATTCGACACCTTTTTGGACTTTAATATTAATATCTGTCTTGAATCAAGAATGTTTTTTTAATTTTAATTTAATGTTTACACTGACAATAAAAAGTGCAGAGAGTTGCACTTTTCTACCTTAGCTTTTGACCACCAATGAGTATTATCTGTTCTCTATTATTTCTATCGATTATATTGAAATTAACAATTACTATTTTTTGCCCGGGGAAGGCGAAATTTAATTCTACCGGGGATGATACTCACGAATCCAGAAAAAATATCTCATATTTCTATATTAATGTTCAATATTGTTAAAAGTAATGAAAGAAGTATGTCCTGATAATTTTCAATGAAATCGGAACGTAAGTTTCTCTGCATCTACGATTACAAGTCGTTTGAAGGATATGGGAGAAGAGCTCTATTCCACTTTTAAAAAGCAAAAGAATTGCAGGTTTTAATTTTCTGTTTATACTCCGGCATGACAACCAAGTCAGTAGAGTTTACAATAAATCGTCAATACAAATATTTATCGTATTTAGTAGTCACGGGCTTGAATCCCGGTCCACTCAAGGAACACGTGTTATGCACTCTCGCTAAGAGCCTTGATATTACAGACTCCGCTCAACTACTATTCTTTATTAGAGCTATAGATTCCAAGTTTGTGATCACACAGGAGCTGTGTGCTCTTCAAAGTATGACAGATACCACAACAGCAGAAAATACATTTATGAAAGAGTCTGAAAGTTTAAGTTTAAGGAACCTTAATCTGAACTGGAATAAATTTAAAAGTGTGACTACTGATGGTGCCCGAGATATGAGAAAAATTTTGGGTAGTTGCACCAATCAGTGAAAAAGTAGTGAAAGTTAATGGTACCATTCCTATGCAGTTTCATTCAGAGGCGGATTTAACGGCGAGCGCCCTGGGCCCTGACTTCTTAAGGGCCCCGCAAAACCCCAACTTTACACTTTTTTTTTCTAATGACACCAAGTTTGGTTTCATATGTGCAATTTTAATTACGTACAAGTTTACAATCGGCGGTAAAACCTGATAGATCCTGATTTATATTTTTCTTTTCATTGGTAGGCTACCAATGGTAGCTAGAAAAATGAAACGACATCTATCAGGGTCTGAAAAAAGACAAATTACAAAAAGACGCGAGCAAGTTGCCAACCAACGGAAAGAAGCATTGGACAAATTTATAACTGGCGATTCAGGCCATCATAATTCGAGCAACAATGAAAATGAAGAACAAGGAGCTTCCATCAGTCAACAAAAAGAGTTAGTTGAAGTTGAAAACCAAGGTATAGAAGAAAGCAACAACGATGAAGAAGATGAAGACTCAGTTAACAGTCAACCAGGTGAAAAACCAGTAGAAAAAAATATAGAAGAAAGTCCATTAGAAAATATTGAAACGCAAACGGAAAATATTCCATTCGAAGTTACACTAAAAGATATTGCTCTCTGGCCTAACGTTTTATCTAATGAAATGGTTGAATTTCTAATTTCAAATAAAATGCGCAAAATATTATAGTATTATTTTAGATTCTACACCCGATGTTGTGCATGTGGATCAACTTACTTTTGTAGCGCGCTATTTATCAGCAAATGGGGATGTTAAAGAAAGATTTTTAAAGTTCCTTCCTATAGAAAGACACGATGCGGAGTATCTAGAAGAGACAGTTTTATCTACCTTGCAAAATTTGCCAGTAGATATAAAATATTGCTGTGGACAACCGTAGGACAATGCAGCAAATATGTCTGGCAAGTACAATGGTCTGCAAACAAGAATAAGACAACATGCTCCATCAGCAACGTTTATTCCGTGTTCCAGTCATTCACTTAATTTAGTTGGTTATGTTGCTGCAGAGAGTTGTAGTAATGCTTCCAGATATTTTTTATTTGTGCAAAATTTGTTTGTTTTTTTTCTCCGCATCAACGTTTTGATGGAACACGTTACGCAATAAATTGGATAAAGGTTCTTATACATTTAATAGAAATGTATAAAGATGACCTTGATTCGAGTAGTTTTAAAGATGAGTTGGAACAGTTTTTAATCTTTTTAGATGAAGAGGTTAAGCGATCAATTAATAATATATACAACAAAGCATTAGATATGAAAGCAACTTTTCCAAATGTGGAAATTATTTTGAAAATTTTGTTAACCGTGCCAATTTCAAACGCATCGGGGGAACGCTCATTTTCTTGTCTAAAAAGAGTAAAAAATTATCTAAGAAATTCAATTTCAGAGGAAAGACTAAATAATATGGCTATTTTATATAGAGAGAGCGATTTACTTAAAATTATTGATTGTGATGAGACAGTTAATAAGTTTGCAAAACGAAAAGTAAAAAAAAATTATTTAAATATTTTCACATTTGTAATTTTAATTTCAAGCAAAAATTCTATGATTTTTTTTTTTGTTCAAATTTCTGATTGTTACTCCTATTATACGTATACTATCATTAATTATACTTTTACATACGTTCAACTATTAGTTCAAAACTTTGTGATTATTATTATGCTATTATTAATTATATTATACATATATTATATTCAAATTTTATTGGAAATAAAACATTAATAGTACATAATATTTTTTATTTATTTAAAAAAATGGTTAACATGTATTTTTATTTTCCCTGTCTCTCTTTTTTTTTTTTTTAAGGGGCCAATATTTTCTTCTGCGCCCAGGGCCTCAACCGACTTTAATCCGCTTCTGGTTTCATTGTATCATTCACCAGCAGGCTTTATGCCGGAAAATTTTTAAAATTTGAAGATGAGATCAATGTTGTTTTTGTTGTTTCAAGCATTAATTTCATCAGGAGTTATGGACTGATTCTCAGGCAATTTAGAAATTTTTTGTCTGAGATCAATGCAGAATATTTAGATGTGTTCCACACTGAAGTTAGTTGGCTTAATAGAGGAAATGTCCTTAAACGGTATTTTTATCTTCGTCATGAAATTTTTAACAGAAAAAGGAAGAATTGAAAAGGAATTTTCTGACTCAGAATGGATTTGGGCTTTGGCTCTCTAAACACATCGTGGAGCATCTGAATAATTTTCATTTCAGGCGAAGGACAGTTTTTATGAGATATGTTCACTGAGGATACAGCATTTGAGGGGAGAATGAATATTTTGGGGAAACAATTTTGTGCATTTCTCTTGCTGAAAAGAACTACAATCAGATGGAGAAACGATTTCTCCATCTGATTGTATTCTCTAGAAAGATACATAGACGCACTAAAACCTTTGCGGGAGGAATTCAAGAACAGATTCAAAGATTTCCATACATACGCATGCAAAATAAATAAGAATGTTTCGGAATCCATTGGTACATAAACAAAAAAATCTCTTGGATTTTTATTCAGCACTTCCTAAACATAAGTACGCCAACTTTAAAGGCATCTGCAGCGGGAATATTCTCCAATTTCGGAAGTACGTATATTTGTGAGTCAGCGTTTTCCGAAATGAAAATGATGAAATCTAATTACAGGACTCGAATTTCGGATGAACATTAAAATGAAGTCTTAAGGTTATGGGAAACAAACAATGAAGTACATATTGAAAAACGTATAAATAAATTGCAGCCTCAAGTGGCTCATTGAACTTATGTAGAAAGAAATGTAATTAGTAATCTGTGGCAAATATAGCGTGAGAAAGGGTTGAAGTTTCACACAATTAATGCTGGCTGACTAGATGTCGTACATACCTACCTCTTTATCTCGCCAAGTACTTAGCACAATAGATATTCTTCATCCCCACATCACCGTAGGGTGATGTGGGGATGATTTATGGTATCTATGAAAGAGTGGAGTTCGGGGATCCTCTCCCGGGAAAACTTAGAAAATCAATATGTAATCCTTGGTTACATATTGATTTCAAAGAATCGTAGTGTATATCAATTAGTGATAATATTTATTAAAATGGCCAAATTCAAATTTTTTTTTAAACTTTTTTTCCCCAGTTAGCTTATAGATTGGGGAGAGAATGTTTACAACAATACATCCCTCTTTACGAATGATAAAATGGTAAAAATGCATAGCTGAAAGTCATCCGTTTCAATTAGGAAAACCATAGAAAACAGCATCGCGTTTTTTCCCAACTCTGAAATCGTTGTGGACAACTGAAACGTTTTTGTTGTCTGTATTTTCAAATCTATTCTATTAAGTCATTAATAGAATAGATTTGAGCTTTCTCCTTCATCGATGGATGAAGGAGAAAGCTCAGTGTGTTTTGTGGTTTCATGAAACAAAATCGCCAGTTACAGTCAGCGAAACTTTAGAACTGTAATTGGCGATTTTGTTTCATAAAACCAAAAAACATTGTCCACAGATTGTGCAACTGTACAGTGCAAAAAAGGCGCCTCCGTGGTCAGGTGGGCAGGAGCAGCAGTATCACACGCTTCTTGATTAGACCGGGGTTCGAGTCCGTGACCACCAAATATGGAGGATGCGGAAAGGTGCAAAAAACACCTTTCCGCATCCTCCAGTGCAAAAAACTAAGCATTATCCTTTTATGACACAAGATGCAAGTTTCTATCTAGCAGAGTTTTTAAGCTATAATTTTTATTAATCAGGGAAAGACTTTATGCTCACACTGTATTTTAAAGATAAGATCCAGTTGTGCTTTGATAAGATAAGAAAGAAAGAGATTAGATGAAACGATATATTGCTCGATAAAATAAAGGTTTCTCTCAATGTTATTATTATCCACAGATACTCGACATACATGGCGGTTCCTGTTTCGTTATCAACACGCGCTGAAGAATATGCGAATGAAGATGAAGTGGTAGTTAGCGGTCCAAAAGAAATTGGACACTTTTCTACTGATGGCGAGCGGAAAGTGCATTACGATAAGCGCCAACTCAATTATCTGATCATGCCCAAACATCAAGTGAAGTTTGACTTGAATACTGGCTACAGAATTCGTGTAAAGTACGTCCCTTCAGACGATGAAAAACTGGACCACCTCTTAGATTGGATTTTACATAGCAAGGAAATGTACAAAGTACTGAAGGATGCAGAGGGATGCCACGAGTAAGTATTTTACACGCCGTTATCCTTGGTTACGTATTGATTTTCTGTTATCTGATCAGTTGTCTTTTAAAAAATAACAGGTAGTTCTCAAAATGGCTGATTGGTTTTTGATTTTAATGGTTTCAAGAATGAAATTTTTCTAATTTTTATTTCAGAATTATTTAAATTTACACCGTATTATACTTTCCTGCTGTCCTACAATCCGAATCTAACGAATAGCATATTTCCTGATATTTTATTATTAATGTCTAGTCCAATTTATAACAGAGATATATAGAAAAATTGCATTGATTTTGATTTCTTCTATGAGGAATTTCCAGTAGACTTCAAATCGATTAAACATATTCGATAACATCATTTTATAAATTTCTATTTAATAAGTCAACATTATTGACATTTCAGAATTTGCTTTAAATTAACCCAAAAAAGAAGATTCTTTAAATTAACCCTCGGGGTCCTACTTTCTTGCAAATTACACTGATGTGATTTATTTAGGGAACAGTGATGAAATGTCATTCCTAAGTCACGTATGCATATATTTATTAGGTATTAAAGTGAACCTTAATTTATGGTCAAACCTGTGTCGAAAAACGGATTTACAGAGATATATGAAGCAGCTATTCCAGAGCTCCAAAGTTGCAGTGGGGCACCCAGAGCAATTCAATTACTGCTGGTCCAGGGACCCACCTGGACCTATTCATGGCGCTTCTAAAAATATGTGCGCCTATGCAATGGTTATATAAAGATTCTTAAGCAATATCGGAATCCAGCATTCCCTATCTTTCAACTGACGATTTTGATCACTATCTGACAGTGGTCCTTGTACTTTCAGCCCTGTTATGTCATCTGATCTGAATGATGAAGTCAACGATATTCTCACCCCCTAGTACTTTCTCTAACATGCTGATACAAATAACAAACATCTAGTTTATTTTAAAAAATTTCCCCATTTTGGGTTTCCCTCCCACATTCCAATCAATCTGGTGTAGATTGAATTCACCCATAAGACATTTTCGCTTGCCTGCCCATTCCATCTTCTTTTAGATACTCTCCTCTTGCTCTTCACAATCTTCTAGTCTGTAGATTACTCCCACTCTTATTATACCTTTGCTTCCAGCTAAACCCACACCACACCACACCACACCACACAGATTCTGTGCTGGCAGGCGCGACTTTGATTCAGCATATTCACTTTTTGCGTTCAAGATGCTTTGATAAGAAGCAAGACCCTTCCACCCCTTCTATCTTTCCTAAATACATTGTATATACCGTAGTGAAACTCGTGATTCCGGATTTCCGGCCGGCACCACTTTTCTGCTAGCCTTATTATGTTAGCATTAGTTATTCTAACAAAGAATTCAAATTCAGCCATTTTATTGACAACCCTGATTCACCCCTTAAAGTTATTTTGGTTTGTTTTCCTATCTTTCTCATCCCGCTCATTTGAAATGTTCTAACTTCAGAACATGCTACCAACATCAGCTGTAAAAAAATCTTGATGTGAGTGCAGGCATTATTTTGACCCAAATCATCAGATAAACGCGGATACATATTACCATCCCTCTCCAGACTAGCAGTTTTCCTGAACTCATAAGATATTATCCTCAATGATACTGGCAAAAATCCTTGCACCACCTTTCTTCAAATGATACCATCTCTACAAAATGGATTTCTTCTATGTATAAGTACATACAAGTAATGTACAGTCACTACACTGATGTGCAAAACTTATTTAAAGACCAACACTGTTTCTAAAGGTTACAACCACAAACTCTTTACCTTACTGATGACAGTAGATTCAGTCTCAGTAGGGATTCTGGACGTCAGCTAATCTGGCGAGAGGTTGGCACACGGTAACACCCCGCAAACATTAGCATTAGCATTAGCATTAGTAGAGGCATTTGATGCAAGAAAGCAAACTTTTGCAGCATCAGCCAAAAAAAAATAATAATAAAATAAAATAAATAAATAAATAAAAAATAACCACTTCCACTTCACCCCTTTGTTCGTTCGAAATACCTGTCCAGCTGATCCTTAAACTTATGTAGGCTATCAACTTCCACGACAAGGGATGGAAGTCTGTTCCACCAACCAATCACCCGCTGGCTAAAGGCAAATTTCCGCACGTCTATCCTACATCTGTCTTTCCTCAATTTGAACTTATGCCCTCTCAGGTGATTATTCTGAGCAAGAGGAAGAATCCCATCAGCATTGAGCATGCTCAAACCATTCAAGGCTTTATACACCTCTATCAGATCACCTCGCTGGTGCCTAGTCTCCAGACACTGTAATTTGCAAAACTTAAGCCTTTCTTCGTAAGGGCACCCCTTTGTTCTATTCACTAATCTTGTTGCCCTTCTCTGTACTCGATCCAGCAGCTCTACATCCTTCTTGAAATGAGGCCTCCAGGCCTCTATACAGTACTCTAGGTGTGGCCTGACCATTGTCTTATACAAGGGAATAATCACCTCCTTATCCCTGCTAGAAAAATTCCTATATATCATTGACAATACACCATGAGCTACTCTTGCAGCCCGCCTGCACTGCTCAGAGAATTTCATATCTGCCTGCACAACCACCCCCAGGTCCCTTTCATTCTCTACCACTGTCAGTGTAGTACGACAGAGTTGATACGTTACTCTGGGGTTGCTGTTTCCCATATGTAGTACTTTACATTTGTCAATGTTAAACTTCATTTGCCACCTCTCAGCCCATCTGCTCAACCTTTCCAGATCCTGTTGCAGCAGCATAGTGTCAGTAGTTTCCTTGACAACCCTGCCAACCTTCGTATCGTCTGCAAACTTGGATATTAAGCTTGATATACCATCATCGATATCATTTATAAATATAGAAAATAATAATGGGCCCAATACTGAACCCTAAGGGACTCCACTAATAACATTAGTCCACGATGAGCAGTGTCCATTGATTAAAACTCTCTGTCTTCTCCCCTTCAGCCACCCCTTTATCCATAGCAGCAATTTGTCTCCAATGCCACACTACTCCAATTTGCGCAGCAGTCTTCCATGTGCAACAGTATCAAAAGCCTTTCTAAGATCCAAGTATATAATATCAAAGTTATTCCCTGCATCCAGTTCTTTTGTGACTGCATCATAGTATCCAATCAAGTTGGTCAGGCAAGACTTCCCCTTTACAAAACCATGCTGTGTCTGAGCTATAACTGAAGTCTTGTCTAAATGATCCTGCAGTGCTTCTTTAACCAGTGCCTCCATTAATTTTTCGGGAACAGAAGTTAAACTCACAGGTCTATAATTACTTGTGTCAGCCTTTGATCCTCCTTTGTGAATTGGAGTCACATTAACACATCTCCAGTCTGTGGGTACCTCCCCTGAGCCCAAGGAAGCTCTCATAATTATGGCAAAGGGTTTGCTTACTTCCTTTGCTACCTCCTTTAATATAACTGGATAGATCCCATCCACCGCAGGTGCCTTTCTTGTATCTTCAACAATTTCTCCTCCATTTTACTCTCAGTTATTACAAGATTCTCTACCTTACTGCCAGAGTTGAATACACCTCTGGATTTCCCTTCGCTGAATAACTCCTCATGTGTGAATGTCGATGCAAAATATTCATTCAGTTTGTTAGCTACCTGAGCAGGATCATCAACAGTTGACCCATCGATATCAAGTGGACCCATCTGATTCATCCCTTTCCTTCTAGAGTTTACATAAGTAAAGAACTCTTTGCTGTTTTTCTTTTTAGCATTAGCATTAGTAGAGGCATTTGATGCAAAAAAGCAAGGTTATGCAGCATCAGCCAAAAAATAAAAAAATAAATAAAAATAAATAAATTAATTAAATAAAATAAATAAAATAAAATAAAAATAAATAAATAAAAAATAACCACTTCCACTTCACCCCTCTGTTCGCTCGAAATACCTTTGCATCCCTTGCCAAAGATTTTTTTAATCTGCCTTTGCCTGCCTAACCTCCTTTGTCACTTGGTTACAGATCAGCTTATATCTATCATAGGCTTCCATGTCACCCATTAATTTGTATGTATCCCATGCATTTTTCTTCTCTGCCATATGTCTCATTAGTTCATCTGACATCCATTTAGGCCTAAACCTTGACAATATATCTTAGTTGGTACGTAAAGCCTAGTAGCTTCCAAGATAACTTCTTTGAATGCTTCCCATTTTGAATTTGCTGTTGGCAATATCATCAGTTGGTCCCACTGTATAGAATTTAAATACTGTCTCAGTCCATCGTAGTCGCCTTTACGGAAGCAATAACCCTTCCCTTTACCCCTAATGGTAGTTACCTCTTTGAGTAAATCCCACTTCAGCACACTGTGATCACTGCCACCTAGTGGTTCATTTATCTGCAGATTCTTAATGCATGAAGAATCACTGCTGATAATCAAATCAAGAGTATTACTCCCTCTAGTTGCCTCCCGAACATGCTGATGTAGAAAACAATCATCCAATAAATCCACAAAAGCCCTGCTAGTGTGTGAGTGACCAGCCCCCAAATTCCAGTCAATATCTGGGAAATTAAAATCCCCCATTATAAGACTCTCTGATGTACAGGCCCACTCTATTTCTCTGCACAATTACTCATCAGAGTCATTAGGCCTTTAGCACACTCCTACTATCAATTTTGATCTCCCAATGCTTATGTCACACCAAACTGACTCGACACTGCACTGTCCAGCGATGTCCACTGGCTTCACTTCCTTGGATTTTATGTATTTCTTAACTAATAGCATAACTCCTCCTCCCTTCCTATCCTGTCTATCCTTTCTGTAGACATTGTACTCCCCAAATTCCAGTCCTGCATTCCTTATATATGTGTCTCTGAAATCCCAACAATATCTGCCTTTGATGTTTTGAGCAATATCTCAAATTCATCAAATTTATTTACTAAACTCCTAGCATTAGTGTACACGCAAGTATACATGCACCTGTTCTTTTTCTTAGCTACCCTAACACAACCCATGTGTTTACTTGTACCCCAATGATTCCCAGCAGTCTCTGAAATATCCTGCATCTTATTTTCCAGGCTGCTGCTCATTCCAATCGATATGGTGGTCGAGGTATTCTCGTCTGGGGAGGCGTTATCTTGGATGGAGGTAGACAATTCCAGATACTGGAAGACGGTACTGTAACCGGTGCACGCTACTCTACTGAGGTAATCCTTCCCCATGTGCGTCTGTCCCGAGGTGCTATTGGCCCCGAGTTCGTGTTTATGGATGATAACACCACACCCCATTGCACTGCAGCTGTTGATATGCTTTTGGAAAGTGAGGACATTGTTCGTATGGCTTGGCCTGCCCGTTCCACGATCTAAATCCCCTCGAACACATGGACGATCTGGGGAGACGGCTAGCGGCACGTCCACACCCACCAGAAAATATTCACCAGCTGAAGCGCAGAAGCACAGAGGAATGGACGATGTTATCGCAAGAACTTATCAACAATATTGTTCTATGTATGGACAGGCAGTCCAAAGCCTGCATCGACATTAGGGGTGGCCATATCTCCTACTGAGGACCACATCTTCCCTTTGTTCCATCTTTGGCAGTGATGCATCTGTATCATGGCAGCCAGTGCTATGTTTCCATTTTTGAATTAAATCCCTCTGTACCGTTTTTTTCCTTCATCATTTCTGTACCTCACGAAGTTCCTTTGGTATACTTTTCCCATATCTAGGCCACTCCTATGAGAAGCTACAGGTGAAAACCTCACTGGTCCTTAAATTTTGCACAACAGTGTAACTAAATGACTGGTTTATATTATCAACATACGTTAATATTTTGATTTCAGGGTGCTTTATTACAGTGAGTGACCAAATCATATATAAAAAAGTGATATTAATAAAAGCTTCAGAGCTTTGAAGAACACGAATTTTCTTTTAACTGGAATTGGATATTAATTTATCCAGTTTAATAATAATGAATCTTAATAATCTTTTACTTCGATGACGAGTTTGTCCCATTTTGCAATCCCAAAGATTTTGATTCTGTTTGTTTGAACTCGAACCTAAACGGTTAAGGTCATGAGAAACCAAAATATCATTTATGTTAACACTGTGTATCCTATGATCCGTTTGTCTTTTATGCTGGGTGAAAATCGTTCCCAGAAGAAAATAAAACCATGTAACTGTCGTCTGAAACCAACTAACTTAGTAATAGTGTGGGAATGCCAGGAAAAGTTGCTCCCGTCTCAATGGGATCCTAACTCAGATCTATAGAAAACCAAACTCCGACTTTTGCCACCCCATGAGCAACTGTGCTAGCCGCAAGAATCTGCAGTCTCAAGCTTTTGTGTATAGCACAGCAGTTGCTATAATCACTGTCCTCCCAACACCAGGTGAAAGAAACCTGAGTTCGAATTCCGTCAATGATATGAGTAATTTTTATGGCTCTTTTTGTTCACAACGTGGCTGTTAATCGGCCCCATCGAGGGTAGAATGGTTGTTCTCCCCCGGAAACTTGGGTTTTATGGTACAGGTCGCTAATGCACCTAATAAAACCCTACAACAACTGCAGTTCCAAAATATATTTTGCCCTTAAGGCAGCCCTCCATTACGGGGAATATTCTCGTCACCACTCATTCCGTAAAATTCTTAGGAGTGGTAATGGACGAAAACCTAACGTATAAGGAACAAATCCAGCAACTGAGTTCAAGAGCATTACGGGCTTTCTGAGGTATGAAACTTGATCTCTGTAGAGCGCACAACAAGGAAACAGTCAGAAAATTTCTCCTCTACTATTTTAGTTCTATAATCAGTTATGGTATTGAAGTTTGGTCGGCTGCTCCTATGTCCAGTATGAAGACGCCCTGGGGTCTGGAATTCTGGGTCCTAAAGTGGGCCAACAATTGGGCTCAAAATCACAGCTCTGCATAAATCTGAGATACATCCCGGCCCAGCACCTGGCACATGCGAGGAAGCTCACAATGGCGCTTAATCTGTACTCCGCTGCTCTCGACTTCGTTAATATCTGGGAAATCGTAGGGTGGAAAATCCCTGGTTGAGCCCTCAGAAACCGTCAAATGCTCTGTTCTAACCTGCAGAAGCTCTAGAACCTTTAAGCTGCACTTTACGAACATCATCATCGGCGCGCTGAACTCCACAAACATTGATTTGGATGTGTGGTCCAGAGATCCTGCCAACAGAGAAGAAAAGCGCAAATCCATTGTGAAGTGCAGTCAGCATTTCTGCAATTGTCACCGAAACTAGTCAACTCCCAGTGAAAGTTTCCAGACCACCTCAATGTGTTGCAGCTTGGATATAATAATTATAAAATCTATGTACTAAATATAAGCTCTGTATAATCAATCTATTATAATAACTATAAAACCTATTTAATGCAATATTAGCTGTGTATAATCTATTGCTCTGTCTATGAATTTTATGTATTTGCTCTGTACCCACGTAGTTTTTTATGTACTGAATGTAATGTATACAGTTAGTTGTGAGATTCCTCTGGTTGCGTGTAGCGGGAATCGTGTCCTACATCTCTATGAATAAAGAATTTTATTATTATATATTAAGAGTGATATAAAAGTGGTAATAAATGGACACTACTCTACGTGGACTGATGTTATTAGTAGGTCCTCCAGGATTCAATGCTGGGCCTATTGTTGTTTTGTGTATTTATCAATGATATCGACGAAGGTATATCAGGCTTAATGTCCAAGCTTGCAGATTATACATAGGTTGGCAGGATTGTTAATGACAATAAAGACAGTATGCTACTGCAACAGGATCTAGAAAAGTTAGGCAGATGGAGAGAGAGAGAAGTGGCAACTGAAGTTTCACATTGACAAATGCAAAGTATTGCATATGGGTAGTATTCGTGGAATCTTGTCAATATAGAGGAATTTTGCTGGCAGAGAGAAGGAGGTGATTCTCCCTTTGTATAAAGCAATGATCAGGCCACACCCTGAGTATTTTGTACAGGTCTGGAGATCAACAAAGGGGTGCTCTTACCAATAGAGGCTTAAGTTCTGCAAGTTGCAGCATCTGGAGATTAGGCACCTGCAAGGTGATCTGGTTGAGGTGTATAAGGAGGCTCAATGCTGATGGGATTCTTCCGCTTGCTGAGATTAAGAACATGAGGGGGCTAGAATCAAATTGAGGAACGCCAGTTGTAGAATAGATGTGCGGAAGTTTGCCTTTAGCCAAACTAATAAATAGAAAATAAATTTAAGGAACTAAGCAAACAATTGGAGTGATCGAATGGATGAAATGGGAAGGTTTTTTTTTTTTTTTTGTCTGATGCTGTATAAGCTTGCTTTCTTGCGTCATATTCCTCACTAATGCTAATGCTATTCGATGGCCGATTTGCCAGTTACTGGGCGATAAATCAGAGTTCATGGACGGATACCATACAACTGAGACATCCTCTGAGAAAGGACAGGGTGGATGCCCTCGAAGGAAATAAATTGAGGGACCCATCAAGCTCTCAGCTGCCCACATCAACGCCAGAGCTTGCACTTGGTCATCAGGCAACACAGGGGCAGCCCCCTAGGCAGAATGCGCTGGTCCCACAGGAACTAGTAGTTGTTGGTGACTCTATTGTCAGGGAAACGGGGAACATGCTTTGTAAAAAGGATAGGTGGAATAGGACCAGGGTATGTCTGCCAGGGGCAAAGGTTGATGACGTTGTAGAGCGGATATCATCTTTTAAGGGCACAAAAGGTGATATAGTTGTACACGTTGGCACTAATGATATTAAGAGTAGGAGACCGGCGGAATTACTTAGCAAGTACAGGTCACTGTTGAAAAAAAGCCGTGAATTAGGGTTGAACTTGAAAGTGTCTGCAATTCTGCCCAGACACGATAGGAGGGAGTATATGATGAGAGCCTTGTAGATCAATTCGGCCCTGGAGGGATTGTGCAAGGCTCAAGGGGTAGAATTTTTTTCAGCCTGGACTGTACTTGTTAACAGGAGAGATTGCTTCTACAGGGATGGGATACACTTAAATAGAAAGGGTGCAAGAATTTTTGCTGATGCTGTCGAGGCAGTGTTAGGTGGGTCGGAAAACTGCTAGTTGGGGGGGATACAAGGACTAATAGATTAACAGTAGCCACTGGCAGAGGTGGAAGTGATTCTTGCACTGCTTCTATTGAAATGAGCAGAAGCCTGAAAAACAAGATGCAGGATATTTCAGAGACTGCTGGTAGTCATTGCGTTACAAGTAAACACATGGGTTGTGTTAGGGTAGCTAAGAATAGAAACAGGTGCATGTATACCTGCGTGTACACCAATGCTAGGAGTTTGGTAAATAAATTTGATGAATTTGAGGTATTGCTCAAAACATCAAAGGCAGATATTGTTGGAATATCAGAGACGTGGTGTCACACAGATATAAGTAATGCGGAACTGGAATTTGGGGAATACAATGTGTATAGAAAGGATAGACAGGACAGGAGGGGAGGAGGGGTTATGCTATTAATTAAGAAACACATAAAGTCCAAGGAAGTGAAGCCAGTCGACATCGATGGACAGGGCAGTGCCGAATCAGTTTGGTGTGACATAAGCATAGGGAAATCAAAATTGAGAGTAGGAGTGTGCTATAGGCCTAATGACTCTGATGAGTATAATAAGGAACTGTACAGGGAAATAGAGTGGGCCCGTAAATCAGAGAGTCTTATAATGGGAGATTTCAATTTCCCAGATATTGACTGGAATTTGTGGGTTGGTCACTCGCACACTAGCAAGGCTTTTGTGGATTTATTGGATGATTGTTTTCTACACCAGCATGTTCGTGAGGCAACAAGAGGGAGCAATACTCTTGATCTGATTATCAGTAGTGATTCTTCATGCATTAAGAACCTGCAGATAAATGAACCACTAGGTGGCAGTGATCACAGTGTGTTGAAGTGGGATTTACTCAAGGAGGTAACTACCATCAGAGGTAAAGGGAAGGGTTTTTGTTTTCGTAAAGGCGACTATGATGGTCTGAGACAGTATTTAAATTCTATACAGTGGGACCAACTGATGATGTTACCAACAGCAAACACAAAATGGAAAGCATTCAAGGAACTAATCTTGGTGGCTACCAGGCTTTACATACCAACTAAGAAATATTGTTCAAGGTTTAGGCCTAAATGGTTGTCAGATGGACTAATGAGACATGTGGCAGAGAAGAAAAATGCATGGGATACATACAAATTAATGGGTGACATGGAAGCCTATGATAGACATAAGTTGGTCTGTAACCAAGTCACAAAGGAGATTAGGCAGGCAAAGGCAGACTACGAAAAATCCTTGGCAAAGGATGCAAAGAAAAACAGAAAGGAGTTCTTTACATACTTGAACTCGAGAAGGAAAGGGATGAATCAGATTGGTCCACTTGATATTGATGGTTCAACAGTTGAGGATCCTGCTCAGGTGGCTAACAATCTAAACGAGTATTTTGCATCTACATTCACGCATGAGGAGTTATTCAGGAAGGAGAATGATGTAGGTAAAGTAAACATTGGCAGTGAGCTGGATGATTTTGTAATAACTGAGAGGAAAGTGGAGGAGAGATTGTTGAGGATAAACATAAAAAAGGCACCTGGGGTGGATGGGATCTATCCAGTTATATTAAAGGAGGCAGCAAAGGAAGTATGCAAACCCCTAGCCATAATTATGAGAGCTTCTTTGGACTCAGGGGAGGTACCCATAGACTGGAGATGTGCAAATGTAACCCCAATTCACAAAGGAGGATCAAAGGCTGACACAAGTAATTATAGACCTGTTAGTTTAACTTCTGTTCCAGGTAAATTAATGGAGGCACTGGTTAAAGAAGCACTGCAGGATCATCTACACAAGAATTCAGTTATAGCTCAAACGCAGCATGGTTTTGTTAAGGGCAGGTCTTGCCTGACCAATTTGATTGGATACTATGATGTAGTCACAAAAGAACTGGATGCAGGGAATAACTTTGATATTATATATTTGGATCTTAGAAAGACTTTTGATACTGTTGCACATGGAAGACTGCTGCACAAATTGGAGCAGTGTGGCATTGGAGGCAAATTGCTGCTATGGATAAGGGGATGGTTGAGTGGCAGAAGACAGAGAGTGGTAATCAATGGACACTGCTCAACGTGGACTAATGTTATTAGTGGAGTTCCTCAAGGTTCAGTGTTGGGTCCATTGTTGTTTTCGGTGTTTATGAATGATATTGATGATGGGATATCAAGTGTAATGTCTACGTTTGCAGATGATACAAAGGTTGGCAGGGTCGTTAAGGACACTACTGACGCTATGCTGCTGCAACAGGATCTGGAAAGGTTGAACAGATGGGCTGAGAGGTGGCAAATGAAGTTTAACATTGACAAATGTAAAGTACTACACATGGGAAACAGCAACCCCAGAGCAACGTATCAACTCTGTGGTACTACACTGACAGTGGTGGAGAATGAAAAGGGCCTGGGGGTTATTGTGCAGGCAGATATGAAGTTCTCTGAGCAGTGCAGACGAGCTGCAAGAGTAGCTCATGGTGTCTTGTCAATGATATACAGGAATTTTTCTAGCAGGGATAAGGAGGTGATTATTCCCTTGTATAAGGCAATGGTTAGGCCACATCTTGAGTACTGTATACAGGTCTGGAGGCCTCATTTCAAGAAGGATGTAGAGCTGCTGGAACGGGTACAGAGAAGGGCAACAAGATTAGTAAATGGAACAAAGGGTTGCTCTTACGAAGAAAGGCTTAAGTTTTGCAAATTACAGAGTCTGGAGACTAGGCACCGGCGAGGTGATCTGATAGAGGTGTATAAGGCTTTGAATGGTTTGAGCATGCTCAATGCCAATGGGATTCTTCATCTTTCTTAGAATAATCACCTCAGAGGGCATAAATTCAAATTGAGGAAGGACGGATGTCGGATAGATGTGCGGAAATTTGCCTTTGGCCAGCGGGTGGTTGGTTGGTGGAACCGACTTCCATCACTTGTTGTTGAAGTTGATAGCCTAAACAAATTTAAAGCTCAACTGGACAGGTATTTCGAACGAACGGAGGGGTGAAATGGGAGAGGGTTTTTTTTTTTTGGCTGATGCTGAATAAGCTTGCTTTCTTGCATCATATGCCTCTACTAATGCTAATGCTAATGCTAAAGTCCATAGAATAAAGAACCCTCTTTTTTCTACATAAATTGTCCAAGACTTCTCGGATAACAAAATGGTTATGATTGCTGTTCTTTTCTACTGTCAAAAAAAAGAAAGAAAAAAGCATCGTAACATACTCGACCTCTGGCCACGGCTGTATGTTCCAATTCCCCCCCCCCCCCAGAAACTTGGGTTTTTCATCTAGCTTCGTACAAAAATAGGCCCATGTGCTGGGGAGCGCTTGAAAGTTCTCGAATCTTTTATATGGATAGCATCGCTACAATTCAATCGGAAATATCCCAATATGCATTGCAGTAAATACCTAAACTCTTACATGCAAAACGTGACCCCTCAGCTCACCATATCGCCATCGGAGATTTCAACCTCACCCCACAGCTCACTGCCCACAAGAAGATGCTTGTTGACTACATGAAGTCAACAAATATACACCTAATCGATCACTGCGCTACTAGAGGAGAAACCACCTTGACTTGCTATCCTCCATAGCATGTATGATTGAATAACCACCTGAGACGCCCTACAAATCGGATCACGACCCTATCTACGCAAAAGTATTTATTCCTGCTCGGGGACCACCTGCCCGAAAAAACGTTCAAACCGCCGTCATCGTCAGCCCTAAGCTCCTTAACTTCCAAAAATGCCTACAACCCGCCACCCTTATACCTTGGCATGTCCTTGAAACGTTTGACGTCTCGCTTGCTGTAACACTATTCACAAACTGGGTGAACACCATTGCACAAAATTTCCCATCAAAGAAGATAAGGATCTCATCTTACTCCAAAGCCTGGTGGAATCCAAATGTACATATGGCCTTCCTGTTAAAGCAGCAGCTACACCAGATCTGGAAAAGAACTCAACAGACTTCCGACCGGATATCTTATTCAAGAGCATGAGCGCAATTTAATAGGGAGAAATCACGAGCAATAACAGCACACCTGGGCGCCGAACTTCAAAAAGGGAAAATCCCATACCGCTTCAGATCCCATAGCTTTCCTAGTCAGCTGGACCAAGCTCAATGGCTAGATCATATTACCAGATTCAATACGCGTGCAGATCAACTAAACTCTCTTTTATGTCTCGACAGTGAATTACAACAACACATCTTGCAATCCTTCACCATCTCTACATGCCAGCTGACAGCAGCAATAAACTCCCTTCCAGCCTCAGCAACCGCGGGGGCCGAGAAAGTGCCACAATTCATGGTAAAATACCTCAATCCATTCATCTCCAACCGCTCAAGTCCATCTTCAACGGAATTCTAACCACAAGAAATTTTCCTAAAGCCTGGAATAGCTACCTCGTCAGACCACATCCAAAAGTTTGAAACCCCACTCTACCCAGGCACTTTCGGCCGATATCTAACTCCTCAACGCTCCTGAAAATCCTGGCAAAAACTATGCTGCTCACCTTAATGAATCAGATTCTTGGAGATAGGCCGCCACAGATCCACTAGGCCATCTGAAACAGATCCACAGTGACGAACCTTGTTGCAACCACATGTAATATATTGTCCGCCTTTGAACAGCAAGAGGAACTCGCAATCACGTACCTGGATATTGAAGCTGCCTTTGACGCCATCGACGCGTCGGCACTCCTCCGCTTACTGGAAGATCACTATCTAATCCAAGGTTCATATCCTCTGGTTCATAACATCACTCCTCTATGATAGGGTACTACAAGTCGATGCCTATGCACAATCGCACAAGAAGGCAATTTCTGCTGGTGTTCCGCAAAGAGGAGCCCTATCTGGCTTATTATTTACAGCTATCATTACACCTCTTGTCCGTAATAATGAGAAAATCATCACCTATGCAGATGATATAAAAATTCTAACGCCTATTGCTTTCAACAATCATTTTGTAGCTACAGCAAGCATTAATGATAGTCCCCTCCAAGTCGCCTCTTACCTCAAACAGTATAGACTCTCGATCAACCCACAAAAAACAAAACTAATGGTGTTCTCTCTCAGACCAACCCCTACAATAAAGCCCCAACACTCGATGGAATTGTCATATCTGCCACTCCTACACATGTGGATTTGGGAATAGTATTTGACCCAAAACTCCGATTTCATGCTCATGTAGACAAGCTCATTTCCAAAGCAGGCTCTCTCCGGTGGCTAGCTAAACAACAACTAATTTATGTTAAGGAGCCTCGTTTAATTAAGAAATTCGTCAGAACAGTAAACTACTCTCCACTCCTCTATGCTGCTGAAGTGTGGGCTTCAGCAGCTACTACAACGAAGAAACCAATCCTCGCTGCAGAATTCTGGCTGCTTAAATGGGCTAACCGGAATGCTTGTCTCCCACCAGAGGACAGAAGTACAGCTTTAGCTTCCTCACTGGGGATAGAATAGAATAGAATAGAATCTTTAATTGCAGCAATGATAGACATACAATTAGTCCCGTCACGGCATGGTGGTGCCAGGGGTTAACAAAACATATTTACAAAAGAGATACACATGAGAAAAAAAGATAAATCAGATTATTAACAAAGCACAGTTTTACATTTTCAGTTCGACGAGGATATCCTTCCTGTATTTTTTATTATTGACCACTTCTTGGAGGTCCCCGTCGATGGCTTGCAGTGAGGGCAGCATTTGCTTTGGCAGGAATCTGTCGGTTAGTACTAGCCGGTTACGGTTTGCTAGCAGCTGTGCTGAAGACCGGAGATAAGGGGGAGGAATGCGCCAAGAGCAGTGATCCCAGAAATTCGGCTCTGTAATTTTACCGGTGGCCATCTTGATGGTGAACAGCAGCCTTCTTTCTCCGATGTAGGACCGGAGCCTGCGTAGTTGAAGAGCTTCTGCTAACTGCGTTGATCTGAGAGCTGGGGGAAGGTGGAGTTTGCTGTTGGCCCATTTTAGAAGCCAGAATTCGGCAGAGAATATTCTTTTAATGTTGGATTCGGCGGCCGAGACCCATATCTCTAAAGCATACAGTATTGTCGGGTAAAGGCTTGATACGATATATCTTTTTACCAGTTGTGGGTCGGTGGTGTGGAGCAGCTGTTGTTTGGCGACCCAGCGTAGTGAGTTCAGCCTCGACTGTATGAGGTTTATGTGATCGTTGAAAGATAGTTTGGAGTCGAAGACGACTCCCAGATCTTTGTGTGTTTGAACACTTGGAACTGAGGAGCCGTTAAGCACAGGCTCCAACGTTGTTGGGCTGCCCTTTAGAGAATAAGTTATTTGTGCTGATTTTAGGGGGTTGATTTGGAGGTTGAAGGTATTGAGGTAGTCAGCCATGTCCTGCAGTTTGCTAGTGATTTGCTGAGTGATTTCGGCTGCCGAGTTGGATGGCGATATTTTAGTAAGGAGCTTGGCATCGTCAGCATATGTGATCCAATTGCACTTATTGGTCACAAATGGCACCATGATTGCTGAGAAGAGAATGCCAGACAGGACCCCCCCCTGAGGTACACCGGCAGTTATGTGGCGCGTGAAGGTCTTTGTTCCGATCTTTAGAACAAGGGTCCTCTTCGATAGGAGAGATTCTAGGAACCAGAGAACATCGCCGCGAAAATTGAAGTAGTTTTCTAAGAGACGTAGGAGATTAGGTATATAGATGGCATCAAAAGCGGAATGGATGTCAAGATATATAACTGATGCAACGACTGCCTGATATCATTGAAATACAACGACTGATAGCTACAGTTAAAATTATCATGGGACAGATCTCAACGCCGTCCATTTGGGATTCGTGTTACTGGCGAATACCCAAGCCAGAACTTCGGTCAACCCCGATGCTCTGCTCGAGGAATCGGAGGTTTCATATCTCAGACCGCTTCCTCCCAAACTAAATGCTACCGGAAGTACAGTACCTCGACGCTGACTTGCCTAGGTTTTGCAGCAATAAAACCTACAGGAAAGAAGGGTTAGCAGCTCGCTCCAATCCCAGAATCGAATAAGAACAAGTTTGTGCGCCCTCCACACTCTCTGGCAAGCTCTCCTGCGCCACAACAAAATTCGTTGACAGAGAAGTGACATTCATGTATATTAGATATTAAAAATTTTATAACGAAACAGGCCTACGCGCTCTGGATTCATTAAGAATTTATTATAGTTACACACAGAGCGTACAAATAAAGAAGAAATATATGAGCTTTCGGCTATATGGTAGCCTTCATCAGAATTAAAAATACATGAATGGCAGTTGGAATGAAGATGTGCACTGCCAGGTGCGTGAGACGCGAGGTTTAATTGTTTGTTGACGTCTGTGGCTGTGACGCATGATGACGTGGCCAGCGCTTGTCCAATGATAGAACTACTGACTCTGTGATCGGGTTGACTTGGCAACCACTGTTCCTGTTCAAGGATTTATCCGAAGATTTTATATTTAACGATTCCAACCAGGTACGTTTTAGGTAATGGTGGGATCTGTCTACCACCACGACATCGCGGTGTGGGTCGATGTCGTGGTGGGTTGTCCAGACATGTTCGGCGATAGCTGAGTGTTCTATATCCGCTAAACGGATCGCTCTTTTGTGCTCCGAGAGACGTTTCTCGAGTCGACGTCCAGTCTCTCCAAAGTAGCAGCTAGTGCAGTCACGGCAAGAGATGCGGTAGACCAAACCGCTCTGCAGAAGGGTGGGGACAGGTGTTTTCACGTTGGAAATGAAAGAACGCAGTTTCTTGCCTGGGAGTTGGATGCACTTTATTCCGTGCGTTCTCAGGATTCTACCGATCTGTTGTGACAGGTTGGGGTAGTATGGGATGAATGCCCTCGTGGATGGCTCGTCACTGTTGGTGTTGTAGCTGGTCGTCACGATGTCACGTGTCTGTAGATCACACCTGTCGAGGACGTCAATGGGGTAGCCACACCTCGTAAGGTCTACTTTGACCCTAGTGACCTCTTTGCGTCTTTCATCAGCGGAGCTGGAGTGTGTCCAGGCGCGAGTAAGCAAGGTTCGGGCAGTGGAGAGGAGGTGGCCTCGCGCGTGTGCTGACCGGAAGTTGGTGAACTGGCCAGCACACATCATACCTCAACTCACTATCGCCCTTCATAAAATTCACGATTGAGCTGGAGTCGAACAACTCCTTACCATATTTAGACACACTTGTCCGACGTGAAGGCACATACCTGAGGACTACAGTTTATCGTAAGCCCATGTGTGCTGGCCAGTTTACCAACTTCCGGTCAGCACACGCGCGAGGCCACCTCCTCTCCACGGCCCGAACCTTGCTTACTCGCGCCTGGACACACTCCAGCTCCGCTGATGAAAGACGCAAAGAGGTCACTAGGGTCAAAGTAGACCTTACGAGGTGTGGCTACCCCATTGACGTCCTCGACAGGTGTGATCTACAGACACGTGACATCGTGACGACCAGCTACAACACCAACAGTGACGAGCCATCCACAAGGGCATTCATCCCATACTACCCCAACCTGTCACAACAGATCGGCAGAATCCTGAGAACGCACGGAATAAAGTGCATCCAGCTCCCAGGCAGGAAACTGCGTTCTTTCATTTCCAACGTGAAAACACCTGTCCCCACCCTTCTGCAGAGCGGTTTAGTCTACCGCATCTCTTGCCGTGACTGCACTAGCTGCTACTTCGGAGAGACTGGACGTCGACTCGAGAAACGTCTCTCGGAGCACAAAAGAGCGATCCGTTTAGCGGATATAGAACACTCAGCTATCGCCGAACATGTCTGGACAACCCACCACGACATCGACCACCACGCGATGTCGTGGTGGTAGACAGATCCCACCATTACCTAAAACGTACCTGGTTGGAATCGTTAAATATAAAATCTTCGGATAAATCCTTGAACAGGAACAGTGGTTGCCAAGTCAACCCGATCACAGAGTCAGTAGTTCTATCATTGGACAAGCGCTGGCCACGTCATCATGCGTCACAGCCACAGACGTCAACAAACAATTTAAACCCTCGCGTCTCACGCACCTGGCAGTGCACATCTTCATTCCAACTGCCATTCATGTATTTTTAATTCTGATGAAGGCTACCATATAGCCGAAAGCTCATTATATTTCTTCTTTATTTGTACGCTCTGTGTGTAACTATATAAATTCTTATTAAAAATTTTAAATAATAGAATTGTAAATAAGATATTTTTTATTGTAAATATGACCGTAATTTGTAACTTGTAAATATAGTTAATACTGTGTAATGTGAGGAAGTGTAATGGCATGTTTACATTTTTATTTTACAGTGTGCAATATCTATATCTGATGTGAGCATTATATATGATACAATATATTTATCTATTAACTAATTATCTATTCTGATGTGAGCCCCCTGGCCGTTGGCCGTGACGGGACAATTGCAAATTCACTTAAATCTATATATGTACATTGTATTCATTTAGTTGCAATAAAGAGTTTCTCTCTCTCTCTCTTTCTGACTTGCAAATATCTATTGCGATAAGAGAAATGTTCGAAGTATCAATATTGCATGGAAAAATTCACGCAAGGAAGAACGAATTCGCATGATCGAGGAAAATACTTAAAACATAATACTCTTGATCTGGTTATCAGCAGTGATCATTCGTGTATTAAGAATTTGCAGATAAAGGAACCACTAGGTGCAGTGATCACAGTGCACTGATGTGGGATTTACTTAAAGATTTAATTACCATCAGGAGTAAAGGAAGGGGTTTTTGCTTCTGTAAAGGTGACTATAGTGGTCTCAAAAAGTGGGATCTGTACAGTGGGATCATCTGATGATGTAAAAACAGTGAATTTTAAATGGGTGGCCTTCAGGGAATTAATCTTGGAAACCATTAGGCTTTTAATACCAAATAAGAAATACTGTTCACGATTTCGGCCTAAATGGGTTGTCAAATGAACTAATGAAACTAGTGGCAGAGAAGAAAAATGCATGGGATGCATAGAAATTATCAAGCGACTCAAGAAGCCTATGGCAGATATAAACTAGTCTGTAATCCGGTGACAAAGGAAGTTTAGGCAAGCGAAGGCAGATTACGAGAAATCCTTTGGCAAAAGATGCTAAAAAAAAACAGCAAGGATTTCCTTATATAAACTCTAAAAGGAAGGGGATGAATATGATTGGTCCACTTGACATCGATGGTTCGACTGTTGATGATCCTGCTCAGATAGCAAACAAACTGAATGAGTATTTTGCATCTACATTCACACGTGAGGAATTATTAAGGTTTGAAAATGGCAGAAGGTTATCAAATTATAGCAGGGTGCTTAATGATTTTTTAATAACTGAGAGCAAAGTGGAGGAGAAATTGTTGAAGTTAAACATAAGAAAGGCACCTGGGGTGGATGAGATTTATCCATTTACATTAAATGAAGCGGTAAAGGAAGTACGCAAACCCTTAGCCATAATTATTAGAGCATCCTTGGACTCGGGGGAAGTCCCCACAGACTGGAGTTGTGCAAATGTATCCCCAATTCACAAATGGGGATCGAAGGGTGACACGAGTAATTACAGACCAGTTAGTTTAACTTCTGTTCCAGGAAAATTAATGGAGTCACTGGTTAAAGATGCATTGCAGGATCATCTAGACAAGACTGTAGCAAAATTCAGACACAGCATGGGTTTGTTAAGGAAAAGTCTTGTCTGACAAATTTGATAGGATATTATGATGTGGTTACAAAGGATGCAAAAAATAATTTTGGATTTCAGGAAAGCTTATGACACTGTTGCGCATGGAAGACTATTGTATAAATTGGAACAGAATGGTATTAAGGGTAAGTTGCTACAATGGACAAGTTACAATGGATGGTTGAGTGGGAGAAGACAGAGAGTGGTAATTAATGGGTGCTGCTCTTCATGGACTAATGTTATTAGTGGAGTCCCACAGGATTCGGTGTTGGATCCACTGTTGTTTTGAATATTTATCAATGATATTGATGAAGGTATATCAGGCTTAATGTCGAAGGTTGCATATGATACAAAGGTTGGCAGGGTTGTTAATGACAGTAAGTGTGCTACTGCAACAGGATCTAGATAATTTGGGCAGATGGGCAAAGAACTGGCAACTGAAGTTTAACCTTGACAAATGCAAAATACTGCATATGGGTAGAAGTAACCCCAGAGAAACGTACCAATTGTGTGCTACTACACTTAATTAGAAAATGAAAAAGACCTGGGAGTAATTGTGCAGTCAGATATGAAGTTTTCTGAGCAATGCAGACAGGCTGCCAGGGCAGGTCATGGGGTTTTGTCAATGATATATAGGAATTTTGCTAGCAAGGAGAAGGACGTGATTGTCCCTCTGTATAAGGCAATGGTCAAGCCGCGCCTTGAGTACTGCGTACAGGTCTGGAGGCCTCATTTTAGGAAGGATGTAGATTTACTTGAGCGTGTACAGAGAAGGGCAACAAGATTGGTGAGGGGAACTAAGGGATCCTCTTACCAAGAGAGGCTTAAGTTCTGCAAATTGCAGTGGCTGGAAACTAGGTACCTGCGCGGTGATCTGATTGAGGTGTATAAGGACCTGAATGGGTTGAGCACGCTGAACTCTGATGGGATCCTTTCACTTGTTCAGGTTACGAACCTAAGGGGCCATAAATGCAAATTAAGAAAAGACAGATGTAGAACAGATGTGCGGAAATTTGCTGTTAGCCAGCGGGTGGTTAATTGCTGGAACAAACTTCCATCTGTCGTTGTGGAAGTTGATAGGTGAAATAAATTTAAGGAAGAACTGGACAGGCATTTGGAGGGAATGGTGTGATTATTTATTTTTTATTTTTTTTATTTTTATTTTTTTGGCTGATGCTGCATAAGCTCATACACTTGCTTTCTTGCCTCACATGCTACTACTACGTCATTGCGCTAATCAGAAAAAATATTTGCAGTGTTTGCCAAGCAAAGTTAAACAATTATGAATCACCCATATAGAAGGAGAAAAACTCATTATTATATTCAGAAGGCACATTGCTGTATACAACTCCCTTACAGCTATAAGCTAGGGGTTTACATAAAAGAAATTATACAACATAATAAACACACAAAAAAAAGCATTATGACTCCAGAAATGTTTGAATATTGGGGTGATGGATCCATAGCAGTGATGAATAAGTCCCCGGGAACAGGTTCTAATGTCCCCTGACGTCGTCCTGGGAAGGAAGTCGACCGAGTACTTTCTGCTTATATTCCTAGTCGACTGCGAATTTGTAGAGGTCGCCGTCCAAGGACTGTATGTTCTGCAGCATTTGCAATGGTAGGAACCGATCAAATAGCTTTAACTGGTTTGGAATGGCCTGAAGGATTGGATTAGCCCTAAGGCTTGGTACCGGGATCCCCCAACCGCAGTTAGCCCAGAAATCTGGTACTGAAATAATACCAACCATCAGTTTGATGGCAAAGACGCGTCCTTTCGTGAATGATAGCAGGAACACGTCTGATGTTAAGAGGTGTCGTCATCTCGGTGGTCCTTGGTGCAGGGAGAAGCCGAAATTTCCATATGGCCCACTTCAGCAGCCAGAATTCCCCTGCGAAAATCTGTCTAAAATGGGTCGTAGCAGTTGAAGTCCAGACTTCGACGTCGTAGAATGTGACCGAATAAAAACATGTCTTAATATATCTGCACCCAACAGCCTGCTCATGGACGTACAAAAGTTGTTGTTTAATCATCCACCGGAGTCGACAGAACTTTATTTGCAAGTGATCTATGTGCGGTAGAAAGGAGAGCTTTTGATCAAAAAGAACGCCCAGATCTGTATGTTGTTGGACGGCAGAAATCGCGCATTCTCTTAAAATGGGTTGCACTATTGTTGGGCTCCGTTTAAGAGAGAAAGTCAACTGTTTTGACTTCTGAGGATTGATGTGAAGTCTGAAACCGGACAGGAAGACCTCGAGGTTCCGGATTTTCTGCAGGATTAAGGCATTGATGTATCCAGCAGTATCTCCAGGGCTGATGGCAGTAAACGGTTTTATGTCATCGGCAAAGGTGATGATATCAGTTCGGCCCATCACGAATGGCACGAGAACAAGATTACGGACAGGACCCCGCCTTATGGGACTCCAGCTGTAATAGTCCTGGTGTAGCGCAGATTACCATCGCGAACAATAATGGTCCTATTCTCAAGCATTGTCAGAATAAACCAGAGCATGTCTCCTCCAATGAGGTAATACTCACGTAGTGGCCTTGCCAACGCGTGAACTGATACGGAATCAAATGCTGCCTGGACGTCGATATACGTACCGGTGATTTCCAAACGGTTCTCAAATGCCTCGAGGATCTTGTTAGTGGTGATGACTAGATTTGTAGCAGTGGATCTTGACGGGGTAGTATAGTGGATCTGCAGTAGCTGTTGTGGCATAATTTGGATGGTTAATGTTCTCAGAAGAGATTTCTTAAATAGCCATGATGCAGAGGAATATAATAATAATAATTTATTTATCCCTATTTTATGTTACACTTTTTTGGGAGATAACAGCAAAAAGGGAGGGAGAGCACATAAGCCAATGGCTTTTTTGGGGGGGGGGGGTGTTCCCTTAAAAAAACGATGAATATACAAATACACAATTTAAAAATATACAGAAATATATACCTGAAATTGTACAGGTAATATTCAACAGGAAAGACAAATAAATTGGAGTTTTTTGTACATTCTTCTTTACAGAAGACTTCGAAAAGGATCACTACTTATAACATCATTGTGAACATTTTTACAATTAAATGAGAGAAAAGAAAAATTATGAGATACATGCACAGAAATTTACAAACTATTAGACGGAAATGATTGGGCTGAGAAGCAGAGTGTGTTTTCGGCAGCGGTCTTACTAGATAGACATGCCACATAGGAGGAAAATTTTTTGATTAAGGATCTTGTTAAATAATGAGAGGACAGGATCAACAACAAATGTATTGAGGCATTTCAGCATAAACTGAGGAATTCCGTCGGCACCTGATGCGGCCATAGGTGCTAAGCTATTCATTGCGTCGATCAGCTGGTATTTGGTGAGGTGAACTGAATTTAAGGGATCTGTCGAAATCGGATTGATTGGGAATTCCATTGGTGTAGTGGACTCTGGCTGAGCAGCGAACCTAGTTATATGGTCGAGCCAATTACCCATATTGAGTGACTCAATGGCGTCCTCTGACTGGATTCTATGGAAAGGCTTCCTCTTATTTATGGTATCCTCTAAGTGAAGTTTTATTGCCTCCCTCTTCTTCCCAAAAAAGCGCCCTAGCTCGGGAATAGGCAGTTCTGTCCGAGGGTGAGCCGGAGTTTTCCACTTTTTGTGAAAATTCTGTTTAACATGGAAACTTTCAGAGACTTTTGGGTTCTACCAGGCCTTTGAATGCTCTGTGATGGTTAGTTTCTTCGTTGCAGCATAGAGAGAAACAGTGACTATCCATCATAAGGTCAATCCTGAGTTCGGGGGCACATTCCTCCAGGACATGCCATGGGATTGCTTGAGCCGCATAAACAGTTTTCAGAATTAATGTATTTGGGCGCTGTAATTGTTTTGGTTGTGACTTTCCTTCTTCCAGAAGTGATGGGCATTTCTATTTGCACAGGGAGAATTATGGGGCTATTATCAAGACTGTATGTTGCTTATAGGGTTTTGATTAACCACACAATTTGCTGACACGAACGCAAAGTCCAGTGTGTTTTCGCCCCTCGTGGGTGGTGTGCTAACCAGTTTGAGACCAAATATACCTAGACGCTGACTCAGTCTCCTCTTGAGGTTTCCCTGAGTATTAGGGAGATTGAAATCCCCACACACGTGTATCAGTGATGAATGGAGATGGTTAAGCAACCAGTTGAGGAGCTCATCAACTACTTGTGCATCTGGCACCGGTGGCATATACACTGCAACAACGTTGAGAGAATTGTTCTGGCTGTTATTGTTTTTAGGTTTCAGTGTAACTAGAACCTGAAAGAGTCAGACTGGATCCAAACTGAATGGAGGATAGAAAATACCTACTCATTGAAAAGAAAAAAATTGCAACTCCTCCTCCCCTCTGGTTTTCTCTAGACATGCATACCATCTGATACCTTGCAGGCCAAGTAGAGGAAAGTGTTTCTTCACTGGGGTCAACCCAGGTTTCTGCGAAGCAAACCATGTCCATTGAACTGGAAAGCAAGAGCTCTTCAACTTCATTCAGTTTATTCCTCATGGCACATTTTGGAATAGGAGTTGGAATGAAGCTGTTCTCTTTACCGTGGCTAGGGATGTACGCGGTCTGATCCGTCTGTGATGCGTCGCTGGTCTTCGGTATGTTGAAACGACGCAGGGACAGTAAAATTTGGGGAGAGATGACAGAGATTTTGGGTAATTATCAATCTCATCATTTTCAATGACCGTTGGGAGCCCCTTTTCCGTGTACGTTAAGGGCGAAGCACGGATTTACCTTGTTTTTCCTACAACTATTCCCATGTAGAGCAGTTGGGTTGTTAGTGGAGAACAGAGATTTTCTTCCTGTTCAAACTGTTTCTACTGGCCATCTTGCACTTGGTAGTCTGGTTATTTCTGTTTGGCACCCAACACCAAGTTGGTCGCAGGCCCGGTAGTGGTTCGGTCTTGTTTAGGGCTAACTGACGAGTGACTTCCCGGGAGTTTGATGTGGCATTTTTATTTATGTACTGATCGTATCTAACTTCGTCGGGTGGCACATGACCACCGTTTGTTTCCTTGGGCAGGTTTAGCTTGAGCACATTTATATGATTTATTTCTCTCAGAAGGGTGTTCAATGAAATCTTCTGTTTCTCTATTACGTTCAAAGACAGTAATGGGCGGTGTGTTCACGACTGCGTGTTTTGGTCGGTTATCAGCTTTATTGCGAGAGCTAGTCGTCAAGATGCAATTGAAGATATGGATTGAGGAGCAAAGGGCAATTGGAATTCCTGTGTCCACAAAGATGGTTCAGCATGAGGCAAGAATTGCTGATGAAAAAAAAGTTACTGATTTCAAAGGACACAATTGGTACTTCGGGTTCATGAAACGGAATGGACTAAGCATGCATACACACACACCAGACATACCCAAAAGATACCTGAAAGTTATGAGCAGAAGGTCCTTGAATTTCATCATTTTGTCAATGTCGGAAGACATCAGTTTGAGTTGGGACAGATTGCAAATATGGACACAGTCACCCTTCAATTTGATGTCCCAAGTAACAGAATTGTTGATAAGAAGGGGGTGAAACTGTAACTGTGAAGACAAGTGGACATGAAAAGAGCCATTATACAGTTGTTCTAACCGACGGAACCAAGCTGCCTCCTATGCTGATTTTCAAATGCAAAACAATGTCAAAAGAAGGCATTCCTGATTTTCCACGTTCATGACAAGGGTTGGATGGATCAGGATTGGATGAAGATCTGGTTTGAGAAAGTTTGGAGCAGGAGACCAGGTGGGCCCTTACGCAAACCTGCCCTATAGTACTGGATCAGTTCAGGGCACACATAACAAAAAATACAAAGATTGCTGCAGAGCAAAAAACAAAACTTGCCGTCATATCTGGAGGCTTGACATCCCAGCTCCAACCACTTGATGTCAGCATTAACAAACCCTTCAAAGCTGCCATGAGAGACAAATTGACCCCAAAAGACTTTATCCATGAACCAATGGATAAAGTCTTAAAAAGAAGGCATTCCTGATTTTCCACGTTCATGACAAGGGTTGGATGGATCAGGATTGGATGAAGATCTGGTTTGAGAAAGTTTGGAGCAGGAGACCAGGTGGGCCCTTACGCAAACCTGCCCTATAGTACTGGATCAGTTCAGGGCACACATAACAAAAAATACAAAGATTGCTGCAGAGCAAAAAACAAAACTTGCTGTCATATCTGGAGGCTTGACATCCCAGCTCCAACCACTTGATGTCAGCATTAACAAACCCTTCAAAGCTGCCATGAGAGACAAATTGACCCCAAAAGACTTTATCCATGAACCAATGGATAAAGTCTTTTGGGATCAATTTGACACCAGCAGGAAGAGTGAAGAAACCAACTATAGGAGAAGTTTGTACCTGGGTGAAAAGATCCTGAGATAATACAAGATTGAGATCGTTGTCAAGTCATTTAAGAAGTGTAGCTTTTCAAATGCCATAGATGGAACTGAGGACGAGGCAATATATGGACAGTGATTCGTCATCAGACACAGATGAGGACAAGCTACAAGAGACAGTGATGAGTTGTATGAATTTTATGATGAATAAATCTTGAGTTTGATAACTTTATGTAATACATTTTTTTTCAAATTTCGGGCCCAAAATTATGGTGCGTCTTATACATGGGGAAATACGGTATATATTATACCAGCGTTTCCCAAATTTTTATTCATGGAACACTTTTCATCTCACAATATGTTTACAGAACACAAGTTTAGCAGGAGCCAAAGAACTGTTTGCTAATGTTTTATTACATACAACACGCTGTGAATCACAAACATCTTTATTTCCAACACATGCAGGGCTGGATTTTAGTGTTCGTAGGCCCTAGGCACTTTTATTTCTCAATGTGCTAAAAAAAAGGGGGGGGGGTAAAATGTTTCTTCTATTTTAACACTTTGATTGTGAATCATGTCTATTATCGTGATTCCAGTTTCAACTATAAAAAATGACACACCACCTCAATTGACAGAGCAACCATCACTTAGATTCTTTTACTTTCTAGAACAGTTGCTAAATAGGCTGATGGCGTATGCATATTGCATTGAAGCTACTAGAGTCGATTGCACACGTTTTCTCAGCTCGTTTTTCATTATTCAGTGAAAAGAGGGAAGTAGTTTTTTTTTATTTTTCCCTTCCTACTTAGGCCCTCGGCACTGTGCCTAATGGGAAATCTGGCCCTGAATCTATGTAAAGCTGAAATTCAAATAACTGTCATCATTTGATTCCTCTGTTTTCCTTATGCACAGTGGGATCACTGTGCATAAGGAAAAACTTACTGTGGCCAGTGGGGTCCTGTGCCGCCACTGGCTAACATCCATTTACTGTCCAACTTCAAACTCACAGAACCAACTTTTCATCTTCCTCATTTATTCATTCAACTGCCATTTTCTGGAACCTTCCTTCATATGTATTTCCTGAAAATTAGTCTACAGAAGTTCTAGTCTAATGTCAACAAATATCTTCTTTCATCTTCTCAACCTCCAACTCAAGCATGGTACTAAATACTATAGGTTTTAATACCTCTCGTGTTTGGGGTTTTCATAAAAAAAAAAAAAAAAAAAAAAAAAAAGTAACAAGAAAAAGGTAAATTTTTAAATGCAAGTAAAAAGGTTTACTGATTTTAAAAAGCTAAAAATAGCAGACACAGTCATTGTCAGAAAATGTCTGGCTGAGTGTATAAGGCACAGACAGATGAGTAAAATCAGTAAAATATAAATCACGTTCTTGTCTAAAACGTGGACACTCGGTTAAAATATGGTGAATAAAGAGGTGTCATAATTCTCACACATAGGAGTCATCTGCCCTCAGCAGAAATGCATGCATAAGATGACTATGTCCTATGCTGAGGCATGCTAAAACAACTTCCTCTATGCTGTTCCTGTGCAGACTAGACTGCCAGCATTGGATTACAGGTTTTATCTGATACAGCTTGTTTGTGACCTTCTCATGCCAAGGTTGTTGCCATTTGGAGAATAATTTATCATGTATTAGCTATCTGTATAGGGGACTAACAGGCAAAGAGTGTTGTGGGGTTCTAGTGATCTGGTCACGGCATCTGCCAGTTTATTACCCCTGATCCCAATGTGGCTTGGGATCCAGTAGACACGAGGGTCGAAAGAATGCTCAGCACCAGTGAGGTAATCTGACTGAAGTGTTTAAGGTTTTGAATGGATTTAGCAAACTGAATGCTGATGGAATCCTCCTCCTTTCTTAGGTTACACATGAGATGGAATAAACTGAAATTGAGGAAGGATGGTTTGCAGGATAAATATGCAGAATAGATGTGCCTTTAACCTGTGGATGGCTCATTGTTGGAATAAACTTCCGTCTGTTGCTGTGGAAGTGGTTAGAGCGAATAAATTGATGAAAGAACTACACAATTATTGGAGGATGGACAGGTGATATGGAAAAGGTTTTTATTTTTTTTATTTTTTGGCTGATGCTTCATATGCTTGATTTCTTGCTTCATTTGCCACTACTAACATGAATACTAATTCTAACAGTCATATTGTAAACATCCCTAAAAGTTTCCTGTATTTTTGTTGGGATTTGAAACAGACCATTTCTATCCGGTTTGGGGAAGATTGTTATTATATCCAACAGGCTACCCATGAGGGCCACACTGCAGAAAAACAATAAGTAATATGCTCAATGAAAGGGCTCTGAAGAGTTATATCATTAGTTACTTTGATCTTATTGAACAACTTCATTAAGATGCAGTAAGATTAGGGTTTAAACTATGGCAACTAGAACAACAAGGTGCCAATACACACTATGTTAATTGCATGCTTTCTATAATGCTGTTGTAAGATGAAAAATCCAGATTTCTAGGTGAGAGGGCATATACATCACTGCCTATGACTAAGAAATTTGGGCACAAAGTGAAAAAGGCCAAAGATTGTATAAGTTGCTCCCATTAAAAAGTATCCCTCAATGGGAAGTATTTGTCTAAAGTGGCTGATAATGGTATTGAACCAATGGTTTCTGTGGTGAGAGAGAGAAAGAGCAGCAATGCCCTCCACTACTATACGTGCAGACCAAAGATGGGGAATAGTGTTTAGTTTTCATTTATAACACTATCATTTCTATGTATCACAAATATTTTAGTGATCTTGTGGGCATACTCTAATCTCAAATTGAACCACAATTGTTTATATAAATATTGTTTGTATACCTGGCAATGAGCAGCAACTCCAGGCTTTAACTGCTGTGTGATGCATATATCACTTTATTCTTTTAATCTTACTTAATCTATTAGCATTAGGGTAAGGTCAAGATGCTCTCTTTTGTTGTTAGAGCTCCTGAATGCTTTAAAGAAGAAATGATAGATGATCTTGCCAAATTTCTAGTATAAATTAGAAAATTTCTACTAGAAATTTCTTCATACCATGAAGCTGTCATTACAGCCAAATGTGGGCCAATATGCTATCATTGCGTGTCTGAATAAATACATCAGTTGTTCATAACTGCAAGTCCCGTGACATTTGACAGAATAAATTTATATACGCAATGGTTTTCTTTTAAAAATGTGGCCTTCTTAACTATTGACAGCTGTTTCCCACAACTTGTGTAACTTTATTCCATATATTTCAAGTTTAAATACATGAAATAAATCTTCTATATATCTCCATTATGTTTTCCACAATACCATCAAAGGGAACCGTTAGTGATTATTCTAGCAATTCACTTACATGGTTTAAAAATTCAGTTGGATTGAAAAGGAAGCCAGATATCATTTGCTACCGTGGCTTACTAAAAAAGATCATGAGTACTCCTTTTGAGACATCTCAAGATTGGATTATTTGTGCTACCAAGTTCAATGGTGTGATATATTGCTGCTATTTTGATACAGAGAGAGATAAACTATCTAGGAGAAATCAAACAGACAACGTTGAGCGAATGAGTTACTGGGGTTACAAATTTGAGCAATATATGACAGCAGGTGAGATAGCAAAATGTCTTTTTATAAAATATTAAAAGTAAAGTTCATTACAATTTTTTAAAATTGTAATGTATGCAAACTAGTAGTGTGATAGGCGACACCCAAATAATAACAGAAACAATCATAAGCATTATTTACTGTAGGAACTAATCTATTGCACAATGTTACTAATCTCAGTAACACGAGGTATATTTACCTCATCTCAGTAAATATGAACAAGTAATGTAAGCATTACATTACATTTCAGGTACAATCATTTGCTTTCTTAAATTAATTGCCTTTTTTTTTTTTTTTTTTTTTTTTCTGTGAATAATAAAAGTGAAAAATAGATATAGTTATCTTATCAATTAAATACTAAGATTATAACTTTGTAGAATAAAATTCTACAAAGTTGGATAAATTTTTTTTTAGTTTTACATTCTCTAAACTTAGCTGTATAGTACAATATTTATTACTCTTCTCCTATATACCCAATGTAGCCTGTACACATCTTGGCATGGACTCCACAAGACACTGCAGGATGTTCTGTGGTAGTGCTACCCGCAACAGTAATGCCCATATGTTTTCAGGTGGATGGTCATAGCATCGAACGTTGGATGACTGTTTTTTAAAGCAGCAAGTTTGAGAGCCAACCAGAGGGAGTAATACTCTTTATCTGATTATCAGCATTGATTATTCATGCATTAAGAATCTGCAGATAAAGGAACCACTAGGTGGCAGTGATCAGTGTACTGATGTGCAATTTACTCAAAGATGTAACTACCAGCAGGGGTTAAGGGAAGGGTTTTTACTTTTGTAAAGGCGACTACAGTGGTCTCAGACAGTTTTAACTTATATACAACTGATGACATTACCAACAGCAAATTTTGAATGGGGAAGCATTCAAGGAATTAATGTTGGAAACTACTAGGCTTTTCATACAAACTAAGAAATACTGTTCAAGGTTTAAGCCTAAATAGAGGTCAGATGAACTAATGAGACTCGTGGCAGAGAAGAAAAATGCATGGGATGTATATAAATTACCAGATACACAGAAGCCTATGGAAGATATAAAATAATCTGTAATCAAGTCACAAAGGGGACTAGGCAAGCCCAGGCAAATTATGAGAAGTCACTGGCAAAGAAAAGCAGCAAAGACTTCTATGCTTGTATTAACAGTAGAAGGAAGAGGATGGATCAGATTAGTCCACTGATGTCAATGGTTCAACTGTTGATGATCCTGCTCAGGTAGCTGACATAGCAAATGAGTATTTTGCATCTACATTCACTCATGAGGAATTCTTTAAGGAAGTAGAGGCCAGAAGTTTATCGAACTTTAAATTGCAGACTAGTTTATATTTACCACAGGCTTCTATATCACCTGATAATTTATATGCATCTCATGTATTAATTCATTTGATCCATTTAGATCTAAACCTGAGTGGTATTTCTTAGTTGGTATGAAAAGCTTAGTAGCTTCTATGGTTATTTCCTTGAATGCTTTCCATTTAGCATTTGCTGATGATGCTACCATCAGCAATTGCTAAATGTATAGAATTAAATGCACAGAATTCCCATATAGAATTAAAAACCTGTGCGAGACCACTGCAATTGCTTTTAGGAAAGCAAAATCTCTTTTCTTTACTGTTGATGGTAGTTACATTTTTAAGTAAACTCCACATCAATACACTGGGTTCACTGCCATCTAGTAGATCTTTTATCTGCAGATTCTTAATGCACGTTGGGTCACCAGTGATAATAGTTAAAGGAGCATTGCAGAATCATCTAGACAAGACTGCAATTATAGTTCAGACACAGCATGGGTTTGTCTTGGGAAAGTCTTGTCTGAACAATTTGATTGGATACTATGATGCAGTCACAAAAGAACAGGATGCAAAAAATAATTTTGATATCATATACTTGGATTTCAGGAAAGCTTTTGATACTGTTGCATGGAAGACTGCTCTACAAATTGGAGCAGTATGGCATTAAGGGCAAGTTGCTGCTATGGATGAAGTGATGGTTGAGTGAAAGAAGGCAGAATGGTAATCAATGGACACTGCCCTTCGTGGATTAATGTTATTAGAATCCCCCAGGATTGTGTTGGACTCATTGTTGTTTTGTATATTTATCAATGATATTGATGAAGATATATCAGGCTTAATGTCCAAGTTTGAAGATGATATGAAGGTTGGCAGATTCATTAATGAAGTACACTATTGCAACAAGATCTAGAAAAGTTTGGCAGATGGGCTGCAACTGAAGTTTGACAGTGACAAGTGCAAAGTACTGCATACGAGTAGCAGTAACCCCAAAGTAATGTACCAACTGTGCAGTGCTACACTCAGGGTAATGGAGAAGTAAAAAAGAACTGAGGGTAATTGTGCAGTCAGGTATGACGTTTTCTGAGCAGAGCACACAGGCTTCCAGGGCAGCTGATAGGGTCTTGTCAATGATATACAGGAATCCTGCTAGCAGGGATAAGGAGGTGATTATCCCTTTGTATAAGGCAATGGTAATGCAATGGCATTACCCACACCTTGAGTAATGCACACAATTCTGGAGGCCTCATTTTAGGAAGGATGTAGAGCTGCTGGAACTAATGCAGAGAAGGGCAACTAGATTGGTGAGGGAGAACAGAGGCTTGCTCTTACCAAGAAAGGCTTAAGTTCTGCAAATTGTAGTGTCTGGAGACTAGGCAACTGCAAGGTGATCTGATTGAAGTGTATAAGGGCTTGAATGGTTTGAGCAAGCTCAATGCTGATGGGATACTTCCTCTTGCCCAGATTACACACCTGAGGGGGTATAAATTCAAATTGACAACTGTAGAATAGATGTGTGCCTTTAGCCAGCAGGTGGTTGACTGTTGGAACAAACTTCCATCTGTCATTGTGGAAGTTGATAGCTTAAATAAATTGGATAAACTTTGGAGCAAATGGAAGGGTTAAATGGGAAGTGTTTTTTTTTTTTTTTTTTTTTTTAATATTTTTGAGGGCTCATCTGTATTTTGAGGGCTTGCTTTCTTGCATCATATGCTAACGTGAATGCTAGTCAGATCAAGAGTATTACTTTGTAATCCACAAAAGCCTTGGTAATGTGTGAGTGTGAGTTCTAGTCAATATCTGGAAAGTTAAAATCCTTCATTGTAAAACATTCTGATTTACTGACCCACAATTTCTCTGTAGAGTTTTTGTTGTACTCATCAGAATCATTAGGTCTATAAACACACTCCTACTCATTTTTTTTTTTTTTTTTTTGTTTTCCCAGTGCTTGTGTCACGCCAAACTGATTCAACATTGCACTGGCCACCCTTGTCAACTGGATGCACCATCTAAGATGGTGTGCTTGTTAACTAATAAGCATAATTCCACCCCCCCTATCCTTTCTACACCCATTGTACTCCCCATATTGAAATTCTGCATCCCTTATATCTGAGGGACACCACATCTCTCAAATCCTCTTATCTCCACATTTGTTTACTTGATGAACAAGTCAAATTCATCAAATTAGTGTACATGCACCTGTTCTTACTCTTGGTTACCTTTACACAGCCTGTGTATTTACCTGTTTCATGATGACCTACAGCAAGCCTTGAAATCTGCAGCACCTTGTTTTCTAGGCTGCTGCAGCAGTTAAGCAATTATCCATTAAGCCAATACCAGCAATAATCATACCCTCAGGACACAAGTAAACCCTGTGATTGTGACTATAAAAGATAATCCTTTAGACTCTTTTCCACCAAGCCACCTGGTAACACGATTAAGTAACCCACAGTACATACACTGTGCTGCCACTTTATTAGGTAAACCCCTGCTGTGCACACAAATGGTTTTGTCCCACAATGTTGCAAGTCACACGACCACAGTTGTTGATATAAATGCAACAGAACAACCTTTCTAGTATCAGTTAAGCGTACAAACCGTAGCAAGAATGGGGAAAAGGAGTGATCTAACAGACTTTGAAAGTGGCATGGTAGTAGGTACAAGACATGCTGGACAAAGCATCTCTGAAATGGCAGTTCTCCTGAACTTTTGACGCACCACAATTTCAAGGGTGTATCGAGAACGGTGCAACAAACAGAAAACATCCTCTCAACGGCACTCCTGTGGAAGAAAATCGCTTGTTGATGAGAGAGGTCAGAGGAGGATGGCTAAAACTGTGCAAGCAAACAGATGGGCCAATGTCATACATTACATCAGAATACAACCTTGGTGCGCAGAACAAAATATTGCAATGGACTACTAGTCGCACTTTGTCGCGAATGGGCTACAACAGCCGATGGCCATATCGCGTACCTTTGTTATCAATGAAGAACAAAAGAGCATGCCTCCTGTGGGCACAGCAACACCAGCACTGGACTATCAAGGATTGGAAAACAGTTGCTTGGTCTGACGAGTCAAAGTTCCTGGTGTATCATGTCGATGGAAGGCTCAGGATTTGGTGAAAACAACATGAATCCATGGACCCGTGAGGTCTGACGACTACTGTGCAAGGTTAAGGATTGGAAAACAGTTGCTTGGTCTGACGAGTCAAAGTTCCTGGTGCATCATGTCGATGGAAGGCTCAAGATTTGGTGAAAATCCATGGACCTGTGAGGTCTGACAACTACTGTGCAAGGTGGTGGGGTAGTGTTATGGTGTGGGGAATGTTTTCTTGGCACACGTTGGGTCCATTGATACCCATAGATTCACGTCTGAATGCCACATTGTACCTAAACATTGTTGCTGACCAAGTGCATCTGTTCACGTTGACAGTTTATCCTCGGTCAGATGGTTCTCTCTAGCAGAATAATGCGCCAGTGCACAAAGCCCAAATCACTGTGGAATGGTTCCAGGAACATGACAATGACTTTTCTTTGCTGCAGTGGCCTGCTCAGTCCACAAATCTCAATCCTACTGAACATCTTTGGGATGAGCTGGAAAGGGCTGTTTGCTGCAGGCCTACACCTCCGTTGAATCTCAAGAAACTGCGTGACACACTCATGTCTGCATGGTACTCCAATCCTGCACAACGTTATCAGCACCTTGTTCAATCCATGCCTAGACGAATTCAGGCTGTTTTGAAGGCTAAAAGAGGCTCAACACGCTATTAAGTAGGTGTACCTAATAAAGTGGCAGCACAGTGTATGTTTCACCCATTAACAAACTCTTCTGACCAAAGTGATCTTCTGTGACAGTGATACTGCAGAGACAACTAGAAAGTGTTTACATATTATTGTTATTTACTATATAAAAATTAACCTTAAAACAAAATTCTTCATATCAGATCTTAGTTTGATTCACTAAACCTTTTAATTCTACTAAAAAAATTTAAGAATTCCATAATACAAAGGGTACTAGGAAAGTTTTGCAATATGACGCAACAATGAATCACAGGAAGCTGCTTGTTGCTGCATGTTGAGACATGTTCATACGTGCATAGTAGACGCCGCGCCAAGTCGATGGGCTCAGTTATTCATTAGTAGTGAGAGTGTAAAGTGCTTGCGATGGCATCGTGGTCACGAAATGAGATAAGGACAGTTTTGCGGTATAATTTCGTGCGTGGTTTAACCATAGACCAGTGCTTACAAGAAATGACTCTTGCACTAGATGATGATTGTCCACATCGTACAACGATATTCAGGTGGTATAGAGAATTCCAAAGGGGAAATTTCACTCTGGAGGATTCTGAGAGGCCGGGAAGGCCACGAACGTCAGTTACGGAGGAAAACGTTACTGCTGTGAGGAAAATGCTTGACAAAAACAGGCGAGTGACCTACCAACAGATAGAGGATACTTTGGCCTAAATGCACCAGCAATTCGTTCGATTCTGCAAGATCATTTGCACGTGAAGAAACTTTGTTCTCTCTGGGTGCTGCATCAACTGACTGAAGAGCAGATGACACGACGTGTGACTTGGTGCCGGGAGATGTTAAAAAAGTTTGATAAGGGACAATCTCGGTATGTGAACAACATCGTGACAGGCATTAGCATTAGCATTAGTAGAGGCATTTGATGCAAGAAAGCAAGCTTATGCAGCATCAGCCAAAAAAAAAAAAAAAAAAAAGTAACATAAATAAATAAAAATAACCACTTCCACTTCACCCCTCTGTTCGTTCGAAATACCTGTCCAGCTGAGCCTTAAACTTATTTAGGCTATCAACTTCCACGACAAGGGATGGAAGTCTGTTCCACCCACCAACCACCCGCAGGTGACGAGACTTGGCTGTACTATTACGATCTGCCGACCAAGGCTCAAAACAAAGTTTGGGTCTTTGATGATGACGACACACCCGTAATTGTCAGAAAATCCCGATCTGTAAAGAAGAAAATGATAGCTGTATTTTTCAGATCGAGTGGAATTGTGGAACGTGTCGTTTTGGACACGCAGAAGACAGTCACAGCTAAGTGCTATACTGAACAATGCCTGCCTAAAGTCATTGGATCTATGAAGAACCTGCGGCCAAAGTCAAGAATGGACACCTGGTACCTCCATCACGATAATGCTCCAGCTCACCGTGCCAAAGCCTGCACCGAATATTTGACCACGACAGGACTGAAACTTCTCGAGCACCCTCCCTACAGTCCAGACCTTGCTCCCTGCGACTTTGCACTGTTCCCGCATGTGAAAATGAAGCTAAAAGGGAGGCGGTTTTCCAGTGATGAGGACCTTTTACGGGCTTGGGACAACGAGTGTGCTTTACTCCCTAGTGAAACTTGGCAGAACTGGTTTAAAGATTGGTTTCGGAGGATGGAGAGGTGTATTGAATGTAGAGGAAATTACTTTGAAAAAATTAAATAAACAAAGCTGTATTGCAAAACTTTCCTAGTACCCTTTGTAATAACCCTTAGTTACTGTGTTTGCAGTCACTGAAGAAGTGGTAAGAAAACACCATGAAACATTTGATCTCATTATGTACAATTCAGAAATAAACAGAATATACCAACATACAGTTTGAGTGTTTCATTATCTTCAGGCAATGTATGTATTATTATGTTAGTAGAGTTTTAAATTAATTATTGCTGTACTAGAAATAGAATTTCTTAGCTAAAAACTAAACAAAAAAAAATGCCACCCTTTGTGATTAGATCTTATGAGCTACTTATTTCCCACAATTAAGATTCTATATGCAATATTTGCTCCAAATAATGCAATACAAAAGCTTCATAAATATTAAGTCGTAACTTACAAAATCTCTAGCTAAATTTAAAAATAAGCTAATAAACACGTTGATCATGATGTTCTCATAAACGAGATCCTTGAAATACTCAGAAACTACATCCACATCTATGCTTTCTACTTACTAGCTAAAGATAATTGGAATGATATTCCAATTATCTTTAAATTTTACTGTTTTATGGTTTTTTTTTTTTTTTAAGTCCATGTGCATCTACCATGTTAAAGCGGAAAAAGGTTTACTCTTTCTGTAGAACAAGAATTTCAGCTCGTAGGTAAAGAGGAAAAAGTTACTCAAATATCAGCTTTAATGAGTCTGTTCAACTACGTGGGACAACAAGGTCATGCCACTCTTACAAGACGAAGTTTTGAAACTTATATAGTACTATACGCAGAAAGGCAAACCAAAGGAAAGCAAACAACTTTATTTCTTTTTTAAATATATAATATGCATGTATTAAATTTTATGTAAAATCTTGTACAGTGCAGTTTTATAAGTATGAATACAGTATGTTTATAAATAAATTTGTTTTTTGTGACATTTATGCTTTTTTTTTTTTTGTGAATTATTTGCAGTTTTGATTATTTCCCCAAATTTATTTTTCCGACCATCCCGGATAATCTGATGCCTATGGTATCTACAAACATCCAGAAATTCGAAATCCAGTCACATGTGTCCAAAAATTCATCTTGCTATTTCGTGGAATTGGACTGAACTGTTTGTGTTAGCATGAAAGCAACTGAAACCATGAGACAAATTAAAGCATATCTTCAAATCTGCACTGGTTCTAAAGTCAACCTGTCTAGCCTAACCCAACCCAGCTGACTTCAGACTGCTCCAAATTCCTTCCATTTTCAATGAGATTTTAACCTTGACCTTTACATAAAAAATTATATTATTTCATCTAATTATTGTGTGATAATGTTTTTCAGTGCTACTTGTTTGACTCTACTTTGGTAACCAGCAATTATTTTCTTTTTTAGTTAGCTGAAATAGTATAATTTATAATATTTAAAATTTTTTTTTACTGTTTTTTTTTTTTTTACTATATTTTAGATGCTGTGGATGGTACTCCAAATACTGACATACCAGTGAATGAAAACTCAAAGTTCTACTCTATTATGAGCAATAAATTTGGTTGTCTTTCACTCCTTTATGCAGCAGAGATTGATGCACTAGACTCTACACATTTGGATAAATCAGCTGACATAATGACAAAGTCGTATGTTGAAATAAAAACCTTAAAAAAAACTAGAAGTAGCAAAGAAGAAAAGGAACTTCACAGGTAACATTAAAAGATTGCAAAATATAAATTCATGCAATAATTACAAGTGCATGTGAATATTATTATTAGTTACTTTTTTATTGGTGATCCAAACACAAAAGGTTCTTGAAACTAACACTACTGGCATGAATGGTTAAGAAGCTAGATAAAATTTGGCATTCATACCCTGAATTTCTGTTAAGTTATAATTTGCAGGAAATACATATGGAAGCAGGATGAGAGCAGGAATAAAAGGAATGAATAAATAAGTAAAGTTTGATTGGTAAGTTACAAGCTAAATAGTGATTTTCCATCCAGCTTACATGAATGGATGCAAGCTGGATGGAACAATATCATGTGTTTTAATTAGAAGAAAGTAGCAGTTACAAATAATTCAAAACAGTAACCATGGAAATATTACAGAAAACACATATAACAGAAATCAGATATCTGTGTGATAGGGAGTGGAGCGAGTTGCAAGAGAAAGAGGAGAGAAGGCCACTGATTAATGAGTACTCTCTTTTGGACAGAGTTGAAGATTTTTACCTAAGTTTTTTTAAATGTATACATAAATATTTTATAGTTGGCCAAATCTATATGCAAGAGACTTTAAAAAATTAATTGCTCAGAATAAAAATACTTCTGCAAAAGAGAAAACACTTTTTTGAATACAGAGGAAGTGACAAATACAATATATTTGTGACAAGAGCAGATGACATATCTTAAGTTTGGTGATCTGTAATCAAAATTCTAAGATGGTTGCAGCAAGAAATGAGAAGCCAAATAATTTTGAATTTTAGTGGCCTTGCAAACAGACAACTTCATAATTCTTCAAGAAATTATCCAGAAATGAGAGCTGAATATAACTGAACAAAATAATCTGTTATGAGGCTTCAGTGTACGGTCTGTAAAGTAAATTGCATTTAAACATCCCAATCAGGTTATTCCATAGGTAACTGGTATCCAAATGCTGTAACTTACAAAACAATCTCTTGCTCTGTGCCCTTAGCCAATCTCATTCCACTTCTGTACCCCTTCAAATATGGCTGCATCTTTCCAAAAATGGTATCTCTAAGCCCATATGCAATATTTTAGATGAGGACTGACCACTGCTTTGTATAATGGAATAATCACATCTGTATTCATACTGGCAAGGTTCCTATACATCATTGACAAAATCATATGAACTGTCCAAGCCTGTCAAACATTGTTCAGAAAACCTCATATCAGACTGTATAGTCTAAAGTCCTTTTCATTACAGTTACTTGAGTTTGGTGCTATCCAAGTGATATGTTACTCTAGGATTATTACTATTCAGATGCATGAACTTGCATTTTCCAGTATTAAATCTCAGGCTGCCATTTCTCAGCTCATACAAATAATTTATCTGTTTTGATGAAGTACCATATCCTGATTACTCTCATTAATTACCACACTCCTCTTTGTATCACTTGCAAACATTACACATTGAACTTGAAATACCCATATCACTATCATTAATGAATATTAGACAGTAAACAGGTGCCAAATTCTTTGGAATTGGTGCCTGTTTACTGTCTGAACTTCATGAGACAGTGTTAATAACACTGTCCCACGAAGAGAAGTAGATTTATAACTAGTCTGGCTCCTACCACACACTTTATCCATAGGAGAAACTTGCCCTTGAATGGCACATTCCTCCAATTTTTACAACAATCTTTGATGTGAGACTGTATCAAAAGCTTTACTGAAATCAAAATAAATAACAGTTATTCCTTCTATCCAGTTATTTACTGACAGCCAATAGTAGCTAAGCAATTTAGTTGAATATGATCTGCCCTTAACAAATCCATGATGTCATTCCCTTATAATTCCATACCTGTCCAGTATTCTATATTGCATTCTTAACTAAGGACTCCATCATCTTCTGTAGCAGAGTAATTAAACTGATGGATCTGTAGTTGCTCATTTCACCCTTTGAGCTACCTTTGTGAGTAGGCAAATGTTTTCACATCTATACACAGTCTATAGGGTCATTACTTGAATCAAAGGATGTCTTATTACAACAGCTGAAGGTTTGCATACCTATTCTGCTGCTTCCTTCAATATAATAAAACAGACTTCACCAGTCTGTTTTATTATATTGAAACTTGTGCCTAGTTCACTTGAACCTCACTTCTAGTCCCATCTCAGTTATCATAAAATCATTCAACTCCCAATTAGCATGAGCTGGACACTGGTATTCTCAACTTTAAAAAAACTTCCACACATGTGAACATAAACAAAAAATATTTACTGAACTTACAGTAACCACTTCTTGCACTACTTCTATTAGAATAAGCAGTGGCCTGGAGTGAGGGGTGCTGGGGGTTTCAGAGACTGATGGCATTCATCGTGAAACAGGTGGGTATATGGGATGTGTTAGGGTAACTAAGAATAAGAATAGGTGCATGTATACCAATGCTAGAAGTATAGTAAATAAATTCGATGAATTTGAAGTGTTGGTCAAGACATCAAAGGTGGATATTGTTGGTATATCAGAGACGTGGTGTCACAGATATTAGGAATGCAGAATTGGAATTTGGGGAGTACAATGTGTACAGAAAGGATAGACAGGGAGGAGGTGTTATGCTGCTAATTAAGAAAAACAAAATCAAAAGTCTGAAGTGCATCCAGTTGATATAAATGAACAGCGCACTGTTGAGTCAGTTTGGTGTGAAATAAGCACTGCAAAAGCAAAAATAAGAGTAGGAGTGTGTTATAGGCCTAATGACTCGAATGAGTACAATGAACAATTGTACTCATTGTACAGAGAAATAGAGTAGACTAGTAAATCAGAATGTCTTATAATGGGGGATTTTAATTTCCCAGATATTGACTGGAACTTGTGGGTTGGTCACTCACACACTAGTAAGACTTTTGTGGATTTATTGGATGATTGTTTTCTGCAGCAGCATGTTCGAGAGGCAACCAGAGAGGGTAATACTCTTTATCTGGTTATCAGCAGTGATCATTCGTGTATTAAGAATTTGCAGATAAAGGAACCACTAGGTAGCAGTGATCACAGTGTACTGATGTGGGATTTACTTAAAGATATAATTAGCATCAGGGGTAAAGGAAAGGGTTTTTGCTTCCATAAAGGTGACTACAGTGGTTTCAGACAGTTTTTAAATTCTGTACAGTGGGATCAACTGATGATGTTACCAACAGAAAATTCTAAGTGGGAAGCATTCAAGGAATTAATCATGGAAGCTGCTAAAAGTTTCATACCTATTAAGAAATACTGTTCAAGGTTTAGGCCTAAATGGTTATCAAATGAACTAATGAGACTCGTGACATAGAAGAAAAATGCATGGGATGCATATAAATTATCAAGCAACACAGAAGCCTATGACAGATATAAGCTAGTCTGCAATCAGGTCACAAAGGAGGTTAGGCAGGCGATGGCAGATTATGAGAAATCTTTGGCAAAGGATGCTAAGAAAATCAGCAAAGATTTCTTTACTTATATAAACTCTAAAAGGAAGGGGATGAATCTGATTGGTCCACTTGATATCGATGGTTCGACTGTTGATTATCCTGCTTAGATAGCAAACAAACTGAATGAGTATTTTGCATCTACATTCACACATGAGGAGTTATTAAGGCTTGAAAATGCCAGAAGGTTATCAAATTGTAGCAGGGTGCTTAATGATTTTGTAATAACTGAGATTTAGGTTATATAAAATTACACTTTAAATTTAGGTTATATAAAATTATATAACAATTTATACAACAGTACGGACTACTGTTCAAATAACATGGGAATAATGCAGCAGTGCTGTACTTTTTATTTAGTTTAGTGTGATACTTTTAATTTAAAATTAAACAAATTATTGAGCAGCAAAGCAAACCTTTTGGAGTAGTGGGAATGTTTTGGTTTGGGAGAGAACTGTCAAGAGCAGTTCTACAAATCTGGTTTTTATAGTATGCACTATGTGCAGCATTTGCAAAGCAATCTATAGCAGGACATGATATAGCCAAAGGAGATGCCTGTATGTTTTTCGATGCAGTGTGTGAAGTAGAAATTTAGTATCCAGATGAGTGAATCTGAGAGCTTGAAAAACATGGCTGTTACCCTGAAAGGAATTAAAATGAGGGACCCATCAAGCACTCAGCCACCCAAGGAAATGCTAGAGCCCACACTCGTGCGTGAGGCAGCACAGTGGGATTTCCAAAGACAGAAAGTGCTAGTCTCACAGTGCTATTATTGGTGACCTTATTGTCAGGAAAAACCTCTGCATATTACATCTGAGCAGTGATGTGTGCTAAAAAAAAGATAATGTATGAAACTACAATGATTTCAGCACAAGTTCAGAGACATTATACACACCTGTGAGAATTTCAGAAAGGAACACATGAACACAGTGCTGAAAACAATGGTTAGAGAATTGGTCACTGCAATTGTTCTAAATCTACTGATGAATTTCTGGTGGCTTCAGAACTAATGAACACTTGATGGTTGATGGATCCATCAATAGATACAGTGTAGATCAATGATCCATATGGTTCACAATACCTGCCAGATTTTAGCAATGCTAAATGTGCACAGTCTGTCAATGTAAACAGTTAATAGATAATGGTGAAGACAGGTTACATTCTTACTACCCACTGCTCCAGTGACAGTATGGTATGTACATCTCATGCCATACCTAACAATGTCAGCATTTGCAGTGATGTCACAGTCAATGATTAGAGTGACAAATCTGGGAACTCAAAAAATTATAATAAATCTTTAGTTGGATTTAACTTATTATTGTTATTTTTTTTTGATTTTTAGGAGCATTAGCAACTAAGGCCATATTGCTCCGGGAAATGCGGTGGTCATTCCCTGACCTTTCTGCATCCTCCGTATTTGGTGGTGGCGGGCTCGAACCCCACTCTAATCAAGAAGCGTGTGCTACGCACTGCTGCTCCTTCCCACCTGGCTATGGAGGCGCAATGGATTTAACTGTTCAATGCAAAAACAATTCAAGCCATGATGCATCTTTGTACTTGGTGCTGATAAACTGTACATATTTTAACCTGCTGGAGGTCATGTGCAATTCCTTTTGATCATCCCCCCACTTTTTTGCTTTGACTTCACCTGAAACCTATTCCATTCACTGTGGAGTAAATAAGGTGCTTTCTAAAGCAATCTTTTGCAATAGTTTTGCTATTAAAAATTCAAGAAGCCCTAATGAATGGAATGAAAATCTGCCACAAAATTAGTAATATCTTGCATATGATTTCACAGATTGCCAATAAGTTAAAGTCTGGCTTGCCTGTTTTACAAGATTACAAATAGAAGTTTCGTAGTGATTGGAGAGCTCTTTCCCATAGGGAAACTGAGACCACTGATTTCTGAATCAGACTCCTCCAGAGAATGAACAACTAGAAATCCAGTAAAAAAAATCAGAAAAAGGCCTATCATCATCAATACGATCTAAACCCAAACCCACATTTTTCTTTATTTAGAGTGACAAATGCCTAAAAAGTTTCAATTCTGTCTGGGAACCCAAAACTTATAATAAATCTACTACTATATTAGTTGGATTGAACTGTTTATATATGAACTGCTCATATCCTTTATAGATGCATATGAGCAAATTCTGTTATATTTGATAAAGACTGACCTTAGGAAGGTCAGTCTTTATCAAGTATAACAGAGAATCTGCTCATACGCATGTATCAAGGTGGTGGTGGTGTAGAGGTTTTGCGGCACAAGGGCAACTGAGGCCAAAATGTGCCTATTCAAATATTTGGATTTTTTTTTTTTTTTTTTTTGATTTGGTAGTTGTTGGCGCATCGGCTTCTATGGCCATATTGCACCTCCCAAGGTTTTTGCAGTACTTTGATCCAAGCCCGAGGCGGGAATCGAACCCGTGACCTTGGGTTTCCGGGCAGGTACTTTACCCACTCGGCTAGCCCGGTCGGCTCAAATATTTGGAATGGTACCGGAGTTTGCCTTATTTGATATTAGATATATTCATAAAGTCTAATTTGTTTGAGATAAGCGAAAAGCTCATCCAGATTGGCATTGTTTCCTAATAGGTGGGTTAGTGATAAAGGTTCTTGCATTTGTGTCAGTGAAAGGAAAGTAGTATTTCTGATATGGGAATAATACGAACAATCTAGCAGAATATGTTGAACTGTAAGTTGTGATGAATAATGCATGTATACAGGAGGGTCATCGCTCATGAGAGGAACAAGTGGGTCAGGTGTGTGTGCCCTATGCGCAATCTTGCCAGTATTACTTCTTCGTGCCTGTTTTTCATCAAGCTCGAGCTCCATATTTGTGGTTCTTGTTTAATTTCAAATAATTTATTGTTTGGATGTGTCTTCCAAACATTTAACCATTGGTCCCTACAGATATGTCGGATATGTTTTAGGAAATCTATATAGGGTACTTGGTAAGATGGAGGTGCATTGCTCTTTGGGTGCTTGGCTGCCTGGTCTGCTGTTTCGTTACCTGTGATTCCAGCATGCCCTGGAATCCAACAGAAACTTACAGTATGATTCAGATTCCTCAAATGATTTAGACGAGACCGGATTTCTTTTACTATGGGATGTGGGGTTGAGAAATTGTTACTTATTGCGGAAAGTTCACTCATGGAGTCTGTATATATTAAACTATTAGTGTTGAGACAGATATTGATATTGTATATAGCTAGGTGGGTTGCATAAAGTTCTGCAGTATAACTGCTACATTCAGCCAGGACAGATACAGATACTGCAAATGTGGGAAAGACTGCTGCAGCATCTGATTTTGAGCCATCGGTATATATTAAGCAGCTCTGCGCATTGCTAGCAGCATGTCCTTCGTGCAGTTGCTTGATGTAACAGTTTTCCATGGACTTTTTCCCCCATTGTTGGAAATAGGTGCCACAGTAAGGTGGGTTTGAGAACCAAAACAGATCAGATATTTTGGTTTCTTTGAGCGTGTTTTCAAAATGAACATTCCAGCAATGCATCAAATCTTGTAGTCTAATACCAGTTAGTCTATTTTCAGTGGGTTTATTGTTATAGAATGTTACCCTTTCAGGACTGAAAAGTAGCGGTTGATTCGGATGATCTGGAAGGCTTTTAATCCTGGCTGCATAGGTGAGGAGTAACATTTTCCTTCTGAGGTGGAGTGGTGGTTCGTTTGCCTCTATATACAGACTTTGGACCGGGGATGTTCGAAAAGTTCCAAGAGCAGTGTGAAGAGCACTGTGCTGTATTGTGTTCAGTCTTGTAAGTACAGTTTTTCTAGCTGAGTCGTATACTATTGAACCATAATCTAGACGGGACCTGATGAGCGAACGATACAAATGCAGGAGAGTGCATCTATCTGCACCTCATGCCATGGCAGAGATGGCTCTGAGTATATTGAGTTTTTTCAAGCAGAGAGTTCTGAGATAAGTTATGTGCAGGGCAAAATTAAGTTTAGTATCTAATATTAAACCTAAAAAGTGGATATTGCTGGCAAGAGGGATTGGTTGGTTTTTTAATTTAAGTTCAGGCTCTGGATGTAATCTGCGCTTTTTACAGAAATGAACTGCAATTGTCTTTTGCTTTGACAGGCGATAACCATTTTGTACAGTCCATGTCTCTAACTTATTTATGGAAAGTTGTAACTGTCTCTCTATGCTGTTAATGGTTGGTGAATGGCATGATATAGCAAAATCGTTGGCATATATATATATTTCTACGGTTTTCGGAATATTCTGCGTCATGGTATTCAGTCTAATTGCGAAGAGGGTAGGACTAAGTATGGACCCTTGAGGCACCCCTTCTTCTTGAATAGAATATTGTGAAAATACATTCTGGTGATGAACTTGAAATGTTCTGCACTTGAGAAAGTTCTGGATGAATTGAGGTATGTGTCCTCTCAACCCTAGGGCATACAGCTCTCGAAGAATGCTATACCTCCATGTGGTATCGAATGCCTTTTCAATATCTAGACTCACCATTACCAGATGTTCATTTTCAACATATGCATTGCGAATGTTAGTTTCTACTCTTACCATAAGGTCCAAGCAGGATCTGTTTTGTCGGAAACCACATTGGTTGATATTTAGCAGCATTTTGCTTTCTAGTATCCATTTTAATATCCTATGTATCATTTTTTTCTAGTGTTTTACTCAAACAGCTGGTTGGGGAAATTGGTCGGTAGTTTTGTGGAAGCGATTGATCCTTTCCTGGTTTTGGAAAAGCAAGAATTACAGAATGATGCCATGAGGAAGGATAAACACATTCAAGAAATATCCGGTTGTAGAAAACTAGTAATAATCTTAAAGCTGTATTATTTAGATGTTTAAGCATTATATAGTAGATTCCGTCCGGTCCTGCTGAGCTGTTTGCTGATCTGTTCAGAGCTTCTTGGAGTTCAGCTAGGATGAATGGCTAATTATAAGGAAGGGATTGGGTGGTGTTGAAATTTAATTTATATTTTTCTGCAGAGGTTTTGATTTTCAGGAAAGAATTGTCGTACGCAGAAGCTGATGATATTTGACTGAAAGTCTCTCCAAGGAAATCACCTATTTCCTTTGGGGAAGACAGTTCTCGTCCATTCTTAATCAACATTGGAGCAGAAAAGGGAATGCACTTATTATTTAATTGTTGGATTTTCTTCCATATTAGCCGACTGCTAGTGTCCTTCGTGATGGTACTGGCAAATGTTATCCATGATTCTTTTTTGGCTTGTCTTCTGATTTGTCATGCCCTTGCCTTTTGTTTTTTATATAAAATGGGGTTGGCTGTTGTAGGAAATCTACGAAATAGGTTCCAAGCTTTATTTTTTTCTCGTTTTGCACTGTTACAGGCCTCATTCCACCAGTGTTTTGCATGTCTTTTTTGGTTTGCAGAGGATTGAGGAATTGCCTCAGAAACTGCTGCCAAAATTTGTGCAGTAATGTGCTCTGTGACTTTATCTATTGGTTGCGATTTAATAAATTGATCATCAAAATAAACACAGACTAAATATTTTGTCCAGTTTGCTTTTGTGAATTTCCATTTTACTCTGTAATCTGGAGAGTGGGATTGTTTTGTTTGTATTTTACATATAATTGGAAAATGATTGCTGTTGTGTGGATCATATAAGGTTAACCACTCCATGCTGGGGAACAGTATGGGAGAACAAATTGACAGATCAATTGTTTAAGTGGAGCCTGTGGGTAGATGGACATAAGTGTGATGGCCAGTATTTAACAAGGTTAACTGCTGTTGATTCAGTAATGTCTCTATCATATGTCCTCTTTTATCCATGCTTGAAGATCCCCACAATGGGTGATGCCCATTGAAATCTCCAAAAAGGCAGAAAGGTTCTGGCAATTGTGCTATAAGATCTTCCAATTCTTTAAGCATGAAAAGTCTATTTGGTGGGAGGTATATTAAAACAAGAGTTAGTGTTATTCCAAGCACAATACGCACAGCAACAGCTTCTAAGTCTGTAGAGAGATATGTCGAACTGGGATTTTAGAGTTAACTAGTATTGCTACTCCCCCATGTGCAGATTTTGCAGTATTCCTGTCTTTTCTGTACATTGTGAAGTTTCTAATTGAGAGAGTTACCTGTGGTGTTAAATTTGTTTCTTGCAGACAAATACTCACTGGATTGGACTTATTGATCAGGTCATATATATCATCAGTATTGGCTTGTATGCGTCTGCAATTCCATTGAAGTATGTGCTGCATTATTTGCTTTTAGGAGTTATGTTTTGATCTGTCTGTTTTTTTGAAAAAGTTTGTAACGATCTGATTTATTTCTGTCTTTTTTGGGGAAAACCGGTCTCTCTGTATCCATGTGTTCTTCTGCATGAAGTTCTAATATAGTTTCTTCTTGGTCAGTTCTGTTGTCAACATCAATATGTATGGGGAATTGTTTCTTGGTCTGAGCATGATCTGTTGGTACTGTTTTGTCTGCTTTTTTTTGTAGTTTCAGGCATGTTAGGCGGAACTGAAATTGGAGTATTTCCTTGTGTTTGGCAGGTTCTGATTTAGCATTAAGAACGGACCTGGCCCAATCTGCAAAATAAATGTTTGGAGGGATTGCAATGTCAGTTTGAGTAGCTGTTTTGTTTGTTGTTTGGTTTTTAGGAGCATTAGCAATTAAGGCCACATTGCTCCGGGATATGCGGTGGTCATTCCCTGACCTTTCTGCATCCTCCGTATTTGGTGGTGATGGGCTCGAACCCCGGTCTAATCAAAATGCATGTGCTACGCACTGCTGCTCCTTCCCACCTGGCTACGGAGGCGCCATTTGAGTAGCAATAGAATGACTGTGTTGGGTTGCTTGTGCATACGTGCGTTTCGGCATAAACTGTATAATATGCTTTTTGGCTTCCTCTGATACGTTACTTTTTCTTTTTTGTATTTCTTTCCCCACTTTCCACATTTCTTGAATATGTCGGATGGTTACCTTTGCAATTGGGACAGGTGAAGGAGGTTACGGTACAATCAGCTTGAGTGTGTTCTGTTGAACCACAGTTTGGGCAAATCATAGTGCCACGGCATGCTACCTGGGAGTGTCCATATTTCTGGCATTTATAACACCTGGTGGGATTCAGTATATATGGACGTATACTCTAATTCAGATACCCTGCTTTAACCATTGTTGGTAAGTTTGGGGTACTAAAGGTCAGTATTATTTTCCTTGTTGGCTTTTAATTCTCCATCTTTCTGGATTAATATTCTTTTTGCATATATGTTCCTTGTTGGCTTTAATTCTCCATCTTTCTGGATTAATATTCTTTTTGTATGTATCAATTCTTTGATCTGTCAATTCTTGTACAATTTCATCCTCAGATGTTAATCAGCTCCCACTCTGCTATAACGCCTTTAGATGTATTCAGAGTGGCATGAGGCATTATTTTCAAGGGAATTCCACCAAAAGTAGTCAGTTTCAATAATATTTCCGAGTGTTTTGGCTTCATTGTCTCTCCAGATCGCCAGACTGTAATCACTTTACCATCTTCAGTGATCCTGCAGCATTTTCTAAGCATTTCTGGATTAGAAATGGGGATAATTTGCTAACAGGAGAATCTGATACAGAATGAAAATAAGGAGAAAGGCTGGGTGATCTTGTTGACATAGATCTATTTTTTGTCTTTTATTTTGATAGGAGTCATGATTGGATTAGTCTTGATCTCAACTGATCAAGTGAGGGAAAGGTTTCTTTGTCCATTTTGTACTCCTTTTGGCCCTGAGGGTTGGCTTTCCCACTCAGATTACCGGCCCTGCCATGGGGAGGCAGGAGTAATGCCACGAGTGGCCAAGCGGTTGTTAGGCTAGTTGGGTTAGTAACTCTAATAAAAATAAAAGGAAAGTTGTCTTTTCTTTCCTGACTTAACTTACAACTTGTAAGATGAAGTCAACTGTGCTTTTTTTAAAGAACTTAAGAGAAACTAACAGGGAACTTAAAGAGAAGAGTGATTCCTTTAAAGGAGAACGCTTTGAATCGCTTTATAGAGCTCAGAAAATTGCTTGGCCACGGAAACGCTTGACACCCGGGGGCCCATGTATGAAGGATATTGTTTACATTTTCACCTAATTAGAAAAGCTAAATTATGTTAGCACTGACTGGAGATATAACCAATTTGTATTGCAGAGTTTTACTCAAATTAAAGATAAGTCTTGTTAAACTTAAACATTATGCTGCTATGGCTTTCAGTGGTATTCTGTAATTGTAATTTTGTTTTTAACTTACAGAAGGAAATCATTAGTCTGGTGGCCACAGTCCTTTCTTGCAGGAATTTCAAAAATTATTTGTGGTTTTAGAAATAAATCAGGAATTGTAATCACTGTTAATTCCATTCAGACTCACGACATGATAAAGATGTCACAGGTAAATATTTATAAGTAAATTGCATATTTTACTTTTTTAATCTACCTACCTATTGCTGTAAAAAGACTATAACATTAAAAATCTGTTTGAAACATCAATTAATTTTTTTTGTTAATTTAAAAAATGTCTCATACAGATACAGAAATTATGTAAAGAAATAAATTGCTTTTAAAGATATATATGATACTATGTACAATGTTTAAGTGATCCCAAGGGTACAGAATAAATAAATAAAAATAAATTTTTTGTTTATACTCTGGATGACCACATAAGGTCAGAAGAGTTCACAAGATAGAGAGAATACAAGAACATTATACCTTATTTATTAGTAGTCACTCTTTTTTTTTTTTTTTTCTGGTAGTTGTTGGTGCATCGGCTTCTGTGGCCATAATGCACCTCCCAAGGTTTTTGCAGTACTTTGATCCAAGCCCGAGGTGGGATTCGAACCTGCGACCTCTGGGTTGCCAAGCAGGCACTTTACCCACTCGGCTAGCCCGGTCGGCTTAGTAGTCACTCATGCTTGAACCATGCATGTGCAGTTTTGTACCCTTGCATTTGACCACTTGGCTGAGTGGTCAATGCAAAGATATATATGAGGTATGCCTACTCGTGTAACGCTCATTGAAAATACAAACAAGTGGGTGCACAGTGCACAAACAGCACCACTGAATATTGTTGGCATAATGCCAAGAAATGCCCCAGAATTGTGCACTAATGAATGTTAATGAATGTTATACTTTATTTTAATTAAAAAAAAAAATAGATAAAATAATGAATACAACAATGCATATTAGTATAAACTAAAACCCGAATAATGATAAAATAGTTTCCCTCTAGCTGGCCAGTGTGGAGTGAAATTTTCACATCTTAAAATGCTTACGGCACTGCCTTCTATGACAGTACAGTGGTTTCTTCATCTTTTGTTCATTTGTAAGTCTGAGTTTGGATTTGAATCTCTTCAAAGGCAGGAAGAATTCTTAAAGGCATCTTCAGTCAGGACTGAAGATGCCTTTCTACAGTAACTGAAGAAGACATCTTCAGTCACTGTAGTTAGCCGATTTTCAAAATAGGAAGTAGTTTTTTTGCTCCATGAGTTACACTAGATTTTTCAGCCCACACTACATGTAAATCAGCCCATTACACATACAGGGTGTCTATGAAGTCCTGTTCCTATTTTAAAATTTAGTTATGCCACAACCAAAAGACAGAGCAATGTGGTCTTATGCAAATTATTATGAAACCCCAAAAGTTTATGATCTTCAATACACCTCAACATATGCACCCTAAGTGGCCTTGAGAGCATCAAGGAAAATTCCACTTCTTGCTATGTGCAGGCCAGCATAACAACACAGTGTTCATTGCTTCGGTTATCCTTGCACAAGGAGTTTCAATGTTAGTAACATTGTGTTCTGTAAACAAAATCCTTGGCGTACCTCATTGGAATAAGTCTAAGGGTGTGATGTGAAGGGGAGCGTGGAAGCCAAGCAATTGGTCCATCACAGCCCATCCATCTACCAAGAAATTTTTCATATAGAAATGATGAACATTCGTACTCCAGCGTGGAGGTGTGCCATGATGTTGAAAAATGATGAATGGCTGCACTCTTCCAGCTGAGGGATCACAAATTGCTGTACCACGTCGAGATAAATGTTTCCTGTGATGCTCTTCTCACAGAAGAAAAATGGACCTATCATGCATGAGCCCACACCAACCGCTTAACTTCGGGCTATCACGAATGTCATGCAGGTTTACAAAACCCCATATGCTGATTCACATCCAGATAATGTAGAAAGTGGCTTCATCAGAGAAAAGCACCTTCTTCGGGTATTTGTTGTCTTCGTCGATTGAAGCCGGCATGGAACAATCATAAGCATAGGAAGATTACATGCAAAATTACCAAGGAAGATGATTTTGCTGCAAAGCTTGGTCAATTTGCACTTTGTATGAATAAAGATGTAATTGCTTATGCAAAATTTTATGGATTGTTGATTTTTGTTACTACAGTCCTCAAAAGCAGCACAACAAATCAACTTTTGAGGACTGCACTGGTTGCTGCCTGGACATTTTCGATAGTTTCTTGAGATACGCATGGACACCCAATTTGAGGCAGTTCGATCACATGTCCTGTTGCTCAGAAATCCTGAACCCACCTGATACTTGGTTTGGAGGGAGGATCCTTTCCATATTGATTGCTATAATTTTGTTGCATGGTAATTACAGATTTTGACTCCACAAAACATGACACATTCAGCCTTCCCTTGTGGCGTCACCATTTTTATGCAGCATGCCCTGTAAAAATTAAAAACCATTTTTGAGTTTTATAATACTTTGTAGTTTTGTAACAATTTACATAAAACGACATTGATCTATGTCTTTTGGTTGTGACATAATTAAATTTTAAAATAGGAATAGGACTTTTGGACACCTGTACAGTCTGTTCCTGACATATGTAAGAGATGTGTTCCAGGATTTCTTACGTGTCAAGTTTTACACAACTTGGGAATGACTAACAAAATATTACTACTATATCTCTGATATGCCAAAATTACTAAAACCACATAATATCCTCAGAAGAATGAAGAAAAATACTGTAGTTATATACCATAACAATTAGAAACTTCATCTGGGGACAGCAGTGAAGTAGTTTTTTTTTTTGGTAGTTGTTGGCGCATAAGCTTCTGTGGCCATAATGCACCTCCCAAGGTTTTTGCAGTACTTTGATCCAAGCCTGAGGCGGGATTCGAACCTGTGACGTTTGGGTTGCCAGGCAGGCACTTTACCCACCCAGCTAGCCCGGTCGGCGCAGTAAAGTAGTACCGCTTTCACTTATTCTCTTAGGCAGCAACATGATAACGGTTAAAATGAAATTTTCTGTAAAGAACTTCAGGGGTTAAGTTAAAAGAGATGCTGTCACACCTTACAACATGCGAATGAGGCACACACTACATAATGATAGTTTAGCAGTAGTAGAGGCATATGATGCAAGAGAGCAAGCTTATGCAGCATCAGCCAAAAAAAAAAAAAAAAAAAAACACTTCCATTTCACCACTCCGTTCATTCAAAATACCTGTCCAGCTGAGCCTTAAATTTATTTAGGCTATCAACTTCCACAACAAGGTATGGAAGTATGTTCCACCAAACAACTACCCACTGGCTAAAGGCAAATTTCCATACATCTATCCTATATCTGTCTTTCCTCAATCTGAATTTATTCCCTCTCAGGTGATTATTCTGAGCAAGAGGAAGAATCCCATCGGCAATGAGAATGCTCAAAGGATTCAAAGCTTTATACACCTCTATCAGATTACCTCGCCGGTGACTAGTCTCCAGACACTGTAATTTGCAAAATTTAAGCCTTTCTTTGTAAGAGCAACCCTTTGTTCCATTCACTAATCTCGTTCCAGCAGCTCTACATCCTTCTTGAAATGAGGCCTCTAGTCCTGTATACAGTACTCAAGGTGTGGCCTGATCATTGCCTTATACAAGGGAATAACACCTCCTTATCCCTGCTAGAAAAATTCCTGTATACCATTGACAAGACACCATGAGCTACTCTTGCAGCCCATCTGCACTGCTCAGAGAACTTCATATCTGCCTGCACAATTACCCCCAGCCTTTTCATTCTTTACCACTGTCAGTGTAGTACCACAGAGTTAATACGTTGCTCTGGGGTTGCTGTTTCCCATATGTAGTACTTTACTTTTGTCAATGTTAAACTTCATATGCCACCTCTCAGCCCATCTGCTCAACCTTTCAGGATCCTGTTGCATTAGCATAGCATCAGTAGTGTCCTTAACAACCCTGAAAACCTTCGTATCGTCTGCACACTTGGACATTAAGCTTGATATACAATCATCAATATCAATTATAAATATAGAAAACAATAATGGACCCAACACTGAACCTGAGGGTCTCCACTAATAACATTAGTCCACGATGAGCAGTGTCCATTGATTACCACTCTCTGTCTTCTCCCCCTCAACCATCCCTTTATCCATGGCAGCAATTTCCCTCCAATGCCACACAGCTCCCATTTTTGTGCAGCGTCCTCCATGTGCAACAGTATCAAAAGCCTTTCTAAGATCCAAATATATAATATCAAAGTTATTCCCTGCATCCAGTTCTTTTGTGACTACATCATAATATCCAATCAAATTGGTCAGGCAAGACTTCCCCTTAACAAAACCATGCTGTGTCTGAGCTATAACTGAAGTCTTGTCTAGATGATCCTGCAGTGCTTCTATAACCAGTGCCTCCATTAATTTTCCTGGAACAAAAGTTAAACTCACAGGTCTATAATTACTTGTGTCAGCCTTTGATTCTCGTTTGTGAATTGGGGGTCACATTTGCACATCTCCAGTCTATGGGTACCTCCCCTGAATCCAAAGAAGCTCTCATAATTATGGCTAAGGCTTTGCTTACATCCTTTGCTGCCTCTTTTAATATAACTGGATAGATCCCATCCACCCCAGATGCCTTTTTTATGTTTATCCTCAACAATTTCTCCTCCACTTTCCTCTCAGTTATTACAAAATCATCTAGCTCATTGCCAGAGTTTACTTCACCTCTGGCATTCCCCTTCCTGAATAAATCCTCATGTGTGAATGTAGATGAAAAATACTCGTTTAGTTTGTTAGCCACCTGAGCAGGATCCTCAACTGGTGAACCATCAATATCTAGTGGACCAATCTGATTCATCCCTTTCCTTCTAGAGTTTACATAGGTAAAGAACTCTTTTCTGTTTTTCTTTGCATCCTTTGCCAAGGATTTCTCATAATCTGCCTTTGCCTGCCTAATCTCCTTTGTGACTTGGTTACATGTTTGTTGTTTGTTTTGTTTTTAGGAGCATTAGCAACTAAGGCCATATTGCTCCTGGATATGCGGTGGTCATTCCTTGACCTTTCCGCATCCTCCGTATTTGGTGGTGACGGGCTCGAACCCCCGTCTAATTAAGAAGTGTGTGCTACGCACTGCTGCTCCTTCCCACTTGGCTACGGAGGCGCCTAACTTGGTTACAGACCAGCTTATATCTATCATAGGCTTCCATGTCACCCATTAATTTATATGTATCCCATGCATTTTTCTTCTCTGCCATATGTCTCATTAGTTCATCTGACATCCACTTAGGCCTAAACCTTGAACAATATTTCTTAGTTGGTATGTAAAGCCTAGTAGCTTCCAAGATAAGTTCTTTGAATGCTTCCCATTTTGAATTTGCTGTTGGTAACATCATCAGTTGGTCCCACTGTATAGAATTTAAACACTGTCTCAGACCATTGTAGTCGCCTTTACGAAAGCAAAAACCCTTCCCTTTACCCCTGATGGTAGTTACCTCTCTGAGTAAATCCCATTTCAGCACACTGTGATCACTGCCACCTAGTGGTTCCTTTATCTGCAGATTTTTAATGCATGAAGAATCACTACTGATAATCAAATCAAGAGTATTACTCCCTCTAGTTACCTCTCGAACATGCTGATGTAGAAAACAATCAACCAATAAATCCACAAAAGCCTTGCTAGTGTGTGAGTGACCAACCCACAAATTTCAGTCAATATCTGGGAAATTAAAATCCCCCATTATAAGACTCTCTGATTTACTGGCCCACTCTATTTCTCTGTACAGTTTCTTATTATACTCATCAGGCCTATAGCACACTCCTACTCCCAATTTTGATCTCCCAATGCTTATGTCACACCAAAGTGATTCGACACTGCACTGTCCAGCGATGTCCACTGGCTTCACTTCCTTGGATTTTATGTGTTTCTTAACTAATAGCATAACCCCTCCTCCCTTCCTATCCTGTCTATCCTTTCTGTAGACATTGTACTCCCCAAATTGAAGTTCTGCATTCCTTATATCTGTGTGACACGACGTCTCTGATATCCCAACAATATCTGCCTTTGATGTTTTGAGCAATACCTCAAATTCATCAAATTTATTTACCAAACTCCTAGCATTGGTGTACACACAAGTATACATGCACCTGTTCCTATTCTTAGCTACTCTAACACAACCCATGTTTATTACTGTTTACTTGTACCGCAATGACTTCCAGCAGTCTCTGAAATATCCTGCATCTTGTTTTCCAGGCTTCTGCTCATTCCAATAGGAGCAGTGCAAGAATCACTTTCACCTCTGCCAGTGGCTACTGTTAATCTATTAGTCCTTGTATCCCCCCCAAGCTAGCAGTTTTCCGACCCGCCTAACACTGCCTCGATCGCATCAGTAAATATTCTTGCACCCTTTCTATTTAAGTGTATCCCATCCCTGTAGAAGCACTCTCTCCTGTTAACAAATACAGATCAGGCTGAAAAAAATTCTACCCCTTGAGCCTTGCACAATCTTTCCAGGGCCAAATTGATTGACAAGGCTCTCATCATATACTCCCTCCTATCGTGTCTGGGCAGAATTGCAGACACTTTCAAATTCAACCCTAATTCACGGCTTTTTTTCATCCGTGATCCGTACTTGTTAAGTAATTCTGCCGGTCTCCTACTCTTAATAGCATTAGTGCCAACGTGTACAACTATATATCACCTTTTGTGCCCTTAAAAGGTGATATCCGCTCTACAACATCATCAACCTTTGCCCCTGGCAGATATAGTTTGATGCAAAGTCATTGAAACTGGTAGGACAATGTCAATTTCAACTTCACCACAATAATAATAATATAATCCAACATGTGTATAATATTTTGGTGCAATATGGCCTAGTGATGTCACAAAATTTTCAAAAATTCAACAAACCAAACATAGCATGGGAATTTCTGAATATTTCTTGCAAGCAAAGAATGGCTGTTTGCATGATGCAGCTATTTAATAATTACAGGGCTTGTTTTAATCTCTAGACACAACTATTACATGATGCAAGTATTTAATAATTTCATCAATATAATCCCTGCAAGTTTTTAGAGAAATCCCTAAGGATTTCAATAGCATCTTTTAGGGACTTTTTATTATGATTAAATGTTTATTAAGTGGAAGGAATATTGAAAAACTATTATGGAGGTACAGTTAAACGAAGTGTTGAGAAAAGACCATTTATTTTAATGTAAGCATTACATCTATGTAGAGCTACTTACACAAACTCACATGCACAAAAACTATTTGTAATTTTTTAAAAAATCAGACACTTTTCTTTTCTTTTTTTATTATCATTATTTGATATGTATACCTGTCTCCAATAGAAGTGTGCCTTCATATTGACAAGTAAATTCCTCCAACTCTTTTCTGTTTCTGATGTCATTGCAATACAATTTTCTGCATACATCATTGGTTCAATACTTCTGCAATAAATATAGAGTTCACTGAGCAAAGTAATAAAATCGCAATGTTATAATGCCACTTACAAATATTAGATAACTACAGATAATATAGAAGCAAATTATTAATGTTTTATCCTGTTTTTACAGGGTTCCTGGTCCCCCACTGTCTGCATCAATTTTTGCCATCACTTTCTTACCTTCCTGAGAGATTGTGTCACAGAAGATGATCCATAGTAAGAAGCCACTTTTCAATTTCTCTACAAAATGTTATATTTTTATTCAATAAAAATATATATTTGTGTATTTAATTAAAATTAAATACAAAAAATATATTATTTAACTACAGATAATACAGATGTGACTGTTGATTAACCCATAAAGATTCATATAAATTTTTTTGGTTGTATGGAGTGAAAGTTTAACTCTCGGTAGTAAAGGTTGCAGATTTATTAGTATTAGAATTAATATTGGCCATATCATACTAGGAAGCCTTGGGCTTTTGCTGCATGTCAACCAAAAAAAATTAATAAACTACCTATTTGATCCTCCTCATGTATTTATCCAGCTGAGCTTTGAATTTTCTCAAATTGTCAGCCTCAACCATCCATGTAGGCAACTTATTCTAATAATTAACAACTCGCTTGCTAAAAGTCTAACCTTCTTCCCCCCCCATAATTTGAATTTATGGCCCCTAGTTCTGAAACCATTTGTAACAGTGAAAATTTCACCCTCATTCATTTTACTTTCACCTCTCAGAGCCTTATACACCTCAATCACATCTCTCTAAGGTGTCTAAGTCTCCAACCTGTGAATCTCACAATATTTGAAGTCTTTCCTCGTATGGGTGTTCTTTTGCCAATCTCACCAGGCATGTTGCCCATCTTTGGACTCTTTTGAGAAACTCATGTCTTTATTTAATTTCATTTTATTTCAATACGTGCACATACTACTGATATAATCTAAAAATAGTACACAGTTCTGCATTCAGAACACTTGGGTCACTCCAGTGACAGCAGCTGAAAGATGAGCTATTCTTCCATTAGAAATAACACCATTATTCACAGATAAACCTAAGTTGATCTGTGGATAATGGTGTCACAATATAACACAACATGTCTAATACAACACACATGGCTTTGCAGAGATGCTCATAACAGAGACACAAGGCAGATTTAAGGGAATCCTTAGGAACTATCATAACAATGCTACATATCCACACGTCCTTTTTTGTATATGTTGTGCTCACCATATTTAAATTCGGTATCCTTACGTCTCAGTGGAATGATGTTTCTGATATATCTATAACATCGATTTGACCAATACTTCAAATTCGTCAAATTTATTACTATACTTCTAGCATTTGTGCAAGGCATGTTATACACCGATGAGCCAAAACATTATGACCAGCAAGTTATGCAAATTGAAGCAACTGCAGGTGAAATACGGCATAGGTCTGGACACGGAATAAAAAACACCTGATACTGAGCTCCGTTAATCTGTGTTACTCTTGTTCTTCAGATGGGAAAGGCAGCAGACTTAAGCAAGTTTGACAAAGGCCAGACGACTGGGTCAGATCATATCTGAAACAGCACGGCTAGTGAGGTGCTCACAGTCAGCTGTGGTTAGTACTTACTGAAAGTGGTCCGAGGAGGGAAACCCAGGAACCGCTGGTGAGTTGGATGACCACGGCTCATCGATGCTCGAGGTGAGTGAAGGCTCTCCCAGATGGTACGTGGCAACAGAAGGGCGACTGTGGCGCAACTCGCTGGTAATTGGAATGCTGGCGATGGGAGTAAAGTGTCACAACACACAGTACATTGAACCCTGCTAAAAATGGGGCTGCGTAGAGGCCACTCAGAGTGCCCATGCTAACCACAGTTCACCAGTGACAGTACCTACAATGGGCACGAGAGCATCGAAACTGGACCTTGAGTGATTGGAAGAGGGTCGTCTGGTCCGATGAATCATGTGGATGGCCGGGTATGTGTGTGTTGTTTACCTTGGTAAGCGATGGCATGCCTGGATGCACTGTAGGATGAAAACAAGTCGGTGGCGGCAGTGTCATGCTTTGGGCGATGTTCTCCTGGGATACCCTGGGTCCAGTCATCTATGTGCCAGGCACTCTGACATCTACCACCTACCTAAACATCATTGCTGACCAGGTACACCCTTTCGTGGCAACGGTCTCCTCTGGCAGTGCTGTCTTTCAGCAGGATAATGTGCCATGCCACACTGTCCGGATTGTTTGAGAATGGTTCGTGGAACACGAGAAAGATTTCCGGGTATTACCCTGGCCTCCAAATTACCCAGATATCAATCCCATTGAGCATCTGTGGTTTGTGTTGGAACAGCAACTCCGATCTGCTGCGTCTGAACCACGGACCTTACAGGAGTTAAAAGGATCTGCTGGTTATGTGTTGGTACCAGATACCACAAGACACATTTAGAAATCCTGTAGCATCCATTTGGAGGTCAGGTATTACCCTGGTCTCCAAATACCCCAGATATCAATCCCATCGAGCATCTGTGGTTTGCGTTGGAACAGCAATATCAACTCCATATATTTGCTTGTCCCATGAGGACCCCCCCCACCACAGCACACCTTGCTTTCCAGACTGCTACATGGTCCCAACCAGAAGCATTGCAAGAATCAATTTTGCTGTGCTTATGACTGCCAATTAAACTATTAGTCTGTGTATCCCTCCCCCAAACTAGCAGTTTTCTGACCCACCTAACACTGCCTCGATAGCATCAGCAAATATTCTTGCGCCTGTTTTACTTAAGTATATCCCACCTCTCTAAAAACAGTCCCATGCATTAGCAAGTACAGGAAAAAATGCTGAGAAAATTTCTACCCAACACAAGCCTTGTATAATTTCTACAGGGCCAACTGATTAACAAGGCTCTTGTCATGTTTATGCAAATTCAAAATACTTTCAAATCAAATTAAATCCTAACTCGTGGCTTTTTTTATCAACATTGCTCTATCTGTTAAGTAAATCCTCAGATTATCTATTCTTAATATTTGGTACCAGTGTGAACAACAATATCACATTTTATGTAGCCTTAAAAAAATAATCATTTTACATGATTTAACTTTTGCCACTGACCGACATTGCACCATTCCACCTCTCCTTTTGCATAGCATATTTTCCATTTCCTTGACATAGAGCTAACAATAATACCTATTCCCATGGAACCAACACCTTCTGCCTTTGGTGATACTGCTGTGCTGCCTGATGCATAAATTGAATACTTAGAACTGCTTAGTAAATGCTGAAATTACTTACTAAATATATTTACTCAGATTAACTTTTAATATTTATTAAGATATTACTAGTGAATGAAAGTAGACAGTGAATGAAAATAAACCATGTATGGATTGATGCTGGGTATCAAGGATGTTACTCCTTGTTTTTCTTGTAGACTCAACTGTAGATGTTATTAGTTGCATAATATGATAACTGTAAATGTTTAATATATAATAATCATTTTCTAAACTCAGGTTTAGAAAATGATTATTATATATTTTAGTAAACAAATGTATGCCATTTATCAATTTATGATTAACTTATTAGATTTGTTACAGGTAACTGCTTGACATGAAATTTCACTTATGGTAAAGAAATCACTGATTATTTTGTAAAATGCCAAAAATAATTTGAGAAGCATAAATAACTTTAAGAAGTTCAGTATATTTTTGTAGTACAATAGAATAAAAAGATATAATTTAATACATACAATTTAATAATTTCCTGAAATTATTTATATTTATTTATGTTTGTTTTAAATATTTTCAGCATCATTTACAAGTTTGAATGGAAGCCAGGGCAAAATGTTACTTGGGTCAAACTGTCTGCCCCATCATATTTTGAGATTTTACCAGACTGGTATATTAATGCTTTCTGGAAGAAAACCAAAGGCTAAGAATTGCAGTGCAGGAAGATAAAAAAAAAAAAAAAAACAGCAGAAGAATGCAGAAATATGCTACAATGTGTGCTTAATTTAGTTTATGAAATGATATACACATATATACTGCAAAATGTTGCAAGACTCTGAAAATTTATGTTATATCCTGTGCTTGAAATGAAGTAGGATGAGACAGAATGCATCAGAAAGCCCAAAAATTATGGACTTGAAATGGTCCCAGAGTTTATTCATGATATTTAGCAGCAATTTTGCTATTTTTTTTTTTCAGCTCAGTTAAACTTTATAAATCAACTCCCTTCCCATACACAATTCCAGCACTGGTTTTGTTATACAGATATTTTTCACCTTCTATAATGAATACAAATAGTAGAACTGTCAGAAACAAAGCCAGAATTAGAATTTAAATTACGAGAGTGGCTCAAATGAAAACAACAAAAGCTAAAACAAAAATTCTTATTCAAACTTGGAACCTTGTTTTTTTATCAAGTTCTTCTCTTCTTGCAATATCCATCTTCTATTTTGAAATTGATGTCTAGTTATTGTCAAAGAAGAATTACTTTGATTGCTTGCTTGCTTGCTTGTTTAGCTACTCATACATCTTGTCAAACAATGACAAGATGATGCATGTCCTCTATGTTACTGGCTTGGTACAAACTTGAGGGGGGGATTTCATAAGCTGGATATGAGTCATAGATATATTACTTTCAGTGTAAAATTAAGCAAACTAGTAAAGAAAAATTTTGGAGTTTATATTTCTATCCAATCACCAAAAATCGTAGTTGTATGATCGCATCTGACCTATCATCCTTTAATATACTACTACTTTACACTATGAAAATAAAACTATAAATTATACACAAATAAAATTCTTAAAAACTCTTAACTGATAAATCTATATAGATAAAATAGGGACTATTTACAATTAAATTTCTAAAATTATACATGGAAGCTTTCAACAATGAATATGGTCTTTTTCAACCATAATTATCATGAGTTCAGTTATGATTAAAGAGGCCTGTGCACTCTGGATTCATTATATTGTGGATTATTGTGTGACACAGAGCGAAACGGAAGATAAAATAAATAATGACAGGTTTAATACTAATTATAAAACACACATATATTAAATACATACAGTATAAAAGCTTTCGGTTATTATGGTAACCTTCATCAGTCAAACTGACAGTTACGAGTGTGGAACATGAGGGCATGTACTGCCAGTCATATATGTGAAACTGCATGATGCAATAGTTAATTGTTTAATGTTGAAGCCTGTGGCTGTGACATATGTGAACATTGCCAACGTTTGTTATTCATCAAAATGGTTGCTTCAATAATAGGGGGGACACGACATCCACTGCTTCTGTTGACTGAGGTATTAGAGTGTGTGATGTTCAACAACTCCAACCAGACGCATTGCCAGTAGTGGCACAACTTATCTACAATCACGACATCGCAGTGCGGGTTAATATCGTGGCAGGTTGACCAGAAGTGTTCAGCAATAGCCGAATGTTCATGTCCACTAAACGGATGGCTTTTTCACGTTCCGTAAGACGTTTGATGAGCCGTCTCCCAGTTTACCCCAGTGTAACAGCTAGTGCAGTCATGGCAAGAGATGCAGTAGACTAGACCACTTTGTAGTAAGGACCAGTGTCTTCACTCTAGAGATGAAGGATCAAAACTTTCTGCCTGAGAGCTGCATGCACTTTATCCTATGTGATTTTAGGACCCTAGAAACCTGTTCTGATAGGTTTGGGTAGTATGGGATAAAGGCACTCGCGGTTGAGTCATTATCTTGGACGTTCCTGTTGATCGCTTGACAGTGATAAAAATTCATCCTCACAATGCCCACACAACTTTTAACATCAATTAAGACTGCATTTTTAAGTGCTACTGCACCTATCTTATTTTCTTGACACTGCCCCAGGTGACTATCCTCATTTTTCGATCACTAAAAGATACACTTTGGGGGGGGGGGGAATACTACCAATATAATTACAAGGTACAAAAGAGGTGCTCGAGTGACTCAGCAAGCAACCACAGAATACTTCTCTGACAGTATCCAGTGAAAGGCATGTATTAAAAGAGGAGACTACTTGATAAATAGATTCCTTAGGTTTGAATAAAGAATTGTTCAACATTTGCTGTTTCATTTGAATGAAACTCACAGGAGCTGTTGTTGTTGTTTTTGGTTTTATAGGATTTGATTTGATTTGGTAGTTGTTGGCGCATCGGCTTCTGTGGCCATATTGCACCTCCCAAGGTTTTTGCAGTACTTTGATCCAAGCCCGAGGCGGGAATCGAACCCGCGACCTTTGGGTTGCCGGGTAGTTACTTTACCCACTCGGCTAGCCCGGTCGGCGGTTTTATAGGTGCATTAGCAACTAAGGCCATATTGCTCCGGGGATATGCGATGGTTATTTCCTGACCTTTCCGCATCTTCCGTATTTGGTGGTGACGGGCTTGAACCCCGGTCTCACAGGAGCTTTGTGACTCAAATTAGAAAAATTTGAGTAATTTCATAACAAGAGCTCTGGTTTTTGGTTCTGACAGTTCTACCATTCACATCCATTTTTGCTGGGTACTTGTGCATTACCCAGTATCTAACTCATGTAGATGATATATATATTTTTTTCTACACTGAGTTATTTTCACATGAAGATCTCTTTAAGCCTTATCTTCATGTGAAAATAAAAATTCAAAGTATATGGCAGCTTTGTTACTATACATTCACAGATACATGTAATTTTAAATCTCAATGTTTCCGATCTCAGTGTAGTCCATCTGTATTTATTTCTAATTCCACTTACATTAGCATTAGCATTAGCATTAGTAGAGGCATTTGATGCAAGAAAGCAAGCTTATGCAGCATCAGCCAAAAAAAAAAAAAAAAAAAAAAAGTAACATAAATAAATAAAAATAACCACTTCCACTTCACCCCTCTGTTCGTTCGAAATACCTGTCCAGCTGAGCCTTAAACTTATTTAGGCTATCAACTTCCACGACAAGGGATGGAAGTCTGTTCCACCCACCAACCACCCGCTGGCTAAAGGCAAATTTCCGCACATCTATCCTACATCTGTCTTTCCTCAATTTGAATTTATGCCCTCTCAGGTGATTTTTCTGAGCTAGAGGAAGAATCCCATCAGCATTGAGCATGCTCAAACCATTCAAGGCTTTGTACACCTCTATCAGATCACCCCGCTGGTGCCTAGTTTCCAGACACTGTAATTTGCAAAACTTAAGCCTTTCTTCGTAAGCGAACCCCTTTGTCCCATTCACCAATCTAGTTGCCCTTCTCTGTACTCGTTCCAGCAGCTCTACATCCTTCCTGAAATGAGGCCTCCAGGCCTGTATACAGTACTCTAGGTGTGGCCTGACCATTGCCTTATACAAGGGAATAATCACCTCCTTATCCCTGCTAGAAAAATTCCTATATATCATTGACAATACCATGAGCTACTCTTGCAGCTCGTCTGCACTGCTCAGAGAACTTCATATCTGCCTGCACCACCACCCCCAGGTCCCATTCATTCTCTACCACTGTCAGTGTAGTACCACAGAGTTGATACGTTGCTCTGGGGTTGCTGTTTCCCATATGTAGTACTTTACATTTGTCAATGTTAAACTTCATTTGCCACCTCGAAGCCCATCTGCTCAACCTTTCCAAATCCTGTTGCAGCAGCATAGTGTCAGTAGTGTCCTTGACAACCCTGCCAACCTTCGTATCGTCTGCAAACTTGGACATTAAGCCTGATATACCATCATCAATATCATTTATAAATACAGAAAACAATAAAGGCCCCAATACTGAACCCTGAGGGACTCCACTAATAACATTAGTCCACGATGAGCAGTGTCCATTGATTACCACTCTCTGTCTTCTCCCCCTCAACCACCCCTTTATCCATAGCAGCAACTTGCCTCCAATGCCACACTGCTCCAATTTGTGCAGCAGTCTTCCATGTGCAACAGTATCAAAAGCCTTTCTAAGATCCAAGTATATAATATCAAAGTTATTCCCTGCATCCAGTTCTTTTGTGACTGCATCATAGTATCCAATCAAATTGGTCAGGCAAGACTTCCCCTTAACAAAACCATGCTGTGTCCTAGCTATAACTGAAGTCTTGTCTAGATGATCCTGCAGTGCTTCTTTCACCAGTGCCTCCATTAATTTTCCGGGAACAGAAGTTAAACTCACAGGTCTATAATTACTTGTGTCAGCCTTTGATCCCCCTTTGTGAATTGGGGTCACATTTGCACATCTCCAGTCAATGGGTACCTCCCCTGAGTCCAAGGAAGCTCTCATAATTATGGCTAAGGGTTTGCTTACCTCCTTTAATATAACTGGATAGATCCCATCCACCCCAGGTGCCTTTCTTGTGTTTATCTTCAACAATTTCTCCTCCACTTTGCTCTCAGTTATTACAAGATTCTCTAGCTTACTGCTAGAGTTGAATACACCTCTGGCATTCCCCTCGCTGAATAACTCCTCATGTGTGAATGTCGATGCAAAATATTCATTTAGTTTTTTAGCTACCCGAGCAGGGTCATCAACAGTTGACCCATCGATCTCAAGTGAACCAATCTGATTCATCCCCTTCCTTCTAGAGTTTACATAAGTAAAGAACTCTTTGCTGTTTTTCTTCGCATCCCTTGCCAAGGATCTCTCGTAATCTGCCTTCGCCTGCCTAACCTCCTTTGTAACTTGGTTACAGATCAACTTGTATCTATCATAGGCGTCCGTGTCACGTGTTAATTTGTATGTATCCCATGCATTTTTCTTCTCTGCCATATGCCTTATTAGTTCATCTGACAACCATTTAGGCCTAAACCTTGAACAATATTTCTTAGTTGGTATGTAAAGCCTAGTAGCTTCCACAATAAGTTCTTGGAATGCTTCCCATTTTGAATTTGCTGTTGGCAATATCATCAGTTGAACCCACTGTATAGAATTTAAATACTGTCTCAGTCCATTGTAGTCGCCTTTACGAAAGCAATACCCCTTCCCTTTACCCCTAATGGTAGTTACCTCTTTGAGTAACTCCCACTTCAGCACACTGTGATCACTGCCACCAAGTGGTTCATTTATCTGCAGATTCTTAATGCATGAAGAATCACTACTGATAATCAAATCAAGAGTATTACTCCCTCTAGTTGCCTCCCGAACATGCTGATGTAGAAAACAATCATCCAATAAATCCACAAAAGCCTTGCTACTGTGTGAGTGACCAGCCCCCAAATTCCAGTCAATATCTGGGAAATTAAAATCCCCCATTATAAGACTCTCTGATTTACTGGCCCACTCTATTTCTCCGAACAGTTTCTTATTATACTCATCAGAGTCATTAGGCCTATAGCACACTCCTACTCTCAATTTTGATCTCCCAATGCTTATGTCACACCAAACTGACTCGACACTGCACTGTCCAGCGATGTCGACTGGCTTCACTTCCTTGGATTTTATGTGTTTTTTAACTAATAGCATAACCCCTCCTCCCTTCCTATCCTGTCTATCCTTTCTGTAGACATTGTACTCCCCAAATTCCAGTTCTGCATTTCTTATATCTGTGTGACACCACGTCTCTGAAATCCCCACAATATCTGCCTTTGATGTTTTGAGCAATACCTCAAATTCATCAAATTTATTTACTAAACTCCTAGCATTGGTGTACACACAAGTATACATGCACCTGTTCTTTTTCTTAGCTACCCTAACACAACCCATGTGTTTACTTGTACCCCAATGATTCCCAGCAGTCTCTGAAATATCCTGCATCTTATTTTCCAGGCTGCGGCTCATTCCAATAGAAGCAGTGCAAGAATCACTTTCACCTCTGCCAGTGGCTACTGTTAATCTATTAGTCCTTGTATCCCCCCAATCTAGCAGTTTTCCGACCCACCTAACATTGCCTCGATAGCCTCAGCAAACATTCTTGCACCCTTTCTATTTAAGTGTATCCCATCCCTGTAGAAGCAGTCTCTCCTGTTAACAAGTACAGACCAGGCTGAAAAAAATTCTACCCCTTGAGCCCTGCACAATCTTTCCAGGGCCGAATTGATTGACAGGGCTCTCATCATATACTCCCTCCTATCGTGTCTGGGCAGAATTGCAGACACTTTCAATTTCAACCCTAATTCACGGCTTTTTTTCATCAGTGACCTGTACTTGTCTCTTACTTACTCCTATCTGTACTTACTCCTAATTAAATTCCAAATAGCTTAGGCCACATGGAGAAAGCTTCTATTTAACAACCTCTACAGTTTCTCTAGCCAATAAACTGATTGACAAGGCTGATATATTTGCTCCTATGTCCAGGGAAAATTACAATTACTTTCACCTTAATTTCCAATGCATGATCATTTTGACATAACATCATGACATTTTCTTAACTAGTTTTATATCAATTATATAAGACTAAAAATTATATCATAACTACTCTTTAAGTCATTTTGTCTAGTGTCATTAGTGCCAAATTAGATAATAATAAATTTCCATTTACACTCTGTGTAGACTGCAAGAGTAGTTTACAATTTCACAGTAACTGTTGTACTGCAACCAATATAGAACCACAGCAGTTAACAATAGGCTGTGCATATCAATGTCCACTAACCCAGGTCTGCAGCCAGCCCTTCTATCTCTTTGTATCCATATGAGATGTTAAATGACTGATGGTACCTTGTAACCTTGCTCCAGATCACTTCTGATTACATTTCATCTAGTGTGCCACTGACTTTTCCAACAAGGGATTTCCTCATCATCACAACCTTCTGTGTTGATCATTACTCAGAGCATATTCAACCAACAGAATTTTCCATAATTGATACACCAAATCCTTCTGCTTCCACCAACTTATTCTTCCAAAATAAATTCATCGGTAGTCATCTCTTCTAATAAAATATGAAAATTTCTTCCATTTTAATATAAATTTCTCACTGTCTTTACTTTTAATACATCAGAAATGTAATAAAATGATTATCACAACACTGCTACATTAATCTAAACAGAGCTCAGCTTTCATTCCACAGACTACCAACTTATCACAAGTTTGGTCTGACCCATTGTAACTTTTCTGATTACTTTGCTCTTTGTCACTGAGTTATTTCAGATAGAAAAACTTATAAAACTACTGTAACTTCACCATATGTATATTATGTAAATATCACAACACCTAAAAAAGAATTACAATGTTTATTAACTAGTTATCCCAGATATTTATTTTCCTTGCGGGATAACCACACTAATTTATGAATATTGCTAAAAAAGTATGTGGGGGAACTATAATTTAGCTTGATATATGATAAACAGAGAACAGTAAAGAAGGTGTCCCCACCACTGTTGAGTTTCTTGTAATTTTTGCTTTTGCAGTCACAGCCATTTCTGCATTGCATTTTGTGATATATATATAGAGATAATAGTGTGAACTTCTATCTGGTGACACAACTTATATATCATTACTATATATCATACTATATATATCATTACCATTATCATTATATATATATCATACTATATATATCATTACTATATATATCATTACTATAACTTACATGGACATAGGTATAATATCATATAATTTGATTTGATTTTTTACATATTCCTTAGTAATATACTCAATTTATTGTATTGTGTATTAAAGAAATTGCCCTGTATTATTTATAAGTTAATATGGTTCACAATTTTAAAAAATATTCTCATTAGGAACAGGGATGGCTGAAGGGTATACGGTACCCTAGGCCAACACTGACTGATGGCATTCCCCACCCTCTGATGCAAAGGTTTTAATTTTTTAGAATGATTAATTTTATCAATTTGTGCCAAGGTTTGGGGGGGAGTTGGTACCCCTAGGCCAGTGCCTACTCTGCCTTACCCTAAAGCCGGCCCTAATTAGGAAGTCCTAGACAAGATTTCAAACAAAAAAGTTTCCATTAGCAATTGTAATTCTATCTGTTATCTAAATTAACCAATGAAAAAAAGATGCAAAATGTTCAAGAAAGGACTATTGAAGCCTGCTTTTTCCATTTATTTCAGCACAATTTGGGTGAATAACACAGTCTATTTAAATCTTGTCTCAAGATGATAAATCAAAATAAAACATCTTGTCGGCACACCCTCCCATGTACTATAAATTTAGTTTGGATTAGATTGCAAAACATATGATTCTAAAATGTTGGTCTTATAATCTTAGTGATGGCCATCTTTCAAAATGACAATAAGAATTTAGAAGACAGATCAAAAACCATAAAAATTAACTCAAATTATCCTTAACACAGCAGTTCAAAAAATGTGGCTGCTGACTCTAGTTACTACATGCACTTCTCTGAATCTCCTCCAGTCACTGCTAGCACTGGATGAATTCTCTTGACCTTGTTTAATGATTCCTTGATTTCCATTGCATCTATCACTGTCAGTTTTTAACTTGAATTGTTAGCTGAAGAAAGAAAGTAAAACCTTCAAAACTTCTATAAATATATTGTTTCAACATGGTGTAAAGTTATTCATTAATAACTTTTTAACATTCCTATAATTTAATTTGATTTCTTGACTTAAAGAAAAGTCATCCTGATAGTTGCCTTGAAAGCTTAAGTCTTGCAACCATTTTTAATTACTTTTATTTCATCTTATTCGTTTTATCATTTTTATTACTTTATCAGTTTTTAACTTATTTTTGCATTTATTGTATTTTAATAAAGCTGTGTCCAATCCAGAAAGGAATTTTTACTGATATGATTCCCAACACTCAAGGCTATTTTTTTTTCTAATATCAAAGTTTAACAGTCTATAACACAACTCCATCTACTACCATTTCATGCTCAATTTTAGTAACTCATAGCAACTATGAATAATTTGCTATTCAATTTTTTTTTTATCTTCTTGTTCATACAGCTTGATACCCTATAAAAATAAAATAATTTTTATTATATTCATAAAACAAATTTTTTTCCCTTTTATCCTAAGCTAAATAGGCACTTTTAATTACTGCAGAGCTACATTTTTAGAAAGTCATGACAGGAAAATAATGCTGTCATGATTTTGCAAAAAAAATAAAAATAATAAAAATTTATGGGTTTTTTTCTATTTTTTTTATTTCTTAACTCACGTGTTCACTTCGGGCAACAGCAGCACTGCTTTAATTTATTATATGATGAATAGAGATTTTTAATGGAAATCCAGTTTTCAAATAAAAGAAGATTATTTTGATAAAATTCATTTAAGGCATATTTTGAGGAAGGTAGATTCCTCAACAATATTACTTTTAAGTGAAATACAAGCATGAATGCATTATGGCCAAAGTAGCCTATGCGCCATCAAACCTCCATATCAACAACAAGCATGAAAATGGAGATAATTTCTTGCACATATTTACAGCATAAATTAATGCTCACAGAAGTATACTTAATCATACTACAGACTTTATAAAATTAATACTCTACAGCTACAATCATTTATATATATGCCATGGGGGATGTCTTTGTGTGTGCGCGATGCAAGGAGTGTAAGGAAATCAGGCGACAACTCAGCATTGTTATGGGCCTATATGAGAGCTTGAAGGACAGGGTGGATGCCCTCGAAGGATTAAAAGTGAGGGGCCCATCAAGCTCTCAGCTGCCCACACCAATGCCAGAGCTGTTGTTATTGTTGTTATTTGGTTTTTAGGAGCATTAGCAACTAAGGCCATATTGCTCCGGGATATGCGGCGGTCATTCCCTGACCTTTCCGCATCCTCCGTATTTGGCGGTGATGGGCTCGAACCCCGGTCTAATCAAGAAGCGTGTGCTACGCACTGCTGCTCCTTCCCACCTGGCTACGGAGGCACCCCAACGCCAGAGCTTGCACTTGGTCATCACGCAACACAGCGGCAGCCCCCAAGGCAGAATGCGCTGGTCCCAAAGAAATTAGTAGTTGTTGGTGACTCTACTGTCAGGGAAACGGGAAACATGCTTTGTAAAAAGGATAGGTGGAACAGGACCAGGGGTATGTCTGCCAGGGGCAAAGGTTGATGACGTTGTAGAGCGGATATCATCTTTTAAGGGCACAAAAGGTGATATAGTTGTACATGTTGGCACTAATGATATTAAGAGTAGGAGACCGGAGCCGAGTGGGTAAAGTACCTGCCCGGCAACCCAAAGGTCGCGGGTTCGATTCCCGCCTCGGGCTTGGATCAAAGTACTGCAAAAACCTTGGGAGGTGCAATATGGCCACAGAAGCCGATGCGCCAACAATTACCAAATCAAAAAAAAAAAAAAAAAAAAAAAGGAGACCGGCGGAATTACTTAACAAGTACAGGTCACTGTTGAAAATGAATTAGGGTTGAATTTGAAAGTGTCTGCAATTCTGCCCAGACATGATAGGAGGGAGTATATGATGAGAGCCCTGTCGATCAATTCGGCCCTGGAAAGATTGTGCAAGGCTCAAGGGGTAGAATTTTTTTCAGCCTGGTCTGAACTTGTTAACAGGAGAGACTGCTTCTACAGGGATGAGATACACTTAAATAGAAAGGGTGCAAGAATGTTTGCTGATACTATCGAGGCAGTGTTAGGTGGGTCGGAAAACTGCTAGATTGAGGGGATACAAGGACTAATAGACTAACAGTAGCCACTGGCAGAGGTGAAAGTGATTCTTGCATTGCTTCTATTGGAATGAGCCGCAGCCTGGAAAATAAGATGCAGGATATTTCAGAGACTGCTGGGAATCATTGGGGTACAAGTAAACACATGGGTTGTGTTAGGGTAGCTAAGAAAAAGAACAGGTGCATGTATACTTGCATGTACACCAATGCTAGGAGTATAGTAAATAAATTTGATGAATTTGAGGTATTGCTCAAAACATCAAAGGCAGATATTGTTGGGATTTCAGAGACGTGGTGTCACACAGATATAAGGAATGCAGAACTGGAATTTGGGGAGTACAATGTCTACAGAAGGGATAGACAGGATAGGAAGGGAGGAGGGGTTATGCTATCAGTTAAGAAATACATAAAATCCAAGGAAGTGAAGCCAGTCGACTTTGCTGGACAGTGCAGTGTCGAGTCAGTTTGGTGTGACATAAGCACTGGGAGATCAAAATTGAGAGTAGGAGTGTGCTATAGGCCTAATGACTCTGATGAGTATAATAAGAAATTGTACAGGGAAATAGAGTGGGCCAGTAAATCAGAGAGTCTTATAATGGGGGATTTTAATTTCCCAGATATTGACTGGAATTTGGGGGCTGGTCACTCACACACTAGCAAGGCTTTTGTGGATTTTTTGGATGATCGTATTCTACATCAGCATGTTCGGGAGGCAACTAGAGGGAGTAATACTCTTGATTTGATTATCAGTAGTGATTCTTCATGCATTAAGAATCTGCAGATAAATGAACCACTAGGTGGCAGTGATCACAGTGTGCTGAAGTGGGATTTACTCAAAGAGGTAACTACCATTAGGGGTAAAGGGAAGGGTTATTGCTTTCGTAAAGGCAACTACGATGGACTGAAACGGTATTTAAATTCTATACAGTGGGACCAACTGATGATGTTACCAACAGCAAATTCAAAATGGGAAGCATTCAAAGAACTTATCTTGGAAGCCACTAGGCTTTACATACCAACTAAGAAATATTGTTCAAGGTTTAGGCCTAAGTGGATGTCAGATGAACTAATGAGACATATGGCAGAGAAGAAAAATGCATGGGATACATATAAATTAATACGTGACACAGAAGCCTATGATAGATACAAGTTGATCTGTAACCAAGTTACAAAGGAGGTTAGGCAGGCGAAGGCAGATTACGAGAAATCTTTGGCAAGGGATGCAAAGAAAAACAGAAAAGAGTTCTTTACTTATGTCAACTCTAAAAGGAAGGGGATGAATCAGATTGGTCCACTTGATATCGATGGGTCAGCTGTTGATGATCCTGCTCAGGTAGCTAACAAACTAAATGAATATTTTGCATTGACATTCACACATGAGGAGTTATTCAGCGAGGGGAATGCCAGAGGTGTATTCAACTCTGGCAGTAAGCTAGAGAAACTTGTAATAACTGAGAGTAAAGTGGAGGAGAAATTGTTGAAGATAAATACAAGAAAGGCACCTGGGGTGGATGGGATCTGTGCAGTTATATTAAAGGAGGCAGCAAAGGAAGTAAGCAAACCCTTAGCCATAATTATGAGAGCTTTCTTGGACTCAGGGGAAGTACCCATGGACTGGAGATGTGCAAATGTGACCCCAATTCACAAAGGAGGATCAAAAGGCGACACAAGTAATTATAGACCTGTAGTTTAACTTCTGTTGCAGGTAAGTTAATGGAGGCACTGGTTAAAGAAGCACTGCAGGATCATCTAGACAAGACTTCAGTTATAGCTCAGACACAGCATGGTTTTGTTAAGGGGAAGTCTTGCCTGACCAATTTGATTGGATACTATGATGCAGTCACAAAAGAACTGGATACAGGGAATAACTTTGATATTATATACTTGGATCTTAGAAAGACTTTTGATACTGTTGCACATGGAAGACTGCTGCACAAATTGGAGCAGTTTGGCATTGGAGGCAAATTGCTGCTATGGATAAAGGGGTGGTTGAGGGGAAGAAGACAGAGAGTGGTAATCAATGGACACTGCTCATCGTGGACTAATGTTATTAGTGGAGTCCCTCAGAGTTCAGTATTGGGTCCATTATTGTTTTTTGTATTTATAAATGATATTGATGTATCATTCATTTATGATATTGGTATATCAAGCTTAATGTCCAAGTCTGCAGACGATACGAAGGTTGGTAGGGTTGTCAAGGACACTACTGACACTATGCGACTGCAACAGGATCTGGAAAGGTTGAGCAGATGGGCTGAGAGGTGGCAAATGAAGTTTAACATTGACAAATGTAAAGTACTACATATGGGAAAGAGCAACCCCAGAGCAACGTATCAACTCTGTGGTACTACACTGACAGTGGTAGAGAATGAAAGGGACCTGGGGGTGGTTGTGCAGGCAGATATGAAGTTTTCTGAGCAGTGCAGATGGGCTGCAAGAGTAGCTCATGGTGTATTGTCAATGATATATAGGAATTTTTCTAGCAGGGATAAGGAGGTGATTATTCCCTTGTATAAGGCAATGGTCAGGCCACACCCAGAGTACTGTATACAGGTCTGGAGGCCTCATTTCAAGAAGATTATAGGGATGCTGGAACGAGTACAGAGAAGGGCAACAAGATTGGTGAATGGAACAAAGGGGTGCTCTTACGAAGAAAGGCTTAAGTTTTGCAAATTACAGTGTCTGGAGACTAGGCACCAGCGAGGTGATCTGATTGAGGTGTATAAAGCCTTGAATGGTTTGAGCATGCTCAATGCTGATGGGATTCTTCCTCTTGCTCAGAAAAATCACCTGAGAGGGCATAAATTCAAATTGAGGAAAGACAGATGTAGGATAGACGTGAGGAAATTTGCCTTTAGCCAGTGGGTGGTTGGTTGGTGGAACAGACTTCCATCCCTTGTCGTTGAAGTTGATAGCCTAAATAAGTTTAAGGCTCAGCTGGACAGGTATTTCGAACGAACAGAGGGGTGAAGTGGAAGTGGTTATTTTTTATTTATTTATTTATTTATTTATTTTATTTTATTTTTTTTTTTTGGCTGATGCTGCATAACTTGCTTTCTTGCATCAAATGCCTCTACTAATGCTAATGCTAATATAAACATGAGACAAATTAGAAATAGCAGCTAAGAGACAGAGATCAAATGATGTCTGGTCTGCCTTTTTTTTTTTTTTTTTTTTTTTATTAGGCAGGCAATAATTTATTAGAAGAAGAAATCTTTATTTATTGTGTACAAAATGCATATGCCGTACACAATACCCTTCACGGCTAGAAGCCAGGGATTATTTACCTTTGCTCCTCTGTGGTTCACAAAAGTTCTAAAGTAAAATTTTTGCGACTACGAAAGTTTTTACATTTTACTAAGTCTTAGTAAACTGTGTTAATATGACTTTATTTTGATTTATAAACCATGGTTTATTGTTATGTTTCTGATCTCTATACACAAAATATATGAAACGTATAATGTGTGTGTGCATACACACACATAAAAAATAAATATATATGTGTGTATATATATAACTGTAAATGTGTATACACACACCACATATATATACCGCAAAGTGAACACTTAGCTCTCCTTCAATCACCATTGACAACATCTTCCAGTCCATACAGACCGTAAGTTCTCTTGTTTTTGCCCCATCTCTTAGATATTTTTGAGTTTAAATTTTATACTTTTCTTTCCACAGGTTATTTATTTATTTATCATTTTTATTTTTTATTTTATAGTTTATTTATTATTTTATTCTTCCTTCTGGTCTCTGTCAGGTGTCGGCTGTGATGTATATGTATACCGTTTACGTATATACATCATAACAGAAACATGGACTATTGTTGTGGCTCCTACGATTTTCGCTGCCAACCCTTTTCAAGAAGTAGTTAAAGTCCTAGGACCCACAGCTTTTGGTTCTTACAGTTATTATGCTCTTATTAATTGCATTTTATATTTATTTCAGGTAAACTGATTTTTTACTTACAGGTTCTCCCTATTTTTTTCCATGGTTACTATATTTATAGTTCAACTCCCCTACCATATGCAGAAATATACTGATTTTTACCTTTTTTGTCTATATATATATAATATATATATAAATTAATACATAAGGCCAGTTCCTCACATTTGCATGGGTTACGTGTTAGCACTTCCCATGAAAACGTGAAACTCTGCGGAAATCTGTACTCTTGCCCAAATAGCCACAGGCATATGTTTAGGCATATGTTTTCTACATATGCCTAAACACTTACGCAACCATTTACAATTAACAGAAAAATGTTTAAATGGATTTAAAAGATTTTAGCTGCATTTTACAGTAATGAGTAACATTTTAGACCCATGTTCTGAAAATACTAAATCTAAAATTTTACGCAGTTAAGAAGAATAAGGCATGCACCAAGGTATTCACGACAGGATTCAGCACTCCTCAGTAGTAGGGGGTTGCAGAGGCTGGAGAAGAAGCAGGGTTGGCCGAAGTTGAGACTTCTGGTTCGGGGGTACGAGGAGTTTTAGGCATCGATGTGGAAATTTTCCTTTTCAGGAACATTGTGATGGGAAGCTGCTGCTCCCTTTGTTTGAACTTGTTGAACATTGCTGTGAATGGTGTTAAAATATTGTTAAGGCTTTCCTTGAACTTCATTGCATGAATCACGTTGTTGTCATATTTGTAGAAGCTCGCTAGGCGTTTGGCGCCACGCATTGCCTGTGCTAGGTTTTCCAAGGTTTTCTTCCTCAACCTCTTCCTCTGTTGGAACAAACAAGCTCCAAGTTCATCATCAATTAGTGTTGTTGCTTGTCCATCAATTAAATCATTGATGTCGTCCTCCTCTAAGTCTTCAAAACTTTGTCCTGTTTTTGTTTGTTGTTTGTTGTTTGGTTTTTAGGAGCATTAGCAACTAAGGCCATATTGCTCCGGGAAATGTGGTGGTCATTCTCTGACCTTTCCGCATCTTCCGTATTTGGTGGTGACGGACTCGAACTCCGGTCTAATCAAGAAGCGTGTGCTATGCACTGCTGCTCCTTCCCACCTGGCTACGGAGGCGCCAACTTTGTCCTCTAAGAACTCTTGTGTTCTGCGCGTGGAAAATTAGGCCAGGCTTTGTCATATGGCCTGCTGCATTCCTTCAAACTAGCAGCGTAACCCAATCTCATGCCGCCCTGAATCCTGGGGGCTTCTTCTCTTCGATGGCTATACAGGTGCACTGAGGCATCTTCTTCCAGAATAATGCCGTCTCATTGGCATTGAAAACCTGTTCAGGTTTGTATCCCTTCTCGTCGATGAGCTTCTTGATTTGCAGAGTAGGCTTAGCAGCCTCGTGATCAGCTGAAACAGACTCGCCCATAATCTTTACATTATGGAGTGAATAACGCCTCTTGAATTTCTGGAGCCAGCCTTTGCTGGCAATGAAAGTGATTTCAATGGTGCTTCTGATATAGAGGGTTTGCTGCTTAAATCTGTTGTAATATACGAGGGCTGTTAGCAGAAATTGTATCAATGTTCACAGGCAACTTTTTCTTGTGCTGTCTTCGATCCAAATGAACAGTAGAGTCTTCATCATTTTTAATATCACTTTATCATGCAACTAGGCGGCATATTTAGCAGTAAGAATCCCACCAGTTTGCACTGCTTCTCTGATCGCAGTTTCTTGTTTCCTTATGTATCGAATGGTACTTTCGTTGATACCAAACATGTGGCCTATGGTTGTGTATGTGAGCCCTTCTTGACATTTATCTAGAATAAATGTCGAGAATAGACCAAAAGGGTCAAAAAAGTGATCGTCCAAAGTCGATCACTTTTTTGACCCTTTTAGTCTTTTGCCCGCCACTAGATGTGCTTTGTTTAGTTTCATGCTTATGTGAATACCCATGGGTATTCACATAAGCATGAACACAGATACACACAATGGTAGCCCAACACAGACACACACACAACACACAAAGGTCACAAGCCGTTCTACTCGGATGGCACTAAATTCGAGACTGAAGACATGCGTGCCCCACCTCAACTCAGGGTGAATGCAGCAAGCAAGCAGCCAAATTTTTAATATGATAAATTTCACGATTGACAACATGAAAACACAAATCAGTGAATACAGATCACGCAAATATGGAGATCCGACTGTATATATAGAAATAAGCCAATAATATAATACAAAATGATATTGTCGTATACTGCACAATCCTGGCATCATTATCAAGTGTCAGCAACCAGAATTGCATGACAAGATGACAGTACAGAGTTCTTTGTTTCTAACTTAAAGTATGCCATGGTCAAGGAGAATAATATTATTACATAGTATGTATTAAAAAAAAAGGGGGGGGGGATATACAGAAGGTTGGCAACTAGGTAGAAGTTGTATACCAAAATTGTGTGCCAAAAATTGAAAATTGAGATAATCCAACAGACACATCATCAACATATCTAAAAAAAAAAAAAAAAAAAGTGACCTCTTTAAGTAAGGAACATTCATACCAATAAAGGTAAAGATAGGCTATAATACAGGATGCAGGACTTCCTATAGTTTAAATAGTTTAACCAAATTATTCTAGTAGGAGGTATTACATTTAAATATATGTTTATATTCCTAATAAATATTTTGAAGAACTTTATAAAGATTATCTAAATTAATACTAGTGAACAAGTTCTAGAAGCCAAATGTTTGAATTTCTGTAATAAGACAGGTATTTAACTTAACAGGTAAATTAATGAAAATAATGCTGCTGTTTGGAATAATGTTCCAAATTATTGTAATTATTAATGTTCCAAATTAATGAAAATAATGTTCATCACCTCCTGTAAAAATAGCTATGCCAAAGCCTTACCAGGCTTGGGCATAGCTATTTTTACAGGAGGTGATGAACCTAAAACTAACAGGTGGAATTTTGGTATGAAGTAAACATAAGGGAATTTATAATTATTGATGTTTAATTTTAGAATTTTATTTAAAGCCAATATTTTTTTATAATGATATTGTGTACAGATACAATAGGTTTATTAGTAACGCTAGATTGAACTTCTTTCTTTAAAATAGAGGCATAGAAAGCTTTGAAGATAAAAGCATAATTGTTAGATGCTTTATTGATATGTGGCATAACAAATGCTTATGAAGTTCTAGTAATTGCTTTTTTGATATTGGCAAAGTTGTAGAATTTGAAGGATTTATTGAGAAGAGATTTAGACCATAATTTGGAATACCTATTGACCAGATCATGGAAAACAATATTAATCCATATTTGATATGATTCTATAGGGTTATTGTATTTGTAAGCTGAGTGTATACAGTAATCTAAAAGGTCTTGATAGAGCTGTGTTTTGAAGGATGCATAGTTTAAGGATAAGTCTGAGTTTAAAACCATGAGATAGAATATCTCTAAGATCAGAATGGGTAACAATATCCGAATCTCCAGTAATGATGATAATGACCAAAATTGTTGTCTACGTAAGGTAAATAACTGCTATGTTTGCAGATAGTTATCTAAGTCATCATAACGTATGTGTATGTGTGTGTGTGTGTACACATACAAGCTTTCTGAAATACACATAAGCAGTTACATGTTTTTTTCAAACTGATCTTAATGAAATTTATTTACAACTTTATCTTCACATATGATTTATGAACAAATAGAAATTCAAAAGTATATTACAGCAATTAACACTCCTGGCCAATAAATTTCTGAAAAAGAGACTTTTCTGTAAAAGTTTTTCATAGTTCTGAATTTGAAAATTATAGTTCATTACCCACAAAAATATATATTAAAATACTTCAATCTTCTCCTATCATGCAAAAACAACTAAATGGGCCTAAGCATACTCTCAAATGCTGCAAACTCTTCTCTTGTCAGAGATTCCATATCAAAGCCACGTGGTTCTGACTTTCCTTCCATTTCATACAACTTGGACACTTTTGGCTTCAAGTTCTTGCGTAATTTCTTGATTTCATCATCAAGTTTTTGCTGATCTGAGTATAAAATACCCATAAATATTCAAAATTTAGTTACAATAAACAACTATAAACACTAAACATTAATATATAAAACATTCAATAAACATAAAAAAATGTTTATATAGTGAAGTATTTCCTTATTATTAATATATAATTGCACTACTGACAAATTAGTTACTGAATTGGTATATGAGGGATTGAATAGGTCCCATATACACTACACCTTACTCACTAATAAAACTGACATAAAATTTTCCCAGGGCATTTTCTAGTCAGTTCAGAATTACCTGTCTCAGGTCACAGTCATGTTTATTTCTGGAATTCATCTGACTTCCCTTCATAAAAAAAAAAAAAACACAAATACACATACTAATTAGTAACTACATATTAATATTAGTAGTGGCAAATGATGCAAGAAACCAAGCTTAAAGTATCAGCAAAAAAAAAACCTTCCCTTTTCACCCATCCATTTGCTCCAAAAGTTTGTCCAGTTCTTTGAATTTAGTTAAGTTATCAACTTTCACAATGACGGATGGAAGTTTGTTCCAGCAGTCAACCACCCGCTGGCTAAAGGCAAATTTCCACATATATATTCTACGACTGTCTTTCCTCAATTTTAGTTTATGCCCCCTTGGGTGTGTAATCTGAGCAAGAGGAAGAATCCCATCAGCATTGAGCCTGCTCAAACCATTCAAAGCCTTATATACCTCAATCAAATCACCTCACAGGTGCCTAGTCTCCAGATGCTGCAATTTTCAGAACTTAAGCCTTTCTTGGTAAGAGTACTCCCTTTTTTCCCCCCACCAATCTTGTTGCCTTTCGTGGTACTCATTCTAGCAATTCTACATCCTTCCTAAAAATGAGGCCTTCAGACCTGTATGCAGTGGCCTGATCATTGCCTTATACAAAGGGATAATCATCTCGTTATACCTACTACCTACTAGCAAAATTCCTGTATATCATTGATAAGAACCCATGAGCTGCTCTGGCAGCCTGTCTGCACTGCTCAGAAAACATCATATCTGAGGGTTCATTCAATTCATTCAGAATACCCACTTACAAAACAACAGATGGAAGTTTTTTCCAAAAATATACCACCTACTAGCTGAAAGCAAACTTCTGCATGTCTATCCTTAACCATCCTTCCTCAATTTTAACATATGACCACTGATATGCGTAGTCTGAGTAAGAGGAAGAATGCCATCAGCATTCAGTTGTCTCGATGCATTCAAAGCATTAAACACCTCAATATATCGCCTCGCAGGTATCTAGTCTCCAGCTGCTCCAATTTGCAGAACTGAAGCCTTTCTTGATAGGGCCACCCTTTTGTTCCCTTCACCAATATTGTTGGCTTTCTCTGCACTCGTTCCAGCAGATCTACATAATTCCTAAAATGAGACCTCCAGACCTGTATGCAGTACTCAAGATGTGGCCTAACACCATTGGCTTGTACAATGAGATAAAACCTCTGCTAGTAAAGTTCCTGTATATATCATTGACAAATCCCATGAGCTGTCTGCACTGCTCAGAGAACTTCATATCTAACTGCAAAATTATTCCCAGATTGTTTTCATTTTCCACTAACCTAAGTGTAGTATGCACAGCTGATACATTAACTTGGAATTACTGCTACCCATACAAAGTACCTTGCATTTGTCGATGTTAAACTTCAACTGCCATTTCTCAGCTCTACTTTTGCTGCCTAATTTTTTTTATATCAGCCCCAATAATCTGCCTAATTTTTTATATCAGCCCCAATAATCTGCCTAATTTTTTATATTAGCCCTAATAATCTGCCTAATTTTTCTAGAATCTTGTTGAAGTAGCTCCTTGATTAATGTAATTAACTGCCCTGCCAACCATCATATCATATGAAAACTTATACATTTAGCCTCATATACTTTCATCAATATCATTAATAAATATAGAAAACATCAATGGCCTTGTACGGATTAGTGTTATTAGTGGGGACTCCATTAATAACATTAGTCCAAAAAAACACTATCCATTAATAACCAATCTGTCTTCTCCCACTCAACCATACCTTTATTCGTAGCAGTAACTTGCCCTTAATGCCACAATGCTCTAAGTTATACAGTAGCCTTTTTGTTCAACAGTATTAAAAGCTTCATTGAAATACAAGTTTATGATATTATTTGTTTTTTGGTTTTTTTAGGAATTAGCAACTAAGGCCATACTGCTCCGGGGATATGCGGTGGTCATTCCCTGACCTTTCCGCATCCTCCGTATTTAGTGGGCACGGGCTCGAACCCCAGTCTAATCAAGAAGCATGTGCTATGCACTGCTGCTCCTGCCCACCTGGCTACAGAGGCACCAAGTTTATGATATCAAAATTATTTTTTGTATCCAGTTCTTTCGTTACTACATCATAACCAATCAGATTGATCAGAGAAGGTTGCTCCTTAACAAATCCATGATCTGACCAGGACCATACGTATATTTCTTGGAGACCAAGGTGCCAAGCCTTTGCAGGGCTCCCTTTAAAGATACCCGAGTCCAAAAAAAAAAAAAAACTTTGCATATATAAATATAATCAGAAAAAAACAATTTTTACTGATGTTTAAACACAAACATAATACTGCAAAATATAAAGAACAGTACTGAACTGAACTCTGTTGCGCATTGTTCACACCTCTGGCCTTTAGACAATAGAGCCGCTGCTGTAGAATGCACAAATTAAGAACTAATAGGATTAAAAAGTAAAAGGACATTCAACAATTTAGTGATGCCTGTAACGCATTTACAACTGACTCTCACATACTGTACCAAAAAGTTGCGCTGGTCAACTGCTTTCTTGTGTTCACAGCCAGTGGAAAAGATTAAGGCATATTCCTGATGTGGATAATATGCCATGGTCAACCTGTGTTCTACTGTCATGCCCTATTAGAGAATTAGGAGAGAGTGATTTTCCTTTATTCTGGAAATTAATCTGTTCTTTCGCAGAAATGAGTCATCCACACTTTCAGTAAATTTCACCTGTCTCTGTTTACATGGTAGGTAAAAGTGGGCCTTAGTTTAGATCAGGGCATTAAAAAAAGAAATTGCTTTAAAAAATTTGATATTACATGCAAGGCCCCCTCCCCTCTATGTCTAACCCAAGGCTAATGCCCCATATGCCTGTTCATAAGTACGGCACTGCTATGACTGCAATAGAAGTTAATCTAACAGGTCTGTAATTATAGTGTACCTTTTAATCACCCTTTCGCAAAATCGGACAAATGCTAATAATTTATTGTAATTTTTCCTTGTAGAGGATTTGCGATTTCATGGATTTAAAATAAACTCTGTGGATTTTTTGAAAAGGGTAGTTTTGGAAATTTTAAAGGAATATTAAACTTAAGAATATTATATATTTTATTTAAGGAAGAATACTCTTACCTGGGGTTTTCTTCAGGGACGGCTGAATCCGGGACAGGTGTAATTAATACTTAATTACACCTGTCTTACAAAATCATTATGCTTAATGATTTTGTAATAACTGAGAGCAAAGTGGAGGAGAAATTGTTGAAGTTAAACATAAGAAAGGCACCTGGGGCGGATGGGATCTATCCAGTTATATTAAAGGAGGTGGCAAAGCAACTAAGCAAACCCTTAGCCATAATTATGAGAGCATCCTTGGATTCAGGGGAGGTTCCCATGGACTGGAGATGTGCAAATGTATCCCCAATTCACAAAGGAGGTTCGAAGGGTGACACGAATAATTACAGACCAGTTAGTTTAACTTCTGTTCCGGGTAAAATAATGGAGTCACTGGTTAAAGATGCATTGCAGGATCATCTAGACAAGACTGCAGCAATAATTCAGACACAGCATGGGTTTGTTAAGGGAAAGTCTTGTCTGACAAATTTGATTGGTTATTATGATGTGGTCACAAAGGAACTGGATGCAAAAAATAATTTTGATATCATATACTTGGATTTCAGGAAAGCTTTTGACACTGTTGCACATGGAAGACTACTGTACAAATTGGAGCAGAATGGTATTAAGGGTAAGTTGCTACAATGGATAAAAGGATGGTTAAGTGGGAGAAGACAGAGGGTGGTAATCAATGGGTGCTGCTCTTCGTGGACTAATGTTATTAGTGGAGTCCCACAGGGTTCGGTGTTGGGTCCACTGTTGTTTTGTATATTTATCAATGATATTGATGAAGGTATATCAGGCTTAATGTTGAAGTTTGCAGATGACACGAAGGTTGGCAGGGTTGTTAATGACAGTAATGGCAGTGTGCTACTGCAACAGGATCTAGATAATTTGGGCAGATGGGCTAAGAAGTGGCAACTGAAGTTTAACCTTGACAAATGCAAAGTACTGCATATGGGTAGAAGTAACCCCAGAGAAACGTACCAACTGTGTGGTACTACACTTAAGGTGGTAGAAAATGAAAAAGACCTGGGAGTAATTGTGCAGTCAGATATGAAGTTTTCTGAGCAATGTAGACAGGCTGCTAGGGCAGGTCATGGGGTTTTGTCAATGATATATAGGAATTTTGCTAGCAGGGAAAAGGAGGTGATTGTCCCTCTGTATAAGGCAATGGTCAGGCCACGCCTTGAGTACTGCGTACAGGTCTGGAGGCCTCATTTTAGGAAGGATGTAGATTTGCTTGAGCGTGTACAGAGAAGAGCAACACGATTGGTGAGGGGAATGAAGGGATCCTCTTACCAAGAGAGGCTTAAGTTCTGCAAATTGCAGTGGCTGGAGACTAGGCACCTGCGCGGTGATCTGATTGAGGTCTATAAGGCTTTGAATGGGTTGAGCACGCTGAATTCTGATGGGATCCTCCCACTTGTTCAGAATACGAACCTACGGGGACATAAGTTCAAATTAAGAAAGGATAGATGTAGAATAGATGTGCGGAAATTTGCCTTTAGCCAGCGGGTGGTTAATTGCTGGAACAAACTTCCATCTGTCGTTGTGGAAGTTGATAGGTTAAATAAATTTAAGGAGGAACTGGACAGGCAATTGGAGGGTATGGTGTGATTTTTTTTTTTTTTTTTTTTTGGCTGATGCTACATAAGCTCCTACACTTGCTTTCTTGCATCAAGTGCCACTACTACTACTACTACTACTACTACTAATTCAGGTGTTGAAATTGCAATTATATGGAAGGAGGACGAAAGAAAAGGCCAGTTTTTGTCCTAAATCCTTGCATGGGGAGTAACTGTTGGCATAAAGGGGGATGATGTCCTGAAGCCTGATGGGGGCTTTTCATTAATACCATCTTCAAAGGAGAGTGAATATGTGTTGAGGCCATCTTTTATAGCCCAGGCACATTCCACTGCCGTATTTCAAAAGCGTGGTTGGTGGGGGGGAAGAATTTCCCACCTCATCATATTACACTTATAGTTTGGGAATTTGGAAATTGTAGATTTTTTTTTTTTTTTTTAGCAGGACTCGACTACTCAAGTTGTCTGTCCAACTGTCTAATAAAGTTTCAAGACTTTAGGACCTCCACATATTTTTTACTTTGTCTTTTAATCACCCTTTGTGAATTGAGGATATATTTACAATCTCCAATCTATAGAAATTTCCCCTGAATCCAGGGATGCTCTAATAATCATGGTTAAAGGCTTGCTTACCTCTTTTGCTGCCTCCTTTAATATAACTGGATATATTCCATTCACCCCAAGCACATTTTTATTTTTGGCTTTAACAATTTCTCTTCTACATTCCTCTCCATTATCACAAAATCATTCCCTGTTAGAGTTTGATGAACTTCTGGAATCCCCTTTCCCAGTGCTTTTTTTGGGATGGTATGCAACGCTACAGCATACTGGCATCTTTATTAACAGTGACGTGTGACATTTGGATGCTTTGAAATTTGTAATATTCATTTAATTTTATTTACATGTTTACCTACTACTGAAATGAGCTTAAAGTTATTTAACTAAATTTGCATTGTCTATTGTTAAGATATTTTCTATATAGAACTTTATAACCATTTTTAGAATTTTAAATTATTCAGTGGGACCTCTGTTTAACAAACTCCTTTATAACGAAGTTTTTTGAATTCCGCTTGGAAATTGCATTTAAAATATGTAGTTTCCATTTTGCAAAGAAAATTTTAATATAATGAAACAGTGCGTACTTGGTACGCACTGTTTGCACTTCTGGCCTTCAGGCAATTTAGGCAATTAGTGTCATTTCTGCTTCTTGTGCCTCTGCTACTACTTTCCTGTGACATTTCCGGTTATGGGTTCCTATGCGATTCACATTCCTTTAGATGTTACCTATCAATCACAGAATTAAAACAATCACAGAAGCATTCAAGGCTTCTGTGATTGTTTTAAAGGTACAACATAATTCAATTGTATTTGCTCTCTGTGCAATATCTACCCACTTAATAGAAGCTATGTAGCACCTTAAACCCATTCCTTTGCCTTTAACTACTGCTTATTTTATGTTTATTGTACGAACTTTCCATAACTGCCGCTAAAGGTGCTTTCCCCGATTGTTACTGAGCAGACTGTGTGTGCATGCCAGTACTTTAAAGGCCATACACCCATTGTCGAGCTAGTATTGCGTGAAGACAGTTTTTTATCCATGTTTTGAAACATGGATTGACGTTTGTTTTGAAGCAGGTATCATGTCGGATGTACAGATTGCACAGCAATCTGTACATCAATCAGATTTGTACAGATTGCACAGCAATCTGTACAAAGAATGAAGCATATGATATTGAGTGTCTTGGTTGGATGGCCATATTTAAATAGCACAAGCGATTCATTGAAGGCCGTGAGTGTGTTGCAAATGACCCAAGACCTGGTCAGCCTTCCTCCTCAACTCCTGAGCAAATCATAAAAGCCCAGGAAATGTTGGACGAAGACAGGCGAATTACACTTCATGAATTAGCTGTTAGAATGTCCGTTTCATATGGCAGTGCTCATAATATCGTGAAAGATCACCTGAAAATGTCGTGAATCTTGCCCACTGGATTCCACACAATTTGACTTCAGAACAAAACAGCAAAAAGTAGACCTGTGCAAAGAAATGATTAATTGTTTTGAAACACAGAGTCAAAACTACTTAAATTGAAGAGTGACGTGATGAAACTTGGATTTTTCCCCATGATCCAGAGACAAAACAAGTCGAGCGAGTGGAAGCATTCTGATTTACCAAGACCTAAGAAATTTCAAGCTTCTTGTTCGGCTGTCAAACAAATGGTTCTTGTGTTTTTTGACATAAAAGGCATTCTTGTTACACATTGTGTCTCGTGGAACAACTATGAATAAGGAAACATACTCTAAGGTTCTCAGAGACAAACTTCGCCGCACCATTCATGAGAAATGTCAAAAACATTCCAGTGTGAAGTGGATTCTCCATCGAGACACTGCCAGGCCCCATATGGCTAATATTGTGCAGCCATATCACTGCCATAGGTGCAGAGGTTTTGTCACATCCCCCTTATTCACTGGACTTAGCCCCTTGTGATTTCTTCCTGATTCATGTCTGAAGAAAGCCCTGAAAGGCAAGCATTTTGCATCTGACAACGATGCTTGCAGAGCCACAATGGAAGCACTTAGCAGTCTTTTGAAACATGGCTTGCAAGAAGCATTTAATGTGTGGGTATGATAGTGGCGAAAGTGCATAAAGTTCAAGGGAGAAGGAGAAATTCATAGAAGATTCCGATGATGACAATTAAGATAAGCTCTTGCACCAGTTCGCAAATTAAATAATCACCCTTTTTATATGCATCCTGAAACTAAAAGACAATTTTCATACAAAAAATCCTTATCCAAGTTATTTCTGCACCATAAAGTTTAAAAGCTTATACAATGGCAATCATTTATCTGCCCTTGCTTTTTTTTTTTTCTTGTCAAGATATTTTGAGCACCAGAAAAATGAAATATCATATTTACACCACTAGCTTTTTTTCATAAAAATAAAAAAGCTTTCAAATGTTTATGATATGACTGCTCACAAATATTTCCAGTTAATTTATTTTAGCGATCAATGGTACAGTGTGAAAATAAAACATGGTCATAAATGATATTTTACTTTCTAAAAAAAAAATTTCACAGTATTGTTCCATTCGTTTTAACTTTATATATACAGTCGATTCCGGTTAATTGGGACACATCGGGACAGATCACTTTGGCCCAATTAAGCGGCTGCCCCAATTAAGCGAAATTTTAATGAGCTGAAAAGCACATTCTAACGGAGGCAAAAAAGGTATGAATAAAATAAAGGGAATGTGGTATTTAAAGAAAGCACACTGTATTTAAGTTATATTGGTACAAACATTTATTTAAAAATAACTAAAGCTAAAAACAAACAAAATGTACGTATGTACATGTGTAAAATGAAGATACAGTACAGAATAATGTCCGTGTCAGGCAAAGGTTACACATTACTTAAGGGTTCTTACTTTGAAAAAATTATGAAGTGTACCCTGACGTGTCCTCTTTATGGACTGCAATTGAACAAAGTCGGCGCAGGTATCTAATGCTGATAAAGGACTGCCTTCATTGCCTTCCTGCATGAAATAACATCTCAATTTAGCGATACATTTCCTGGCATCCTGGTTAGTCACTCGCTTAGGTATATCATCGTCATCATTTTCTTGGTCTTTTGGTGTCTCTGAGTGTTTTGCCGCAATTTGTTCAATAATCGTTTCCTCATAATCTTCATTTTCATCGTGGCATTGAAGGTTATCGTCAATTGTTAAAAATTCTTCACAATTTTGGACCTGTTGCAGTTCCAAAGCCATTTCATCTTCTGTACAGCTTATCGCGTCTGAATCACAATTAGTCGCGAAACCACATTTAGCAAAACAATTCCGAATTGTTTTACTGGTTATTACTCGCCAACTATCGGCGATAAATTGTACAGCTTTTAACATTGAAACTTTTGCACTAACCTCTATTGATTTCGAAGATGATGTCAGCAGATTTTCCTCAATTGCTTCAAGGATGTGATTAACCAGCTTTCCGCGATAATAGGTCTTCAAATTTTTTATAATTCCCGCGTCCATAGGCTGTATCAGGGATGTGGTGTTAGGGGGTAAAAATTCCAGTTCAATATTTTTTAAACCAGCTACATTACAGTGTGCTGTGCAGTTGTCCAATATAAACAGAATTTTTCTTGACTTCCGTTGCAGTTCCGCGTCCCAGTTCATTAGCCATTGCGTAAAAATATATGTGGTCATCCACGCCTTCTTATTGGCATAATACGAAACTGGCAAACTGCCTATTGTAAGCCCCTTGAAACAACGAAGTTTGGCACTTTTACCAATAACCAAAAGTTTGAGTTTATCATTTCCTGACATGTTTGAGCAGCACAACACTGTTACACGATCCATTGCTTTCTTTGAACCAGACAGTGTCATGTGCTGATAGCGGAGGGAACCATCCGGCGTTGCACGATAATATAGACCTGTTTCATCGGCACTGTAAATGTCATCCCCACTAAATTTTTTAAGCAACTCTGGCAGTTTTTCACATTTCCATTGCTCAGCACTCGTAGCATCAGCACTGTCCTTCTTGCCATGTGCTTTTTTGTAACTAATGTCATGTCTACACTTCCATCGAGACAACCAACCATCCGTCGCTTTGAAATTTACGTGACCTAGCTTTTTTGCCAACTCTTCTGACTTGTGTTTTAGCATAGGGCTGCTTACACGCACTCCTCGTTTAGATACAGTGGAAAACCATTGATTTAAAGCATCTTCGACGTCTGGATCTTTGCTTTCCCTCTTTCGCTTATGAGATGTTTTCTTTAAATCCACGCGTAATGTCCACTCCTCTCTAAGTTTTTCTTGTTGCTGTAGCAGTCGTGAAATTGTAGATTTTGGCACCTGTATTATCTCCGCTAGCTGACGATGACTGATGTTAGGAGGTTGACTTTTTATCTTGTCAAGAATAGCGATTTTTTCTGAAAGTGACAAATCTTTACGTGGCATCTTGACAGGGGTCTTAAATGTACTGAAAAAAGGGGAGGGGGAAACCAAAATCAGTGCACTGTTTGGTACAGTTTTTAATCTATTCTAACCCACAACATGTATACATATGTACCGACTGTGATCGTAAACAACTGCAAGCAAAATTTCTTCAGAATCCGATTACCACAACACAGAACAAACGTAAAACAACCACTGTACAGCACGACTTCGCAATAACTGATTCCGCTGCTGCCCACATGATCTCTTTGTTACAAACCACCTAAATTAGTTTATTGTTCGATAAAAAAATTTTCTGTTTATACTCCGGCACGACAACCAAGTCAGTAGAGTTTACAATAAATCGCCAATTATCGTATTTAGTAGTCACGGGCTTGAACCCAGGTCCACTCAAAGAACGCATGCGATGCACTCTCGCTCCTGACCACTGGGCTACGTCAGGCCTAATAAACTATATTTAGATGTTTGTGCGTGCCATCTAAATATAGTTTATTGTTCAATCAAGACCTTCATTGCTCCAATTAAACGGCGAGTTGGCCCAAATAAGCGGAACAAATTCAGGCTAAATATTTGTTTTGTTTCTGTTCTTCATAATTTGCCCCAAATAAGTGGCTGCCCCGATTAACCGGTGGCCCAATTAACCGGAATGCACTGTATATCACTCCATCTTAAAAGCTCTTCCTCCTTCATGCCCATTATATAAAACAAGTGAATGAGAAAGTAAGTCTCTCTGGATGAATGTGTACTGTTGGCCAAACTGATGCCTGAGAACTGTAAATCAAATTCTGTGTAAAAATTGGTGTAAGACTGTTCCATGAGCATAAAAAACCTACTGATTATTCCAAATACAACTCTGGTGGAGCAGAATGTTTGCAATAAAAGGGAAATGCATAAGTTCACTGAAAGGTTTGCTTCAGGCTTACATTTTTTGTCAACAAAGCAAAAACAAAACAAAAAAAACACGACTTCCTTCTTCTCGCTACTCTCCTGAGTAGTAACTGCACTTCAAACCTGCTTTTTAAATTTGGCTTAATGGTAAAATTCTACACAGAAACCAAAAACATTGTCATTTGCATACAAACACTTAGTAAGCTGATAGGATATTTAACTAAAATTTTGATATACTAATGATAGTTAACTAAAAATTACTAGGTGTAAGAGATTTGTATCTTCACATGAACCTCTTTACAAATGGACTTAATTTCCATGTTTTATCGTAAACTTGTCACCTTTAATTTGACCTTAATAATGAAAATATTAATTCTGAAGATATCAAAATACAAATATAAGAGAAAAACCAAAGTTCTAATTTGAAATTTTTTATTTGTATGAAATTTTTAAATGAAATTGATACAGTTTTTAATTTAAAATTAATGTTAACATTTGTTTGTTTGTTTGAGGATTTATTAGGTGCACTGGCATTTGGTAACATTTAAACAAATGTAAAATAGGGGCATAGAGGGGGAACAGGTATCCTGTGTGTTATCAGACACTCAGCCTAAAACACTGATGGATCCAATATCTCTCTATTACAGAAGATTTAGGAGAAGTCCGGTTGACCTGCCTCCCTAAACTCCACTCATGCACACCTTCTCGATGGTAAGCCCTGTTACGTCACTTAGGTGGCAACGAACGTGTAGAGTGGTTCTCTTCAAGACGCCTGGTCAGCGTGAAGAGGAAAAGACCAAACCCTCCAGCATATGACAGCACGACAAAACAAATGGCCCTCAGTCCCCAGCAGCTTTCACTCTCCCTCTTACGGCAGCGAGAGGATCACAGTGGAAGCAGAGGGTGCTAAGAATCTCTGGTTACGACCGGGCTGCCATGCACGGAAACTGAACTTGGCCTGTTATAATGTAAGATCATTCATCGGTGAAGACAGGATATTAGAGCTGGAAAAGGAATTAGAAAATGTGAATTGGAATATCATTGGTTTGGCTGAAACAAGAAGAAGAAATGAATCACTTATACGTTTATCAAGTGGAAATCTGCTGTACACCAATGGAAACAGTGAAAGGAGTGAAGGTGGAGTTGGGTTTCTGGTCCATAAAGATTTTAAAAACAACATTTTGGAATTCAAAAGTACATCACCAAGGGTGTCAAGACTAATACTCAAGATTTCTAAGAGGTACAAGCTAAAGATTATAATGATTTATGCACCAACATCGAGCCATGATGATGAAGAGGTTGAAGAAATGTACACCGAAATTCAGAGTCTTCTAGATGAGCAGAAAACCCACTACACTATTATTATGGGGAACTTCAATGCTAAGGTTGGAAAAAGACAAAACAGCACAGAAAGGGGAACTATAGGAAATTTTGGAATTTGTGAAAGAAATGAAAGTGGTGAAAGACTTGTTGAATTTGCAGAATCTCAAGGACTGTCAGTAATGAACACTTTTTTCAAGAAAAGGGTGAACAAAAAGTGGACATGGAAGAGTCCAAATGGATTAACTACTAATGAAATTGACTTCATCCTCACTAACAGAAGATATATTGTGAATGATGTTACCGTCCTGAATAAGGTAAATGTTGGAAGTGATCACAAAATAGTAAGATGTACACCTGATTTAGATGTAGGAAAGGAAAGGAAAAAACTGACTCGAGTAAATAATACAAAGGTCTTTGAGATAACAGAAGAGGACGAAAAGCAGTATGTACTGGAACTTAAGAACAAGTTTGGCTTCTGCAGACTCTTCAGGACTAAGATATCGATGAGGAATATTACAACTTTCTGAAAGTGATAAAGCCCAAGAAATCTATAGGAAAAGAGAAATCGAAAGAAGAAAAATTAGCCAAGAAACACTTGTCATGATGAACCGAAGACGACAAGTGAAGAGCAAGAAAAACACTGACAGGGAGAAAATTGAGTATACTGAGTTATGCAAAGCCATTAGAAAGAGACTCAGAGAGGACATAAGAAGATTTAACACAAGAAAAGTAGAATAAGCATTAAGGGAAAACAAAGGATTTAAATCAGCAGCCATGAGCAGTAATACAGAAAGACAAATGATACTGAAACTAAAGAATAGCGATGGTGTACTTATAAACAGCAGAGAAGGCATAATTCAAATAGCAGAAGACAATTATAGAGAATTATACAAGGAGCGAGGGAATGATGCCAGCAGTGGAGAAGATGGATTGCAAAGTAGCAACACATACGACATACCCGATATTCTTCCTGATGAGGTAGAACATGCGTTGAAGAAAATGAAGAATCAGAAAGCCCCGGGGGAAGATGAAGTTAAGGTAGAGTTGTTAAAATTGGGAGGAAGAGACATAACACGAAAACTGGCAAGGCTCTTCACAAAGTGCATTAGAAAAGGTGTGACGCCTAAGCAGTGGAATAATGCAATCATAGTTTTGCTGCATAAGAAAGGAGATAAATCAGAAATTGGAAATTATAGACCAATTAGCTTGTTATCCCACATCTACAAGTTGTTCACAGGGGTCATTACTAACAGATTAGAAAGAATACTTGATGAGAATCAACCGAAAGAGCAAACTGGCTTTAGGACAGGATTCTCAACTATGGATCACCTTCACGTAATATCACAGCTAATGGAGAAAGCAAATGAATATAAAACACATTATGCCTGGCATTTGTGGATTATGAAAAGGCATTTGATCCATACAGCATAAGGCAATGTTTTGGGCACTGGAAAGACAAGGCATAGATACCCCATATATTATGTTTGTTGTGTTGTTTGGTTTTTAGGAGCATTAGCAACTAAGACCATATTGCTCCGGGGATATGCGGTGGTCATTTCCCTGACCTTTCCACATCCTCCATATTTGGTGGCTCATGGGCTTGAACCTCGGTCTAATCAAGAAGCATGTGCTACGCACTGCTGCGGAGGTGCCCCATATATTATGATTTTAAAGAAAATATATGACAGTGCTACATCCTTTATTAGACTAGACAAAGACAGTAGGAAATTTAAAATCGAGAAAGGAGTTCGACAAGGGGAGACAATATCTCCGAAGCTGTTTACTGCTGCCCTTGAGGAAGCTTTCAGAAGATTAGACTGGTCGCAGAAAGGAGTCAATGTGAACAGAGAGTACCTAAACCATTTACGATTTGCAGATGACATTGTGGTCATAAGCCACGATCCCAAAGAATTAGAGGAAAATCTTAATCAGTTATGCACAGTTAATAAGGATTTTGGACTAAAGATGAATATGGCTAAAACAAAAGTAATAATCAACAAGTATGCCACAGAAAGGAAAATAATGATTGAAGGAGCACTAATTGAAAAGGTGGAGTCATATACTTATCTGGGACAAGTTATTAGCTGTAATAATGATAAATGGCTGGAAGTCAAGAGAAGAATAAATTTTGGATGGATAGCATTCAGGAAATATCGTCACATATTGAAGAGCAATATCCCAGTTTGTCTGAAATGTAAAATAATGATTTTTTTTTTTGATTTGGTAGTTGTTGGCGCATCGGCTTCTGTGGCCATATTGCACCTCCCAAGGTTTTTTTTGCAGTACTTTGATCCAAGCCCGAGGCAGGAATCGAACCCGCGACCTTGGGGTTGCCGGGCAGGTACTTTACCCACTCGGCTAGCCCGGTCGGCTAGTGTAAAATAATGAAACAATGTATACTCCCCACCATGACTTATGGAAGTGAAACTTGGGCACTCACCAAAAGAATGGCAGAGAAGCTGAGAACTACACAGCAAAGAATGGAATGAATTATATTGGGAATCAGACTGTTAGATAAGAAGAGAAACACATGGATTAGGCAGCAAACTCAAGTAAAGGACATTCTTATCAAAACTAAAGAACTAAAATGGTCTTGGGCAGGACACGTAACTCGAAGACATGATGACAGATGGACTAAGAAAATAACAGAATGGTATCCAAGACAAAGGTGGAGATGGATAGATGAAATTCATGAGTTTGTGGGTAGTAAATGGATGGCCAGTGCTCAAAACAGAAGGAAAGTTGCTGGTGAGGCCTTCATCCTGCAGTGGATTGAAAATGGCTGATGATGATGAAACAAATATTGTCATTGAAACAAATTTTTTTTGAATTATAAAAGATGCAAATTTAACTGCCCTCAGATGGCACTTAAATTTCTTATAACACCAACTGGAAAGCAGTAATATAATTTAATCAAAAACATTAGTAATATGGTCTTCAAGGCCATTGTTGTAACCCCTTTCTCGGAACATTTTTTTCCGGAAACTGTGCTGTAATGGATCGTCTTTTTTTATTTTACAGATTAAAACTATGCTTCATTTCGATCCTAAATACTCATTGTATAGTTTTTGTGTTTTTTATTAGTTTTTTCACAGAAAATACATGGGAGTAATTACTCATTTGGGCTATCCTGAGTTATCTCGTGTATGCCAAAAAGTGTGCAAATTATACAGATTTTTTTTTAATAAATTAAAAAGAAAGGCACAGAAAAAGTCTACATTACTCATTATATAAATAAATTTAAAAAATCAAATGGAACGCACAAGCAGTAATCGCGAACTAACTACATTCTGACACATAGCAGCCACAAATGGACAGGCGAGGTAAATGTCGCTTACAAGGTGGCAGTTCAAAAGGATGCCGAAATATTTTTCGATATTGTTTTTGTGCATTATTTTTGTGGGTTAAGTATTCTGCATTTAGGATGGCAAATTATATTTTGCTTATTGACAGCACAGGAACATGCGCTACTGTTCTGACATTGCTGTACAATATAAGTAAAACGAAAGCCAGTTGTTTTCTGCCAGGCGTAAGAAAATGCTGAGAAAATTTAGGATTTACCTGCAAAATTAGCAGGATAAATGCCAGAGAAAATACGTTTCGGTCCTAAATTTGGAGGTACTATAGTTTGCGTCAGGTATTATTGTATCCCGAGATATTTCGTGTAGTTCCAAATAACTTTTAAAACTAAAAACGAGATATCTCGGGATAATCCAGGAAGCAGTTAAAATGACTTAATGACTCAAAATTGGCACACACCGTTTCTGTGTGTATATGGAATATTTAATAAATAATCAGTCACTTGTTAAATATTCTAAATGAATGCAGAAAACTGTGCTAACTTTAGAGCTTGGTAGCATCCAAAAAGTAACATTTATATTATGCCTTCATATCTACATAATTCTGCAACTACAACAATTCTACAAATAATTACCTTCTTCTAACAAATTCTTGACCTTCATCCTTGGCATCTTTATGAACATATTACCAATACATACCCAGTCTTTTCTCACTTTTGCTTCTTCCTTTTCAGACCCACGGGATAGTGCCCTGAAAATGAAATGTGAATGAAATTTTTAAAAAATAATAATAATAATAATAATATACAGAGTAATAATACAGTCAAGTTAAACATGGGTAAACGAAATATGAAACTGCAGGATTACCCAAAATCAAAAACAAGACCTTTTGCACTGAATCAGATATGCTGCCTGCATATGAGAAAGTGATGAAAATATTCAAGAGGCAAACAGTCTGTCTGTACATAGTGAATGATGGTGGCCATTTCAATAGTATTTAACCACTAAAATATGCTATATTCTTGATAATATTTAATTAATAATTACTCATTGTATACAACAAAAATTACTATCACTTACTGTAAACTACTACAAAGGGTACTAGGAAAGCTTTGCAATACAGCTTTGTTTATTTAATTTTTTCAAAGTAATTTCCTCTACATTCAATACACCTCTCCATCCTCCGAAACCAATCTTTAAACCAGTTCTGCCAAGTTTCACTAGGGAGTAAAGCACACTCGTTGTCACAAGCCCGTAGAAGGTCCTCATCACTGGAAAACCGCCTCCATTTTAGCTTCATTTTCACATGCGGGAATAGTGCAAAGTCGCAGGGAGCAAGGTCTGGCCTGTAGGGAGGGTGCTCGAGAAGTTTCAGTCCTGTCGTGGTCAAATATTCGGTGCAGGCTTTGGCGCGGTAAGCTGCAGCATTATCGTGATGGAGGTGTCCATTCTTGACTTTGGCCGCAGTATACCACTTAGCTGTGACTGTCTTCTGTGTGTCCAAAATGACACGTTCCACAATTCCACTCGATTTGAAAAATATAGCTATCATTTTCTTCTTTACAGATCGGGATTTTCCGACAACTACGGGTGTGTCGTCATCATCAAAGACCCAAACTTTGTTTTGAGCCTTGGTCGGCAGATCGTAATAGTACAGCCAAGTCTTGTCACCTGTCACGATGTTGTTCACATACCGAGATTGTCCTTTATCAAACTTTTTTAACATCTCCCGGCACCAAGTCACACGTCGTGTCATCTGCTCTTCAGTCAGTTGATGCGGCACCCAGAGAGAACAAAGTTTCTTCACGTGCAAATGATCTTGCAGAATCGAACGAATTGCTGGTGCATCTAGGCCCAAAGTATCCTCTATCTGTTGGTAAGTCACTCGCCTGTTTTCGTCAAGCATTTTCCTCACAACAGTAACGTTTTCCTCCGTAACTGACGTTCGTGGCCTTCCCGGCCTCTCAGAATCCTCCAGAGTGAAATTTCCCCTTTGGAATTCTCTATACCACCTGAATATCGTTGTACGATGTGGACAATCATCATCTAGTGCAAGAGTCATTTCTTGTAAGCACTGGTCTATGGTTAAACCACGCACGAAATTATACCGCAAAACTGTCCTTATCTCATTTCGTGACCACGATGCCATCGCAAGCACTTTACACTCTCACTACTAATGAATAACTGAGCCCATCGACTTGGCGCGGCGGCTACTATGCACGTATGAACATGTCTCAACATGCAGCAACAAGCAGCTTCCTGTGATTCATTGTTGCGTCATATTGCAAAACTTTCCTAGTACCCTTTGTATTAATCACAGATTCTTAAGAATTCTTGTGATTTCCTTTTTCATTACCCTAACCTCCTGAAGTTTACCTACCATTTCATGGACAATCCTTTATACAGGGTGTTTCAGTTAAACGTTTCAGAACTTCTAAGAGGGGTAGGGTACATCCTGACAACTCGAAATCATTTAGCAATGTGGGGTCGGAAATGCTTTCCTGAAGCGGTGTTGTACACAGAAGCACCATAAAGAAAAGAGACCGTAAGTGAGAAATCGTTTTAATAATACATGAAAAGAAGCAAAAGGTACATGGATTAAAGTAAGTGTTCGAAGTTTCTTCCACGGGCTACAATGCACGCCTCACATCTCCGACGCATGGACATCCGAACATTCTGGAATACTCCAGGCGAATTTCGAATTTCTTCGGCAGCTACTGCGATTCTTGCAACCAGCTCCTCAGCATTGTCAACAGGGGTGTCATAAACTAGCGATTTCATATGACCCCAGAAATAAAAATCAAGACATGATAGGTCGGGTGACCGAGCAGGCCAACGCACGGGACCACCACGTCCGATCCACTGTTGACCAAATGTGACATCCAGGTAGTTACGAACATCTCCGCTATAATGGGCAGGGGCTCCATCGTGTTGGAACCACATTGTCTGTTGCGTCGATGCAGAAATCTGTTCATCTCTCAAAAGTTGTGGCAATACTTGCAGCAGAAAGATCAAGTAGATAGGTCCGGTTAGATGACACGGTAACAGGTAAGGTCCGATGAGGTGATCTCCCATAATACCGGCCCATACATTGACCGAAAATCGAATCTGTGCTGCACAACGTCGTATTGCATGCGGGTTCTCGACCGCCCAGATATGTACGTTATGCGTGTTGAAAATTCCTTCCCTTGTGAAGGAATATTCACGGTCATAAGAAATCGCTAGTTTATGACACCCCTGTTGACAATGCTGAGGAGCTGGTTGCAGGAATCGCAGTAGCTGCCGAAGAAATTCGAAATTCGCCTGGAGTATTCCAGAATGTTCGGATGTCCATGCGTCGGAGATGTGAGGCATGCATTGTAGCCCGTGGAAGAAACTTCGAACACTTACTTTAATCCATGTACCTTTTGCTTCTTTTCATGTATTTTTAAAACGATTTCTCACTTACGGTCTCTTTTCTTTATGGTGCTTCTGTGTACAACACCGCTTCAGGAAAGCATTTCCAACCCCACATTGCTATATGATTTCGAGTTGTCAGGATGTACCCTACCCCTCTTAGAAGTTCTGAAACGTTTAACTGAAACATCCTGTATATTTCCATTTGAATAAAGATGATCTGAACTGTTCAAGACCATTTTTTGTTCAAGAACAAAGCAAAATAACAGGGGTAGTTGTTGTTATTTGTTTTTTAGGAGCATTAGCAACTAAGGCCATATTGCTCCGGGATATGCGGTGGTCATTCTCTGACCTTTCCGCATCCTCTGTATTTGGTGGTGACGGGCTCGAATCCCGGTCTAATCAAGAAGCGTGTGCTACGCACTGCTGCGCCTTCCCACCTGGCTACGGAGGCGGCTCACAGGGGTAGTACAACTCCAGCAAACTAAAAAGATTCAAGATTCAAATCTAGTTTGGAACATTTTCCCAGTTATTTTCAGCCGTAATAAATGGTGTAGTACCTGGTAATAGTTTTTAAGAAAACAATATAGTGCAAGCTCAAAATAATGTGGCCTACTACACTGTGATTCCAAATATACTGAACATTTGGGCTCACATCTGATGAGTATAGGCCTAGCACACCCAGGGTCCTGAGCTGGATATCATCATTTCTCTCTCTCTCTCTCTCTCTCTCTCTCTCTCTCTCTCTCTCTCTCTCTCTCTCTCTCTCTCTCTCTCTGTAATTCACAGTTTTGTTTTGTTTTTTGGCTGGTGCAGCATAAGCCTCAGGCTTCCTTGCACCATATGGCTAATAAAAATAAAAATAAATAATTAACTTATTAGTGCCCTTGTAAATCCTCAGTTGTCTCAGTTGCAATGACATCCATTAAAACATTAAAGAGCAGGTTAGCCACTTACCTTTGTAAGTCAAGAGGCTAACTGCTAATTTAGCAGAACAAATTTGGAAGCCACAACCAAAGCATACAGCATTTTGTGTAGCTTGATAAGGTTGGCTTCGGAAGATGGAATCCTTCTATACTCCAACACTCCATCACATATTCAATCATTTATCTTTTGGCATTTTAGTTCACAAATCACATTACTTGAAAACATATGCTGCAAAGGAGACAAGATCATCTTAGCGAATTACGTGTATTTTTGTATGTGATTCCTTAAATCATTTTTCTATTTAAATGCAGTGCAGCATAAAGCACAACCTCATTCTATATGTAGCTTCTCTTTTTTGTAGTCCCCATAAAAAAAAAAAATTATCCACTTCATTTGCCTAACAATTCTATAAATTTATTCAAACTGTCCACTTCCACAAAACTAGGTAGAAGTTTGTTTCAATAATCACTCTTGAGATGAAAGCATATTTTAACATGTTTACCTTACAACCATCCTTTTCCAATTTAATAATGATAGGAAGCCACCACCTTTTGCTGCACTGACCAAAGAAAAGGCACCTCTGTAGCCAGGTGGGCAGGAGCAGCAGTGCGTATCACATGTTTCTTGATTAGACCAGGGTTCGAGCCCATGCCCACCAAATACAGAGGATGCGGAAAGGTCAGGGAATGACCACCGCATATCCCCGGAGCAATATGGCCTTAGTTGCTAATGCTACTAAAAACCAAATAACAAACAGAAGAAAGAAAAATAATAATGATAACTAGGGGGCTTCGCCCCCTGCTCTCCCACCCCCACAAACGGCTTTTCTACGTAAAATGTAGAGGTATACGGAGTACGTCAAATCTTTTCTACGTAAAAGATACACCTGTCAAAACGCACTGGTTTAAATCTAATCAGGAAATAACTTATGTAATTATTTACCTGTGCATTTGTAGTGTGCGGCATTCTCAAAGTCGAATATATATCACGGTAAATCTCCAGAACGGTGCACACCCTCCAACATGGTGGCAAGCAAAACAGTGGGAAAGCAGTGATTGACAAGTTGTGACTCCCATATTTCGACAGACAGGAACAAAGCAAAGCAGTGGGTGTTTTTCCCCACATTTGCTGCTGGGGAAAAACCGGGAACTCGTTTTCCCATTTCCCATCAGAAAAGGGAGGTGCCTTCACCTGTCTATTATCACCGTCTTCCTCGCTTTCATCGAAGTACCTGCTGATGGATACTATCCTGGACTTCAGCCAATATCATCACTATGTAATTATTTACCTGCATTTACATAGATCACTTAGGAAAAGGCCTTTTACTTCAGGTTCCATAATACCCACGAGTGCTTCAGTAGTAAAATCGTCAAAACCTCCCCCTCCTACCAACATACGAAGTTCTGCTTTTGCACCGATTCCATTTTTTGCCAGTTTGACCATATTTCCTGAATGAACTGACTCTAGCCATACATTTTTCCACAGGCATTTAACGTTGACAGTTTTACTTCTATCAGCAACAAAGCTATGATTCTGATACAGTCCACAATTGAAAAATTTCCATGCCTCCATTATTTCAATAGATTCAGAATCAATTTTTTCCAAAATCCATTATAACGATTTTCTGATGTAATGAGTTTTAAAGGTGGATCTAATGACTGAATGAAAGAAGTTGTATTAACCCAGTACAGCTGTGGCAGTAGAAACATAACTTTAACGTTTGGATGACTTGGTGTGTTATCCAATAGTAATAACACTTTGAAATCTAGATTTTTCCATGAGTTCAACAAGTACAAGTTGAACAGCACAGAACATAACACAGGAATTTTCCAACAAAATAAAATACAGGGATTTCTCAATAATTTTTTTTGACTAGCGAGTCAATAGTGGGGATTCAAAAAGAGTGGAAATGTTGAAATCCATCCAACATATTAACAGGGTTTTCCCCACACAATAAGCTCAAAAATACCCTGTTATGCGTGGTTTACCGAAATTCTCTAACCGTGAAACAGTGTTGTATAAGTACCGTGCTGTGCAAGGATTGCTGCAATGTATCAATTGCATTAGAGCGAAACCGTGTTGTACAAGTACTGTGTTATACGTCTGTATTTACAAAATATTACGCCACAGTATTTAAAAATATACGATTTTCATTAATATACAAAAAATGTTAGAGAATCACGTGCACAATGTTGGTGAACATAATGGAAGCAGTTGTCAATATAAAGACTGCACAGGGTGTTCGACTACGGTAATCTGAAGCCAGAATGGGGAAAATGCATAATCTATCAAACTTTGAAAAAATGTCTTATCATGCATGCACAATTAGCAGGAGCCACAATTCAAGAAACGAAAGGCTTAACTAGTGTCTCAAAAGCATTCATCTCAAAGGTTTTTAATGAATGGAAAATAAGTGGTTCTTCAACATCTCAAAGGCATAAAGGTAGCAGAAAAACAATACTTCAAAGAGCAATGCCATCATGCTCTAAGGAAGACTATATGGAAAAATAGGCCATCCAGTGTTCAGTAAATAACATCTGAATTCAACCAAGTGCACAGATGCCCATCCAACTATAACATGTGTAGGGAATGGCAGTCATCTGCCTTTCAGAAGCCACTTGTTTCAGAGAAAAAACAGAAAATCCACCTACAGCGGTGCCAAACACTTTTTGGTCAATGGAACAAATTCACACGGTCAGACAAATCACAATACACTTTGTTTTGTATTGATGGTAGGCACAGAGTGACAAGACCTCACAAAGCAATGAACCCTGCTCGCCCTGTTAAGACAAGCATCTGGAGGCATTATCGTGGTATAGGGAATGTTTTGTTGGCATAGACTGGGTCCATTAATATCGGTGGAAGTTGAGCATCATCCAGAGAGTACCTGAATTTTGTATCAGATCTACTGCACCCTATTATGTTACACTTTTATCCCAGGGGTGACAGCCATTTCACAAATGACAGTGCATATTGTGCAAGAATGGTTCAGAGAATATGCACAGATTTCACCATTTTCTCTGGTTCACACATTCATCTGATCTCAGTACTATTGAGAATATGTGGGATAAGAGAGAGAGAGAGAGAGAGAGAGAGAGAGCACTATTCGGCAACAAAGTCCTCTTCCTCCAACTTTTTCGCAGCTGTGCAATATTTTTCTGAAGACTGGTTACAATCAGACCAAAATGCACTAAAATACCTTACAGAATCCAAGCCAGGCCGCACACTTGCTGCGATTCAAAGAAAAATGGCCTGATCTGATACTCAATAAAGGTTCATATATATTTTTGACCAATGCATGTATAATAAATAACAATAAAAATTTTTTTAAAAATAAATACTAAAGTAAACGATAATAAAAAAATAAACATCTGCAATGTGCTTCCTTCTTCCCATAAGTCCCCATGCTATTAGCCTCAACTACTCACAGAGGTGTGATTGATTGATTGATTGATTTAAAAATTTTTGGTGCGAGAGCTACTGCGGCTAAAATGCACTCACGGAGATAATTTATTCTAGTAATCCAACTCACTACGTTAAAGAAACCTTCAATCTGGTCTAAATCCTAAAACTTTCAATCTAGTCCTTGAGGTTGTCAAAGACATTCTCTCAGATATGCCAGACAAGCTGTACTTGCTACCTGGGAGTCTAATGCTGATGGAACTGATATTCGGGTGACATTCAAGTCAAGTGGACCGAATTTCGGCAAAGTCCTGACAGTTTGTGACAGCCAAATCCTCTGCTTGCACCTTCGCGATGGTGGGACTGTGAGTAATTTTGGGTATAACCTCCATGCACAAGCACACTGTGGGTGACCACCCAGGTGTGAACCAACGTAAGCAGGGGTCGAGGTGTGGCACCCACCCCACATGGAGGAATGCCACCCCTCTGTGTTACCAGACAATACTAGGTTGTAGATGCCTCTCACCAACCAGTGCAATACCACCACTCCTTGGAGGTTTGAAGTGGTGGAACCCATGTTTAGTCTCCAGAGCTAAGTACCGGTCAACCCTTCCCCATCTCTTCCATCATGCAGTATGACTGATGACTTTTGAGGTTATGATGAACATCATGGCAACATACAATCTTCTTTACATTTCGAGGGTATAGCTCTAAAACAGTGTTTGCAGCACGGCCGCTAGTTAGTACACCAGACCGAACCTATTGGTAACGCTTTAGGAGGCTTCCATATCAGCTGGTGTATAATCTTGCTACCTCTACTCTGCCAGATAGTGACTGGAGGGAGTCCCAGTAGTGTATATACGGAGTGAATTGTCGAGGCCATGTTATGTCAAGGATCTGGGTATATTCTTACCAAGTGCACGCCATATCGTAAAATTTTATTACTTCATACAGCATGTCCTCTCCCCCCCCCAACTTTTTCTTACTATTGAATACACCATGAATTGTCAAACTAATAGAGTAAGGTTATCTGTGAAAAGATCTAAACCTCCCAAACACTTCCTAGTTCATTTCACAAATATACGTGATCTCAATTCTAATATCAACAATGTCCATTTCCACTTGCAGTCTGCCAAACCCCATGTACTTTTCTGACAGAATCTCAGTTATCAGTTGATTCAACCACTGCTCATCTCAGTTGCCAAAATTATTCGCTGTATGATTCCTTTCATCTCAAAGATGGTACTTGTGCATATGTCCGTTCCAATATTCCCTGACAGAGACTTGATAATTTGGAATCTCCTCTTTTCGATCTTCTCTGGCTTAAAATCTCTCTACATTACTGTGTCAAATTCATCTCTTTTCTCTACCTTTCTCCCAACTCCACTAATCACTTAGAACTCTTTGCAACTTGACTTTCTCCAGTCAGACTTTCCTAACAGTGAGGTAATTTTCCTTGGTGACTTTAACGTTCACAACTCCAGCTGGCTTCCGTTTTCTAGTCACACCAACCCAGCTGGTCGAGATGCTAAGGCTTTTGCAATTACTAATGACCTTGCACAGATTGTTCATTTACCTACAAGAATACCAGACAATCCTAATCATACAGGCAACATGTTTGATCTTTTTCTCACAAACAACCCTTCTAAGTAAACGGTCGAAGTAAGTGGTCCTTTAGACACCTCAGATCACAACTTGGTGATTGTCTCTTCTCCAATGGAGCCTTTATCTCATGGCTATTCCCAACCTCATGTCGTTTGGCATTAAAAGAATGCAAAATGGAATGACCTGCGAGATTTCTTTTCTTCTTTTCCTTGGTCGGATTACTGTTTCAAAACTTCTGATGTCAACGTTTGCTCAGATCATGTCAGTGAAATCATTCTTGCAGGAATGGAATCCTTTATCCCACACTCCACTTCAAAATCTCGTCCTTTATCTAAACATTGGTTTTTCCAATAAATGTGCTAAGGCTGTTCAAGAGAAGAACGTTGCATATTGTAATTGGTTTGTTTCTAATTCTTCAGTTTCATTTTCTGCCTACACCAAAGCTCGCAACAATTGTAAAAATTATTCAGTCCAAAACTAGAGTTTTAACAGGCTAAGAGTAGAAAACTTGCTTCTTGCCCAAATGGTAGCCGAGCATTCTGGTCTCTTGCCAAAGCTATTGGCCACAACTTTTGCCCATCTCTGCTCCCACCTCTGTCCAAACCAGATGGTTCTGTTGTCACTTCAGCCAAGGATAAAGCTGACCTGCTAGCATCCCATTTTTCTTCCAACTCATGTATTAATGATCTTGGTAAAAACACTTCCCACCATTCCCAACACGCTGCATTCAATGCCTCCTGTGGTCTTCCATCAAAAGGATGTCATAAGGATTTTGACGAATCTTGATGCTAAGAAAGCTCCAGGTCCTGATGGTATTTCTCCACTTGTTCTCAAAACCTGTGCTCCTGAACTTACTCCTGTTCTTTGCCACCTTTTTTCACTTTCTTATTCCAAAGGTGTGTTTCCTTCTGCTTGGAAGTTTGCTCATATCCAGCCAGTTTCTAAAATGGGTGACAATCCCTCCCATCCAATTATTGTCCCATTGCAATTACTTTGGTGGCAGTGTTTGGTGGGTCGGAAAACTGCTAGCTTGGGGGGAGACAAAGACCAATAGATTGACAGTAGCCACTGGCAGAGGTGAAAGAGATTCTCACACTGCTTCTATTAGAATGAGCAGAAGCCTGAAAAACAAGATGCATGGTATTTCAGAGACTGCTGGGAGCCATTGCGGTACAAGTAAACACATGGGTTGTGTTAGGGTAGCTAAGAATAGAAACAGGTGCAGGTATACTTGCATGTACACCAATGCTAGGAGTTTAGTAAATAAATTTGATGAATTTGAGGTATTGCTCAAAACATCAAAGGAAGATATTGTTGGGATATCAGAGACGTGGTGTCACACAGATATAAGGGATGCAGAACTGCAATTTGGGGAGTACAACGTCTACAGAAAGGATAGACAGGATAGGAAGGGGGGAGGGGTTATGCTATTAGTTAAGAAACACATAAAAACCAAGGAAGTGAAGCCAGTCGACATCACTGGACAGTGCAGTGTTGAGTCAGTTTGGTGTGACATAAGCATTGGGAGATCAAAATTGAGAGTAGGAGTGTGCTATAGGCCTAATGACTCTGATGAGTATAATAAGGAACTGTACAGGGAAATAGAGTGGGCCAGTAAATCAGAGAGTCTTATAATGGGAGATTTTAATTTCCCAGATATTGACTGGAATTTGGGGGCTGGTTACTCACACACTAGCAGGGCTTTTGTGGATTTATTGGATGATTGTTTTCTACATCAGCATGTTCGGGAGACAACTAGAGGGAGTAATACTCTTGATTTGATTATCAGCAGTGATTCTTCATGCATTAAGAATCTGCAGATAAATGAACCACTAGGTGGCACTGATCACAGTGTGCTGAAGTGGGATTTACTCAAAGAGGTAACTACCATTAGGGGTAAAGGGAAGGGTTATTGCTTCCGTAAAGGCGACTACGATGGACTGAGACAGTATTTAAATTCTATACAGTGGGACCAACTGATGATGTTACCAACAGCAAATTCAAAATGGGAAGCATTCAAAGAACTTATCTTGGAAGCTACTAGGCTTTACATACCAACTAAGAAATATTGTTCAAGGTTTAGGCCAAAATGGATGTCAGATGAACTAATGAGGCATATGGCAGAGAAGAAAAATGCATGGGATACTTACAAATTAACACATGACACAGAAGCCTATGATAGATACAAGTTGATATGCAACCAAGTTACAAAGGAGGTTAGGCAGGCGAAGGCAGATTACGAGAAATCCTTGGGAAGGGATGCAAAGAAAAACAGCAAAGAGTTCTTTACTTATGTAAACTCTAGAAGGAAGGGGATGAATCAGATTGGTCCACTTGATATTGATGGGTCAACTGTTGATGATCCTGCTCAGGTAGCTAACAAACTAAATGAATATTTTGCATCAACATTCACACATGAGGAGTTATTCAGCAAGGGGAATGCCACAAGTGTATTTAACTCTAGCAGTAAGCTACAGAATCTTGAAATAACTGGGAGTAAAGTGGAGGAGAAACTGTTGAAGATAAACACAAGAAGGGCACCCGGGGTGGATGGGATCTATCCAGTTATATTAAAGGAGGCAGCAAAGGAAGTAAGCAAACCCTTAGCCATAATTATGAGAGCTTCCTTGGACTCAGAGGAGGTACCCATAGACTGGAAATGTGCAAATGTGACCCCAATTCACAAAGGCTGACACAAGTAATTATGGACCTGTGAGCTTAACTTCTGTTCCAGGAAAATTAATGGAGGCACTGGTTGAAGAACTGCAGGATCATTTAGACAAGACTTCAGTTATAGCTCAGACACAGCATGGTTTTGTTAAGGGGAAGTCTTGCCTGACCAACTTGATTGGATACTAGGATGCAGTCACAAAAGAACTGGATGCAGGGAATAACTTTGATATTATATACTTGGATCTTAGAAAGGCTTTTGATACTGTTGCACATGGAAGACTGCCACACAAATTGGAGCAGTGTGACATTGGAGGCAAATTGCTGCTATGGATAAAGGGGTGGTTGAGGGGGAGAAGACAGAGAGTTTTAATCAATGGACACTGCTCATCGTGGACTAATGTTATTAGTGGAGTCCCTCAGGGCTCAGTGTTGGGTCCATTATTGTTTTCTGTATTTATAAATGATATTGATGATGGTATATCAAGCTTAATGTCCAAGTTTGCAGATGATACAAAGGTTGGCAGAGTTGTCAAGGACACTACTGACACTATGCTGCTGCAACAGGATCTGGAAAGGTTGAGCAGATGGGCTGAGAGGTGGCAAATGAAGTTTAACATTGACAAATGTAAAGTACTACACATGGGAAACAGCAACCCCAGAGCAACACTGACAGTGGTAGAGAATGAAAGGGACTTGGGGGTGGTTGTGCAGGCAGATATGAAGTTCTCTGAGCAGTGCAGACGGGCTGCAAGAGTAGCTCATGGAGTATTGTCAATGATATACAGGAATTTTTCCAGCAGGGATAAGGAGGTGATTATTCCACTGTATAAGGCAATGGTCAGGCCACACCTAGAGTACTGTATACAGGTCTGGAGGCCTCATTTCAAGAAGGATGTAGAGCTGCTGGAACGAGTACAGAGAAGGGCAACAAGATTAGTGAATGGAACAAAGGGGTGCTCTTACGAAGAAAGGCTTAAGTTTTGCAAATTACAGTGTCTGGAGACTAGGCACCAGCGAGGTGATCTGATAGAGGTGTATAAAGCCTTGAATGGTTTAAGCATGCTCAATGCTGATGGGATTCTTCCTCTAGCTCAGAAAAATCACCTGAGAGGGCATAAATTCAAATTGAGGAAAGACAGATGTAGGATAGACGTGCAGAAATTTGCCTTTAGCCAGCGGGTGGTTAGTTGGTGGAACAGACATCCATCCCTTGTGGTGGAGGGTGATAGCCTAAATAAGTTTAAGGCTCAGCTGGACAGGTATTTTGAACGAACAGAGGGGTGAAGTGGAAGTGGGGTTTTTTTTTTTTTTTTTGGCTGATGCTGCATAAGCTTGCTTTCTTGCATCAAATGCCTCTACTAATGCTAATACTTCTACTCTTTCTAAAGTAATGGAGAAATCAATTAACTGCCAACTCTTAAACTACCTAGAAACCTTCTTTCTGATGAACGATCACCAGTATGGATTCCATGAGTGTCACCCCACTAGTGATATTCTGGCTTATCTTACCCATTTATGGACAAATTAAATGGAAAAGTTTGGTGAAACACAAGCAGTTGCTCTTGACATCTCAAAGGCTTTTGATCGTGCTCTAGTATAAAGGTCTTCTAAACAAGCTTCCATCTTATGGTGCCAACTATTTTTTGTAATTGGTTATTCAGTTTCCTCTGTGATCGCTCACTGAGGGTGATGGTAGGTGGCTCTCTCTCTTTTAACATTTCCAATAATGCTAGTTTCCCACAAGGTTCAGTTCTTTCCCTCACTCTTTTCTTCTTGCCACTTTCCATTTTGAGAAACCCTGCCCTGCTCAATCAGCTTCAACTTCTCGAATATCCGCTACCAAATCTTAAATGCTGATCTCCAGGTAATTCTCCAGCGGGTCAAAGACAACTTAGTTGATTTCAATCCTTCTAAAACTCAGTCTTGTCTTATATAGCAAAAAGGATTCTTCTGCTCCTATGCTTATCTTTGGTGACACTCAGAATTCTAGGCAAAATGATATATCTCTTTTGGAGATTACCCTGACTTCTAATCTCTCTTGGCACAAGCACATTATAAATACTGCTTCCTCTGCATTAAAAAAACTTGCTTTTCTCTTTCGCTCTCGGCGTTACTTTTCTTCCAAACAGCTGTTCACTCTGTACAAATTGCAAATCTGCCCTACCATGAATATTGTTCCCACAACTGGGGCAGTTCCCCCAATACCTCTCTCAGGATTCTAGATTCCATTCAGAAGAGGGCAGTTAGGTTAATTAATTATTCATATCTAACAGAATCTCTCCACTTGCTGTCTCATAGACGTACTGTTTCTGCTGCAAGCCTCTTATAGAGATACTTCCATGGGCACTGTTCTTCCGAATTGGCTTCTATAATTCCCGCTCTCTCTCAAAACAGTCCGAACACATGCCACCACCACTAGCCAACATCCATTTACTGTCCAGCTTCAAACTCACAGAACCAACTTTTCATCTTCCTTGTTTATTCATTCAATTGCCATTTTCTGGAACATCCTTCCTTCATACTTATTTCCTGAAAATTACAGTCTACAGAAGTTCAAGTCTAACGTTAACAAATATCTTCTTTAGTCTTCTCAACCTCCAACCCAAGCATGGTACTAAGTACTATAGGTTTTAATACCTTTCGTGTTTCGGGTTTTCATAAAAAAAAAAATCTTTCACATAATATAAATTTTGGGACCGTAAATTCTGGAATAATTTAAAATAATAAATTTCATTATTACCTTCATTCAGTTTCACTATCCCTCCCCTTTAGAGCCATATAGGTCAATGAAGTGCTCTCTAAAGTGTCTAATTCATAGGCCTCGTAGCCTACATATTAAGTCTTTCCTCATGTGGGACACCATGCAGATTTCACCATGGAGGTTGCCCATCTTTGGACCCTTTCAAGAAGCGATGTCTTTTGTCTCCATACTTGGACATGCTATTCCAAGTGTGGTCTTACAAATACTTTATACAGTGGAATTATGACCTCCCTCTCTCCACAAGCAAATATTCAATCGGTTGAATGTTTTCTTGCAGAGAAAGAACACTGTGGGCCTTTCTTGCTACCTGTCTAAACTTCGTGGAGAAGTTCATGTCGGACCACATCTTAATTTCCAAATCACTTTCTTCCTCTACTGATTTTAATTCAACCCACCAAGTGTGTACATTATTTCGTGGTGGCTATTCCCTAAGTGTAAGGGAATAGTCACCACTTTTGCATTTTGCTACATTAAAACAGAGCTGCACTTTTCTGGCCATCCCCTAAGCCTGTACAAGTCATCCTGAAGGAACACTTCTTGGTGTCGATTATTAATTACTCTTCCAATCTTCACAGCATTAGCATTAGTAGTGGTGGCAAATGATGCAAGAAAGCAAGCTTAAATAGCATCAGCCAAATAAAAAAAATAAAAAATACACTTCCCATTTCACCTATCCATTTCCTCTAATAGTTTCTGTAGTTCTTCCTTGTATGTATTCAAGCTATCAACTTCCACAACAGATGGAAGTTTCTTCCGGCAATGAAACACCTGCTGGCTAAATGCAAACTTCCACACATCCATTCTGCAACCATTCTTCTTCAATTTGAATTTGTGCCCCCCACATGCACAGTCTGAACGAGAGGAAAAATCCCATCAGCTTGCTCAATCCATTCAAAGCCTTAAACTTCACCCATAAAATTTTGACATCAGATGATGTGAAAGATGAAAGCATGGTTAATAATCAGTACCAATCAGCATTCTTTCAGGATGTATAAATTTAAGAGGATATAAACTTAAGTTTAATAGCAATAAGGGGATATAAATTTGATGGGTGGGAGAGGGAGAGAGAGAGAGATTCTCTCTTAAAATTATACAATAAGGGATTATATAATATTATACAATGAGGGTATATAAATTTATTTATATTCCCTAACCAAGGATAATGATATAAATTTATTTATATTCCTTCACTGACATTAATTAATTTAAGAGCATATATAAATCACTTTATATTCCTTCATGTGTTGTCTGAGAAAGAGTAAAGATGTCATCAGCAACTAGTTTACTCAATCCACTTATTATATATCTTGCTATAACATATCCTGATTACTGTCCATCTTTGTATCATCAACAAAACTTTAACATTAAACTTGAAATGCAACTCATTTTAAACTTAATCCCATACTGTTTTTAATATTTATTAACAACAATGTTTTTAATAAATATTAAAAACAGTATCAGACCAAACACTGAAGCAAGAGGGACCTCACTCATAACACTAGTTCAATGTTCCCAAACTTTCTCGGTTCATGGTTCCCTTAGTTCCCATAGCCTTTAAAATCAACCAAATTATAATAATAAAGAAATTATTTATGTCATACAAATGTTAAAGAATGTTTATTCTTCATCATCATGATCGACTAAATGCACACTCATTAATGGTTCTTTATTCATTGTTGGCATGGCACTCGTTGGAAGCACAAGGAGTCGTTTTCTTCTTCTTCGGAAATGCTTCAAGAGTTTTATGTTTCCAAGACAGTCTTTTCTTTTCTTTAGAAATTTCACGATAGCAAGCATAAGCAATTTTTTTAAATCTGTAGCAACTTTCCTAGTGTGCTCAAAATTTGAATCTTGTGACTAGAAAATCTCAATTGCTTTTTCTGTGTTGAAAAGCTTCGTCAAGCCCCTTGAGAGTAAAGGAACGAACAGGAGTTTCATCGGTTAAATCTTTTTCCTCAGCTTCTTCACATTTTGCCATTTCAAGGTCTTCATTTGAGCTCTGCATCTTGTGTTTGAAGCAAATCAGTGATGTTAGTTGTAGAAACCTCAAGCTGCAATTGGTTAGCAATATTAACGACCACTTCTGTTTCATTTTGTATGATCTCTGCTGGTTCTTGAAATCCTTCAAAATTATCAATAAAATGACAGTTTATCTTCTCTGTAATTTTGTCCCACACTCGTTTTATTATTTTGATCGCACCTAAAATAGGGATTTTTTCCAAAATTCTTTAAGAGTTGGACCTCCCTACTTATCGCTGCCTAAAAAAATTAATGCATGCACAGTAGTAATGTGTTGTATAACTATGCACGGGAATTGAAATGCTGTATTTATGAATGTTTAGAATTTATTTATTGCAATTAATGTTCATATTTTCGATTCTGTTGATACTTGATATTTGGGAAAAAATTCGTAAAGCAAAAACCACCTGTAGTTAGTTCCAAACTTAATAAGTAATGTTGAAACTGTGAACTACCTCGAGCTAGTAGCTCACATGGTGTCCGACAGATGTAGAGTAGCACTGTGTTCCCCGAAAATATAAAATATCCCGTGCCGCTCCTGTGAGTTCGCTGTGGTGCCCTGGAGCACTGTGGCGTAGTTTGGGAACCGCTGCACTAGTCCAAAAAGAGTAGTTTCCACTCTGAGTATCCTGTGCTATGCGAATACACTGTAATTTCTGCTATTTGTTCCCTTTGCTCACACACTTCTGAAAAAATTTATTGCACAAATAGCACTTAGCTTCATACTGTACTTAGTAATTCACAACTTTGCTTATTAATTAGTGTATTACTTAGATCTCATATTGCAGAGCACTTCGTTGTAAGTTACCATGATATTGCTATGCTTAATAAAAAGCATTGTTATTTATTTAAAGTGTATGCCATTACCCTTACCTCGGTTTCAGCCCTTTTGTGGGCTGAAACCCAGGTAAAGTTTCATAGCGTGTTGCAGTACTGTGCTTGGGTTGGAGGTTTAGAAGATGAAAGAAGATATATGTTGACATTAGAATTGAAACTATAGTAGGATTAGGATGAGGTTTTTGCCCTAAAATTTACTTCAGTTTATGATAATTACAAATAATAATGATCCTTTCATTATTTAATGAATAAAGCAGACTATCTTTTATCATTTGTATATATTTATCAATGTTCAGTGCATATATCTAATGAAGACCAAAGCTATGTTCTATATCTTTGACCAGTACTAAATTATTTAGAGTCTCTATGACATTTGTATGTCATAGAGACTCTAAATAGAGACTTTGTATTAGAAAATTTTAGCCAGCGGGTGGTTGATTGCTGGAACAAACTTCCATCTCTCATTGTAGAAGTTGATAGCTTAAAAAGATTCAAGGCAGAAATAGACAAACATTTGGAGCGAGTGGATGGGTGAAATGAGAAGAGTTTTTTTTTTTTTTTTTTGGCTGATGCTATATAAGCTTGCTTTCTTGCACCATGTACCTTTGCTAATGCTAATATTAATGTTAATACTGTATACTGTCTATTCACGTTAATACTGTGTATTAATGAAAAGCCCCTATCAGGCTTCAGGACATCTCCCTTTTTACTTATAATTACTCCCCATGCATGGATTTAGGACAAAAGCTTGCTTTTATTCCTTCATCCTAGATATGTGTGATTTCAATACCATTCAAATTTACATTTCATCCTGATGCAGCCATTCCTGAAAAATAATCTCAGGTAAGAAAATTTTTCTGCCTTATAATATATTTCTAAAATTTAATATTCCAAAAATAGCCTATACTATCCTATTTGGTAAAAAATTCACAAAGTTGATTTTAAATTCGAAATGAGAACATAGATCCACTACAAGGAAAAATCACAATAAATTATTAACATTTGTCCAATTTTACGAAAATTAGCGGGTCTCGACTACACAAGTTGTCTGTCCAACAAGTGTATTGATATGGGAGTATTTAAATAAATAACAATGGAAGGATTTTGCTTTTGTATGGGCTCAAACATTTTGTAAACTGTGTTCAGTAGGACCAAGTGATGTTAAAAAATGTAAATACCAAATGGGAAGTGTTCAGATAATAATCAGAGTTCACTAAGCATTTTACACCAACTATGAAGTATTTTTCAAGATAGAGACAGACTGCTGATAAAATGAATAAATATTTTGCATCAGTATTCATACAGGAAGAAGTGTTTGGCAGAGGTCTACCTGATGCTGATTAGAAGCCAAGCAATTTTATGATAACAAAGTAGAGAGAGAGAGAGAGACTGTATATGTCCATATGTTTGTGGTTGCTGGATAAACTGGAGTGCTGGGAGCAAGTTTTGAATACAGGGATGTATGAGATAGAGAGTGTTTTAAAGGGCCACCACTCTTAATGAGCTAACATGATGATGGGAGTTCCGTACAGATCAGTATTGGGCCCCTTGATGATTTTAGTATTTTTTAATGATTACTGATGTGGGTTTTTCAAGTTTAATGTCTGGGTTTGTGGAAATGATATAAAGGCGAGCACAGTGGTTAACGACAGTGGTCAGAGGAGGTTACTTCAAGAGCTGGACAGACCAAGCAGATGGGCTGGGAAATGGCAGCTGAGGTTTGACAGTGATAGATGCAAGGTGCTTCGAGTAGGTAGTAGTCCCAGAAGGTAATTCCATTTGTATGGCACTGGGCTCAGAGTGATTTGGGAAAGTAATTTAAGGGATGATTATATGGTCTGATATAAGTTTCCTTTGAAAAGTACAGATGGGCTGCTGGAGCAGTTCATGGGGTTCTCCTGTGTATAGGAACTTTGCTGGCAGCGACAGGGAAATGATCCTGCTCTATAGAATGGACATTGCATTTTAGGAGGGACGTGGATCTGTTGGGAAAGGAGAAACAAGAATGTTCTTGACAAGAAAGATTGGAGTTCTGTAAATTGCAGTCTCTGGAAACTAGGTATTCTGCATGATGACTTTATTGAAGTGTATCAGCATTTAGTTCACTCAACCCTTCCAAACCCTTATATGGTTCAATTAGATCACCATGCAGATAGCTAGTGCAGAAGTTCACAATCAGCCAGAGTGTGGCCAATTGTTGGAATAATTTTCCACCCTGGTGTTGTGGAGGTAGAAAATCTGAGTAAATTTGGTGAAAGTTTGAACAAATTACTGAATGGTTTGGGAAAAATAAAAAGTGATGGTTATTTTTTATTTTTTTGGCTAGTATTGTTATAAGCTTTGCTATCTTGTATCACACTGCCAATACTAAAACTAATGCTAATGCTAAAAAATAAAAGCAAACAACACAGTAACATGCACAGTATTATTAAAATATAATATGGCTGTGGTCCTGGTGTAATATATGTGGTTAAACATGCTGTGCAATCAAACCTATAAGCTGTAACAACAAAATGTACTGCCCATTGCAAACTGAATTGTTCACAATTTTTTTATCTCTTGTAAAAATAAAATTATAAATCCATGTGACCGTAAAATAGTTAATCATAACTGCCAAATCACTAGTTGTATTAACCGCTCTGATCTATGTGGTCAAGCCAGAATACAAACAGACATATTTTTAAAAATTTCTCTGGCCTTGGCCATCAAAGAGTATGGAAAGAAATTTTTTGAGACCATCTTATAACTGGTATACTAATCTAATGGAAGGAGGCAGTGGATTATATATCAAGAATATATTGTTTTATTCCGAATATATAATTTGTTGGTTATATATATAAAACCAACTTTTATAGCAGATTGGTTTGTGTTCATTAAGTGCCAAAGCAACTAAGGCTATGGGGCATTAGTATATTGTGTGTAATCTGTGGTAAAACTGGAGGATAAAAACCCCAGTTTCTGGTGGGGGAGGCATGCAACCCTTGCCAGAGACTGCCTAACTTGGCCACATTGAAATAAAATGTCCATAAAAATACCTCAAAGAGAACAGTGATTATATCCAAAATGCAATCTGAAAGGTTTCATAGCAGAAATTTTGTTATACAACTTACAAAACAGGAGTAGTTCTGAACCCTATCCAACCACAGAATTTTAAATTTAAATATATCTAATACAATTATATAATTTACCAGGAATCTGGCATGCTCTTCAGCTTTGATCTGCATTATTCATTAATTTTAACTGAAAATATAGAGTAGTCATAAAAAGTTCATGTCTAAGTGAACAGTTAATAAAGAATCATGCTGATATAAAATGTCACCACACATCTGCTTCTACATTATTTTCTCCATAGAGTTTTGGTTTCAGCTTTGATTTCTCTGGCTGTTTTGGGAGTGAGGTGGTTAGGAAACTGTTTTGCATAACAAGACTGCTCTTACTAAACATATTATTTGTCATTATTTATCCGATATAGTGTTGAAATAATAAAGATTGTACTTTTGAAATAAAGTGCACTTTTTAGCTATTTCTTGCTGTTTCTCCCAAAAATACTGAATGGTTTGTCTTTAAAGAGTACACCAAAATGCCACAGGACCAGGTACACAATGCAATACTTAGCAAACCTGCTCGTGTGACTTTTTTGGTGCACCTTTTAGAATAAACTGCTATACTACTAACCTCAGGGCTTCTCTATTCTGGTTTCGCTTTCTGTCCATATCTACTATTTGTGCCTTGTCTGTAAGAATTTCCTGTGCTGTCGCTTCCACTTCAGTCAAGTATTGCATAGCATGGCTCCAGCCAGCCATCTCTCCATCTGATAAATCTAGCATATAAAACAACTATATTCTAACAGGTAACTTTTTATTCTATACATCACCAAAAGGCTTTTCAAATTATTCTAAGTTTTTTAAAATTAAATAATCTCAAAGAAAGTCAAAAGCAAATTGGCCTAACGAGAAAAATACTATCTATATAAATACTGAATTAACATATATCTATATAAATAACTGAATTAATACTGTTTTTACTGTCTCTCCTGTTAATAAGCACAGATATCTGTGCTTATTAACAGGAGAGACAGTAAAAACAGTCTGTCCTGTTAATTAACACAGATATTTGTTTTATATAGATAATATTTAGATAGTATGAATCAGAGCTGTAATACTCAATATGTTCTACGTTGATAATAATATTAGTAAATTAATAAGAGGAGTTTACCTCTATATAGTACGTGGAACACTTCCGTATGATACCCTCCAGAAATTAAAACGGAAAAAACGAAAAAATCGACAACTTACCGGTACATTAAAGTAAAATATAAATAATTAAATAATCAATTTAACACAATTCAAAATCAATTCAAAACAATTAAAATTCAAATTAACGCAATTAAAAGAATCTAACGAAAATATTCAAAACGATTTTCCTTCCTGAAGCTGACAATGCTTTTCGACCGACTGTCATGATCACAGGAATGAAAATTACCGAATCAGGCTAAACCTGCAACTTAAATAGTGATTATATGTCTTCGCGCATGCGCGTAAAGGTCCACGCATCGGAGATCAAATATGGCCGCCGAACATTAACAGAATTCTCGTGTAATTTAATTTCAACGGTTTCTGCAATTAATAGTCGCGTATAATTACGTTGAACGTTAAGTATTTTGGCCTCGTTAAACATACTTTTTTATTTAACGAGGCCAAAATACTTAACGTTCAACGTAATTATACGCGACTATTAATTGCAGAAACCGTTGAAATTAAATTACACGAGAATTCTGTTAATGTTCGGCGGCCATATTTGATCTCCGATGCGTGGACCTTTACGCGCATGCGCGAAGACATATAATCACTATTTAAGTTGCAGGTTTAGCCTGATTCGGTAATTTTCATTCCTGTGATCATGACAGTCGGTCGAAAAGCATTGTCAGCTTCAGGAAGGAAAATCGTTTTGAATATTTTCGTTAGATTCTTTTAATTGCGTTAATTTGAATTTTAATTGTTTTGAATTGATTTTGAATTGTGTTAAATTGATTATTTAATTATTTATATTTTACTTTAATGTACCGGTAAGTTGTCGATTTTTTCGTTTTTTCCGTTTTAATTTCTGGAGGGTATCATACGGAAGTGTTCCACGTACTATATTGAGGTAAACTCCTCTTATTAATTTACTAATAGATAATATTTAAATATAAGGGATGTAGTTAATTTTTAAATATATTTAAATATTAAATATGAGGAGTGCAAGGATATTTGCTGATGCTATCGAGGCAGTTTTATTGGGTGGAAAATTGCTAGCTTGGAGGACTGCAAAAATTGGAGACATACAGACAGCAAAGAAAGAATAAGAATACTGTATATGCATGTATTAACATTAGCATTAGTAGAGACATATGATGCAAGAAAGCAAGCTTATGCAGCATCAGCCCAAAAAAAAAAAAAAAAAATCTTCCACTTCACCCCTCCATTTGTTCGAAATACCTGTACAGCTGAGCCTTAAATTTATTTAGGCTATCAACTTCCACAACAAGGGATGGAAGTCTGTTCCACCAACCAACTACCAGCTGGCTAAAGGCAAATTTCTGCACATCTATCCTACATCTGTCTTTCCTCAATTTGGATTTATGCCCTCTCAGGTGATTATTCTGAGCAAGAAGCAGTATCCCACCAGCACTGAGCATGCTCAAACCATTCAAGGCTTTGTACACCTCTATCAGATCACCTCTCCGGTGCCTAGTCTCCAGACACTGTAATTTGCAAAACTTAAGCCTTTCTTCGTAAGAGCAACCCTTCGTTCCGTTCACTAACCTTGCTGCCCTTCTCTGTACTCTTTCCAGCAGCTCTACATACTTCCTGAAATGAGGCCTCCAGACCTGTATACAGTACTCAAGGTGCGGCCTGACCATTGCCTTACACAAGGGAATAATCACCTCCCTATCCCTGCTAGAAAAATTCCTGTATATCATTGATAAAACACCATGAGCTACTCTTGCAGCCCTTCTGCACTGCTCAGAGAACTTCATATCTGCCTGCACAATTACCCCCAGGTCCTTTTCATTCTCTACCACTGTCAGTGTAGTACCACAGAGTTGATACGTTGCTATGGGGTTGCTGTTTCCCATATGTAGTACTTTACATTCGTCAATGTTAAACTTCATTTGCCACCTCTCAGCCCATCTGCTCAACCTTTCCAGATCCCGTTGCAGCAGCATAGCATCAGTAGCGTCCTTAACAACCCTGCCAACATTTGTATCGTCTGCAAACTTGGACATTAAGCTTGATATACCATCAATATTATTTATAAATGCAGAAAACAACAATGGACCCAACACTGAACCCTGAGGGACTCCACTAATAACATTAGTCCACGATGAGCAGTGTCCATTAATTACCACTCTGTCTTCTGCCACTCAACCATCCCTTTATCAATAGCAACAATTTGCCACCAATGCCACACTGCTCCAATTTGTGCAGCAGTTTTCCATGTGCAACAGTATCAAAAGCCTTTCTAAGATCCAAATATATAATATTAACGATATTCCCTGCATCCAATTCTTTTGTGACTACATCATAGTATCCAATCAGATTGGTCAGGCAAGACTTTCCCCTAACAAAACCATGCTGTGTCTGAACTATAACTGAATTCTTGTCAAGATGATCCTGCAGTGCTTCTTTAACCAGTGCTTCCATTAATTTTCCTGGAACAGAAGTTAAACTCACAGGTCTATAATTACTTGTGTCAGCCTTTGATCCTCTTTTGTGAATTGGGGTTACATCTGTACATCTCCAGTCTGTGGGTACCTCCCCTGAGTCCAAGGAAGCTCTCATAATTATGGCTAATGGATTGCTTACTTCCTTTGTTGTCTCCTTTAATATAACTGGATAGATCCCATCCACCCCAGGTGCCTTTCTTGTATTTAACTTCAACAATTTCTCCTCCACTTTACTCTCAATTATTACAAGATCATCTAGCTCATTGCCAGTGTTTACTTCATCTATGGCATTCCCCTTCCTGAATAACTCCTCATGTGTGAATTTAGATGCAAAATATTGATTTAGTTTGTTAGCTACCTGAGCAGGATCATGAACAGTTGAACCATTGATATCAAGTGGACCAATCTGATTCATCCCCTTCCTTCTAGAGTTTACATAAGTAAAGAACTCCTTGCTGTTTTTCTTTGCATCCCTTGCCAAAGATTTATCGTAATATGCCTTCGCCTGCCTAACCTCCTTTGTAACTTGGTTACAGATCAACTTATATCTATCATAGGCTTCTGTGTCACATGTTAATTTATATGTATCCCATGCATTTTACTTCTCTGCCATATGTCTCATTAGTTCATCTGACATCCATTTAGGCCTGAACCTTGAACAATATTTCTTAGTTGGTATGTAAAGCCTAGTAGCTTCCAAGATAAGTTCTTTGAATGCTTCCCATTTTGAGTTTGCTGTTGGTAACATCATCAGTTGGTACCACTGTATAGAATTTAAATACTGTCTCAGACCATTGTAGTCACCTTTATGAAAGCAATAACCCTTCCCTTTACCCCTGATGGTAGTTACCTCCTTGAGTAAATCCCACTTCAGCACACTGTGATCACTGCCACCTAGTGGTTCCTGTATCTGCAGATTTTTAATGCATGAAGAATCACTACTGATAATCAAATCAAGTGTATTGCTCCCTCTAGTTGCCTCCCGAACATGCTAATTCAGAAAACAATCATCCAATAAATCCACAAAAGCATTGCTAGTGTGTGTGAGTGAAATTAAAATCCCATATTATAAGACTCTCTGGTTTACTGGCCCACTCTATTTCCCTGTACGGTTTCTTATTATATTCATCAGTCATTAGGCCTATAGCACACTCCTATTCTCAATTTTGATCTCCCAATGCCTATGTCACACCAAACTGACTTGACACTGCACTGTCCAGCGATGTCGACTAGCTTCCCTTCCTTGGATTTTATGTGTTTCTTAACTAATAGCATAACCCCTCCTCCCTTCCTATCCTTTCTGCAGACGTTGTACTCCCCAAATTCCAGTTCTGCATTACTTATATCTGTGTGACACCACGTCTCTGATATCCCAACAATATCCGCCTTTGATGCTTTGAGCAATACCTCAAATTCATCAAATTTATTTACCAAACTCCTAGCATTGGTGTACACCCACGTATACATGCACCTGTTCTTTTTCTTAGCTACCCTAACACAACCCATGTATTTACTTGTACCCCAATGACTCCCAGCAATCTCTGAAATATCCTGCATCTTATTTTCCAAGCTGCTGCTCATTCCAATAGAAGCAGTGCAAGAATCACTTTCACCTCTGCCAGTGGCTACTGTTAATCTATTAGTCCTTGTATCCCCCCAATCTAGCAGTTTTCCAACCCACCTAACACTGCCTCGATAGCATCAGCAAACATTCTTGCACCCTTTCTATTTAAGTGTATCCTATCCCTGTAGAAGGAGTCTCTCCTGTTAACAAGTACAGACCAGGCTGAAAAAATATTCTACCCCTTGAGCCTTGCACAATCTTTCCAGGGCCGAATTGATGGACAGGGCTCTCATCATATACTCCCTCCTATCGTGTCTGGGCAGAATTGCAGACACTTTCAAATTCAACCCTATATTTGCATTTATATTAATGCTAGGCATTAGTAAATATATTTTATAAATTTGAAGTACTTGTTAAGTCATAAAATGAGGCATCCTAAGGAGATTAGAAATATGATGTTACTCAGATGCAGAATTTGAATATGGGGAGTACATGCGTACAAAAAGGGCAGACATCCGGGGGGGTATGCTTTTAGTTAATATGTCTTAGTTATTGGTTAAGAAGTGAGTCTTAGTTAAGAAGCATATTACATCTTGCATCATATGCCTATACTCATGCTAAATCTAAGGCAGTGCAACCAGCCAATGTGGGTGGCCTGCAAACTGTTGAGTCGGTTTCGTGCGACTTTTATCAATGATACTGATGAAGGTATATTGGGCTTAATGTCTAAGTTTGCAGATGATATGAAGGTTGGCAGGGTTGTTAAGGACACTAATGACGACAGTATGCTACTGCAAGAGGATCTAGAAACGTTGAGCAGATGGGCTGAGAGGTGGCAACTGAAGTTTTAACACTGACAAATGTAAAGTACTGCATATGGAAGCAGTAACCCCAGAGTAACGTATCAACTGTGTGGTACTACACTGACAGTGATAGAGAATGAAAAGAACCTGGGGGAATTGTTCAGGCAGATATGAAATTTTCTGAGCAGTGCAGACAGTCAGGAAGAGTAGCTCGTAGTGACTTGTCAATGATATACAGGAATTTTTCTAGAGGGATAAGGAGGGTTTTTTTTTTTTTTTTTTTTTTTTGGTAGTTGTTGGCGCATCGGCTTCTGTGGCCATAGTGCACCTCCCAAAGTTTTTGCAGTACTTTGATCCAAGCCCGAGGCGGGATTCGAACCCGCAACCTTGGGGTTGCCAGGCAGGCATTTTACCCACCTGGCTAGCCCGGTCGGCGATAAGGAAGTGATTATCCCTTTGTATAAGTCAATGGTCAGGCCACACCTTGAGTACTGTATAAGGTCTGGAGGCCTCCTCTTAGGAAGGATGTAGAACTGTTGGAACGAGTACAGAGAAGGGCAATAAGATTAGTGAATGAAACAAAGGGTTGCTCTTACAAAGAAAGGCTTAAGATTTGCAAATTACAGTGTCTGGTGACTAGGCACTTGCGAGGTGTATAAAGCCTTGAATGATTTGAGCAAGTTCAGTGCTGATGGGATTCTTCCTCTTGCCCAGATTAATCGCCTGAGGGGACATAAATTCAAATTGAGGAAAGACAGTCGTAGAATAGATGTGCAGAAGTTTGTCTTTAGCCAGCATGTGGTTGATTGCTGGAACAAACTTCCATCTGTTGTTGTTGTAGAAGTTGACAGCTTAAATACATTTAAGGCAGAACTAGGCAAACATTTGGAGTGAGTGAATGGGTGAAATGGGAAGGATTTTTTTTTTTTTTTTTTGGCTGATGTATAAGCTCACTTGCATCATATGCCTCTACTAATGCTAATAAGCACTATTAGCATTAGTAGAGCACATCATATGCCTCTACTAATGCTAATAAGCACTGAGAAAACAAAAATAAGAGTAGGAGTTGTGTTACAGAACTAATGACCGTGATGAGTATAACAAACTATACAGAGAAATAGAGTTGACTAGTAAATCAGAATGTCTTATAATGGACTAGTAAATCAGAATGTCTTATAATGGACTAGTAAATCAAAATGTCTTATAATGGGGGATTTTAACTTTCCAGATATTGAATGGAAGATTGGATGAAGTACTATGAAGGACTTTTAAAAGAAGACCGGAAAGAGTTCAAGACAGTGGGGGATTTCGTGGAATACTTGGGCTTAAAAGTTTCTGTTAGGGAAGTGGAACACTTACTAAAGAAGGGAAGGAATGGCAAATCACCTGGACCTGGAGGAATTTATATGGAACTTCTGAAATATGGAGGAAGAGGAGTGGCTGTTTTGATATAAAAATGTTAAATGGTATACTGAGAAGGGAAGCAATACCAAAAGAAATGACAACAGGATATATTACATCAATTTATAAGAAGGGCGATTGGAAAAGCTGTTCAAATTACAGAGGAATATGCATCCTGAACCTGCTGTTAAAGATTCTTGGAAAATGGATCAGGAACCATAAACTGCAGCCATTATCAACCCATTGCAGGATGGAAGCCTCCTCAACAATTCATATTGAGGGAAATAGACCATAATCTGCCACACTGGTCCAGTGCAGGTTGGCAGATCGACCATATTTAGCAGTCAGGGGCTTGAACCCTGTACTCAAGGAGTGTGTGCTACTGCACTCCTGCTCTGACCACTCAGCTACAGAGGCCTCCATACAGAAGCCTGAATCTTGGTGTCAGAAGAACAAAGTGATTTTTCAGCCAGGAGGTCATGTATAGATCATATCTCAACAGTACGACAGATCCTTGAAAAATGCCAATTGAAAGGAAAAGAAATCATGATTTTCATTGACCTTGAAAACAGCATTCCAAGAAAACTTATGGAAAGCACTGAAAGAGGCAAATATTGGTGGACAATTGATTGACATTATTAAACAAGTTACAGGAATAATGAATGCAAAATTAAAGTGGGATCAGCTTTGTCACCTGAATTCCACACTTCAAAGGGCTTAATACAAGGCTGCTGCATGTCACCAACATTTTTCAAAATTTATATCGACATCTGCCTAAGATCCTGGTCAAAAAAATGCAATAAAATGGGATTGCCGATCAATAAGAACATCTATATTCACAATTTACTTTTTTGCAGACGATCAGGTGGTGATAGCACAAGACTTAGAAGATGCAGACTATGCATGTCGTAAATTGTTTGAGGAATATAAACAATGGGGTCTAAAAATCAATTTTAGCAAGACTGAAATGTTGTCTTCATGATCAGGATACATTCTAAATACTGAGGGTCTTAAAATCAGCATGTTTGGGAGGCAACTAGAGGGAGGAATACTCTTGATTTGATTATCAGCAGTGATTCTTCATGCATTAAGAATCTGCAGATAAATGAACCACTAGGTGGCAGTGATCACAGTGTGCTGAAGTGGGATATACTCAAAGAGGTAACTACCATTAGGGGTAAAGGGAAGGGTTATTGCTTCCGTAAAGGCGATGGACTGAGATGGACTGAGACAGTATTTAAATTCTATACAGTGGGACCAACTGATGATGTTACCAACAGCAAATTCAAAATGGGAAGCATTCAAAGAACTTATCTTGGAAGCTACTAGGCTTTACATACCAACTAAGAAATATTGTTCAAGGTTTAGGCCTAAATGGATGTCAGATGAACTAATGAGGCATATGGCAGAGAAGAAACATGCATGGGATACATACAAATTAACACATGACACAGAAGCCTATGATAGATACAAGTTGATCTGTAACCAAGTTACAAAGGAGGTTAGGCAGGCGAAGGCAGATTACGAGAAATCTTTGGCAAGGGATGCAAAGAAAAACAGCAAAGAGTTGTTTACTTATGTAAACTCTAGAAGGAAGGGGATGAATCAGATTGGTCCACTTGATATTGATGGGTGAACTGTTGATGATCCTGCTCAGGTAGTTAACAAACTAAATGAATATTTTGCATCGACATTCACACATGAGGAGTTACTTAGCGAGGGGAATGCCAGAGGTGTATTCAACTCTAGCAGTAAACTAGAGAATCTTGTAATAACTGAGAGTAAAGTGGAGGAGAAATTGTTGAAGATAAACACAAGAAAGGCACCCGGGGTGGATGAGATCTATCCAGTTATATTAAAGGAGGCAGCAGAGGAAGTAAGCAAACCCTTAGCCATAATTATGAGAGCTTCCTTGGACTCAGGGGAGGTACCCACAGACTGGAGATGTGCAGATGTGACCCCAATTCACAAAGGAGGATCAAAGGCTGACACAAGTAATTATAGACCTGTGAGTTTAACTTCTGTTCCAGGAAAATTAATGGAGGCACTAGTTAAAGAAGCACTGCAGGATCATTTAGACAAGACTTCAGTTATAGCTCGGACACAGCATGGTTTTGTTATGGGGAAGTCTTGCCTGACTAATTTGATTGGATTCTATGATGCAGTCACAAAGGAACTAGATGTAGGGAATAACTTTGATATTATATACTTGGATCTTAGAAAGGCTTTTGATACTGTTGCACATGGAAGACTGCTGCACAAGTTGGAGCGGTGTGGCGTTGGAGGCGGGTTGCTGCTGTGGATAAAAGGGTGGCTGAGGGGGAGAAGACAGAGAGTGGTAATCAATGGACACTGCTCGTCGTGGACTAGTGTTATTAGTGGAGTCCCTCAGGGCTCAGTGTTGGGTCCATTATTGTTTTCTGTATTTATAAATGATATTGATGATGGTATATCAAGCTTAATGTCGAAGTTTGCAGACGATACAAAGGTAGGCAGGGTTGTCAAGGACACTACTGACACTACGCTGCTGCAACAGGATCTGGAAAGGTTGAGCAGATGGGCTGAGAGGTGGCAAATGAAGTTTAACATTGATAAATGTAAAGTACTACACATGGGAAACAGCAACCCCAGAGCAACGTATCAACTCTGTGGTACTACACTGACAGTGGTAGAGAATGAAAGGGACCTGGGGGTGGTTGTGCAGGCAGATATGAAGTTCTCTGAGCAGTGCAGACGGACTGCAAGTGTAGCTCATGGTGTGTTGTCAATGATATATAGGAATTTTTCTAGCAGGGATAAGGAGGTGATTATTCCCTTGTATAAGGCAATGGTCAGGCCACACCTAGGGTACTGTATACAGGTCTGGAGGCCTCGTTTCAAGAAGGATGTAGAGCTGCTGGAACGAGTACAGAGAAGGGCAACAAGATTAGTGAATGGAACAAAGGGGTGCTCTTACGAAGAAAGGCTTAAGTTTTGCAAATTACAGTGTCTAGAGACTAGGCACCAGCGAGGTGATCTGATAGAGGTGTATAAAGCCTTGAATGGTTTGAGCATGCTCAATGCTGATGGGATTCTTCCTCTCGCTCAGAATAATCACCTGAGAGGGCATAAATTCAAATTGAGGAAAGACAGATGTAGGATAGACGTGCGGAAATTTGCCTGTAGCCAGCGGGTGGTTGGTTGGTGGAACAGACTTCCATCCCTTGTCGTGGAAGTTGATAGCCTAAATAAGTTTAAGGCTCAGCTGGATAGGTATTTCGAACGAACAGCGGGGTGAAGTGGAAGTGGTTTTTTTTTTTTTTTTTTTTTTTTGGCTGATGCTGCATAAGCTTGCTTTCTTGCATCAAATGACTCTACTAATGCTAATGCTAAATCAAACAAGTCTATAAATTAAAATATTTGGGATCAATCTTATAAAGTGATGGATCATCCCAAGCAGAGATCAATAAGAGAACCGCAGAAGGCAGAAAGGCTATTGGAATGTTATATTCTGTTCTATGGAGCAGAAATATTCTAAATAAAACAAAGAAACTTATTCAAATGATTGTACAGTCTTCTATGTATGGTGCGAAAACCTGGACGTTGAATATGCGAGGGGAAACAAACTGCTCTCCACAGAAATAGATTTTTGGAGACAATCAGTAAGAACTTCTAGAAGAGACAGAAAATGGAATGAAGACATGAGAGAAAAGAGAAGTGAAAAAGCATATTATTGACACTATCAAAGAAAAGCATTTAACATGGTATGACATGTAAAACAGATATCCAAAGGCTATCCTGAAATGGATACCTCCTGGAAGGAGAACATGGATGGATGGAGTACAGGAGTGCATGACAGCCTGAGGTTTAACCGACCAAGACATCTTGAACCACACTTTATGGTGGGAAAAAATTCCTACCAAAAAATAACTTGTAGGTTGAGCAAACTAATTGTAAATGGAAACACTCCTCTTGAAGAAGAAGATATTGAGTGGAAGCTGTGGGTTGGTCACACACACAATAGCAAGATTTTGGGGATTTAATGGATGACTGCTTTCTACAGCAGCACCTGAGACAGAGAGACAACATGAGGAAGCATTATTCTTGATTATCAGTAGCAATTTTCATTCATTAAGAAGCTACTGGTAAAAGACCCACTGAGCAGCAGTGATCACAGTGTAGCAATGTGGGACTACTGTCAAGGCTACTGTAATAATAACTCTACTTTCAAAAGTAAAGGGAAGGGCTTTCATAAGGGTGAATGCAGTGCAGTTGTCTTAGGCAGTTTCTAAATTCTATACAGCACGACTAACTGATGTTACTAACAACAAATTCTAAATGGGAAGCATTCAGGAAAGTAATCATAGAAGCTTCTACGCTTTTCATACCAACTAAGAATTGTTCAAGGCTTAGACCCAAATGGATATGAGATGAACTGATAAGACTTGTGTCCAAGAAGAAAAATGCATGGGATGCATAGAAAGTATCAGGTTAATACAGAAGCTTTGATAGATATAAACTAGTCTGCAATCAAGTCACAAAGGAGGTTAGACAAGCTAAGGCACATTACAAGAAGTCTCAAGCAAAGAATACAAAGAAAAGCAGCAAACACTTATTTGCTTACATTAACAGTAGAAGAAAGGGTTTGAATGATATTGATTCACTTGACGTCGATGGTCTAAATGTTGATTATCCTGTTCAGGTTATCGAGAAGCTGAATAAGTATTTTGCATCTACATTCACATATGAAGAGTTCTTCAGGGAACCAGCTGCTACAAGTTTATCAAATTAACATGGAGCTAAATGATTTTGTGATAATTGAGAGGAAAGTGGAAGAGAAACTGTTCAAGCAAAATATATTAACATCCAGTTATATTAAGTGAAGCTGCAAAGAAGGTAAGTAAACCCTTATCCACAATTATGAGAGCATCTTTGGATTCACAAGAGGTTTTCCAATGGCCTGAAGATGTGCAAATGTGTCCCAAATTCACATAATGGGACCAAAAAGTGACATGAGTAATTATTGCCTCTTACAGAACTGCTAGCTTAATTTCTGTTCCAGGGAAAATAAGGAAGTGACCTGTTAAAGAAGTAATGCAGTACCAACTAGACTGGATTACAATTATAGTGCAGTCACATTTTGGATTTGTTAAGGAGCAAGCTTATCTGACCAAACTGATTGGATATTATAATACAATAACAAAGGAACTGGATGCAAAAAATAATTTTGATATCAGTATTTGGATTTCAGGAAAGCTTTCAATATTGTTGCACATAAAAGACTGTTATACAAATTGGAGCCATGCGGCAATGAGGGGAAGTTACTGCTCTGAATATTTTAAAATTAGCATTAGCATTAGTAGAGGCATTTGATGCAAGAAAGCAAGCTTATGCAGCATCAGCCAAAAAAAAAAAAAAACCCACTTCCACTTCACCCCTCTGTTCGTTAAAAATACCTGTCCAGCTGAGCCTTAAACTTATTTAGGCTATCAACCTCCACCACAAGGGATGGAAGTCTGTTCCACCAACCAACCACCCGCTGGCTAAAGGCAAATTTCCACACATCTATCCTACATCTGTCTTTCCTCAATTTGAATTTATGCCCTCTCAGGTGATTTTTCTGAGCTAGAGGAAGAATCCCATCAGCATTGAGCATGCTTAAACCATTCAAGGCTTTATACACCTCTATCAGATCACCTCGCTGGTGCCTAGTCTCCAGACACTGTAATTTGCAAAACTTAAGCCTTTCTTCGTAAGGAAGGATGGATGGAAGGAAGGATGTAGATTTTTTAGGAAGGATGTAGATTTACTTGAGCATGTACAGAGAAGGGCAACAAGATTGGTGAGGGGAATGAAGGGATCCTCTTACCAAGAGAAGCTTAAGTTCTGCAAATTGCAGTGGCTGGAGACTAGGCACCTGCGCGGTGATCTGATTGAGGTATATAAGGCTTTGAATGGGTTGAGCATGCTGAATTCTTTAAAAGGAGTGCAAAGCAACATCACTGCACAAACTTATAAAGCGGAAGCCATTCTAAAAATGTGCAAAAAATTAGTATATCAGATGGAGTAACTGTGATCCAAAAAAAGAAAACAGAGTGACAGCAAAAGGGAAGTGAAAGTTAATGACAGTAATGGCAGTGTGCTACTGCAACAGGATCTGGATAATTTGGGCAGATGGGCTAAGAAGTGGCAACTGAAATTGAACCTTGACAAATGCAAAGTACTGCATATGGATAGAAGTAACCCCAGAGAAATGTACCAACTGTGTGGTACTACACTTAAGGTGGTAGAAAATGAAAAAGACCTGGGAGTAATTGTGCAGGCAGATATAAAGTTTTCTGAGCAATGCAGACAGGCTGCCAGGGCAGGTCATGGGGTTTTGTCAATGATATATAGGAATTTTGCTTGCAAGGAAAAGGAGGTGATTATCCCTCTGTATAAGGCAATGGTCAGGCCACGCCTTGAGTACTGTGTACAGGTCTGGAGGCCTCATTTTAGGAAGGATGTAGATTTACTTGAGCATGTACAGAGAAGGGCAACAAGATTGGTGAGGGGAATGAAGGGATCCTCTTACCAAGAGAAGATTAAGTTCTGCAAATTGCAGTGGCTGGAGACTAGGCACCTGCGCGGTGATCTGATTGAGGTATATAAGGCTTTGAATGGGTTGAGCATGCTGAATTCTGATGGGATCCTTCCACTTGTTCAGATTACGAACCTAATGGGGCATAAATTCAAATTAAGAAAAGACAGATGTAGAATAGCTGGAACAAACTTCCATCTGTCGTTGTGGAAGTTGATAGGTTGAATAAATTTAAGGAGGAACTGGACAGGCATTTGGAGGAAATTGGTGATTTTTTTTTTTTTTTTTTGGCTGATGCTGCATAAGCTCATACATTTGCTTTCTTGCATCACATGGCACTACTACTACTAATTGATAAGCATCAGTGCAGATCTTACAACTATGGGTAATCTCAAAGTGAGTGATAACATGATATGTCAAAAAGAAACTAGTTGAGAATAAAAAAATTCTGATGACTACCTCATTAAGATTCAGTGAAAGTGGAACTGCATAAACTACAAATTATCTAAATTTGAGAAACTGAACACCTAATTGTGGCAAATTTATTCATAATAAATTTTAACAACAATTATGATTCATTTTTTTTTTTTGTTTGTTTCTTTTTTTGAAATGATTGTAAATTAAGGAGCAACGGGGTTTTTTTTTTTCTAACTGTTATAAATTCCGAGTGTTCATTGTAGTATCTACAATAAACATTTAAATAAATATTTAAATTAAATATCGCAAAATTAAATTAATCGTTAAATTAAATAAATAATATTCGTATATTCCAAAAAAAAAAAAGGAAAAAAAAGCATTATTAATTCTCTCACTGCAACTTAATTCGTTTTTTTTTTTTTTTAAACCCAATCACGAATTTTATATAAATTCTGCACAAGGCAAAAGCAGCTTGCCTTACTTGTGCTATAACTATTACTATTAACTTCGTTTTATTTCAACTCGGGGAAAAAAAAAAGAAAAGCAAGACAACTAATTGGTGAAAGCACCCTACGCCCACTTTTAAAATTCCACTAAGAAATAAAATGAAAATTTAAAAAATAACAATGCCTTGCACTAGAATTGCAACTACCTTCCTCCATATTTGGTAGAACACTGCGCCTCCTCGTGGAAGCTCTGCTGTTAATGAACCAGGGCATGGATACGTTCCCTAACTGTTTAAAATAACTAAATGCACAAGGCATTTAGTTATTATAATATAGGCAATATAATAATTCAAGTACTGTACTGTACAGGCAGTAAGAGAATTCAGGAGATATAAAAAAAAAGAAAGAAAAAGCAAAAAAAAGGGACATGAGGAAGAAGACCCAAAGAAGAGACCAGAGGAGCTTTTAAGAGTTTAAATGATTAAATGTCTAGTTTCAGAAAGCACACCATCTTGTTACACAATGCATTTTTCTTAAACGAATCGGTCTGTATTTGTTTGTGACCTTTGATCTCGATCAAAGTTCTTGATTAGCCTTATTACTTAGTTTAGTTTTATGAGTCTGTCTAGGCTTAAAGTTAATTTATATATAAGGTTTTAGGAGAGTATATATGATAGTTAATATCTGAGGTCAATTTTGGAGAAAGTGGAACTCTAATACCAGTGAAATCTCAGATTTTAACGTTGTTTAATTCTCTCATTGCATTTTACTAGGGGCGTTTGAAAACTTCGTGGCCTGAGTATGAAGGGTTTTTTTGGGGATTCTGGTGACCTGTTACTTTTCAACACAGTCCCCTTTGGAGTAAATACACTTTTCCCACCGATGCTGCAATATGTTAATTGAAAAGAAATAAACTATAAGGCCATATCCACTGCAGAAAGTACTTCACTGTCGATGGGAAAATGAATGCCAGTCAGGTATTATTATTTTTTTCAAATGAGGGAATAGATGAAAGTCCGATTGTGCTAGATTCGTGAATATGGAGGATGATTCAAGATTTCAGAGCCGCACTCATGCAGTGTTGTCATGGCAATGACAAACTTGTGAGCGGTGAGTTGTCGTGGGGGAACATGACTCTACTGCTGAGTTTTCCTTGGTGTGTATGTGTCTTTGATTTTTTTCACGCTTTACAATGTCTGCGTAATATCTCCCTGTGACATCTTGTCCTTTCTGAAAGCAATAATTCACTAGCAACGGTCCATCACTATCCCAAAAAAATCGATTGTACCACTTTGCCAGCAGAAAGAATCATCTTGGCTTTCTTTGGAAGAGGAGAAGAGCTGTGTTTCCACTGCTTAGACTGATCCACTGTCTCTAGCTGAAAACGATATGCCCACCTTTCATTCATGGTCAAACATTTCAAACAAATTTTCTGGATCTGATTGACAACAATAAAAAAAAAATGTAGACTGCCCTAATATGAGGCCTCCAGACCTCAATACAATGTGTGCAGGTCTTATGAAGTTAAGAAAACCCATGCTACCATCGCCTGAGACGGAATAACTCAGCCACGTTGTGAAAATCGCCCATAAAAATTCCTTACGTCATCGACGGGACTCGAACTCAGGTCTTTTCCACCCGGTGTGAGGACAAGGTTTTTTTTTTTAAAATTCCCATTATTGTAATGGCCATGGTCAGTGCGTGCTACCATGTAGGCAGGCAAGGCAATTGCCTGCGGGCCCGGGCCCTTTAGAAGTGCAGTGTCTTTGGCTGTCTCATTTTTTGCAAATTTCATTAATTAAATAGGGGCCTGAACATGTTCTTTGCCTCCGGGCCAGTAAAAGGGTAGCTACGCTACTGGCCTATAAAAAGAGGGCACCTTGGGAATGCTAGTCTCCACTACCGGGAACACAGACCCCTGGTGAGTGGTTTATAAAATAACCACTATCAAACTCCCCAGGGGAGAGGTTCAAACGGCAACCAAGATGCCACAAGGTACTATGACAGCAACTTGGGAGGACTCAACAACTAACATACTGCAGCCAATTCTGCGGGAACCACCGAGCAGGCTGACACCTGATCAACAAATGATGATATTAGGGTCTCCCGTAAATGATTACATCTACCCATATATTTATTTGTCTGTAAATTGCGTGTGTTCTCTAGTCGATTTTTCTGTTTGCTGAATGAAAAAAAAAACAACTTCTGGAAGAAAACCTTTGCTATCTATGCCTGAGACCGACTAACTCAGCCACCGAGTGAAAAAAGCCCATTATAGTTCCTCGCGTCATCGACGGGATTCGAACCAAGGCCTTTTCCACCCGCTGTGGGGAGGACGGTGACACCACTGTGCTAGCCGCGCAGACGGACTCCTATAGGCCAATTGCTCTACCTCCACGGTAAGCAAATTGCTCGAGAGACTCCTACACATGAGAATTACTAGCCACTACAACTCAGCAAACCTCGCCTATAGCAGACAATATGGTTTCAAACCAGGCTCATCAACAATAGCTGCACTCCAAAACCTTATCCAAGCAGCAAAACAGTGTTCCAATAAATACTTCCTGGTGTTTTCAATTGACTTTGCCAGGGCGTTCGACTCCCTTTTGTGGCCAAGCGTCCTCGTTAGACTCCGGAAGGCAGGCCTGCCTATACAACACCATAAGATCATACCCACACGACAGAAAAGTGGAAGTTATAACCAACATCGGCGCTAGGCTGGACGTCGCCCGCCTACAAAGCTGAAATGGGCGCACCTGCATTGCAAGGCGGACGCCCCCAAACATACTAAACTTCATATTAACACTTCGAAACGGCGCCCGCCTGCAATGCAGGCTTGCTCCCGCCGACCCTGGGTATAACACCGTATCACAAAATAACTAGACCCGTACACCGAGACTGCCGCGGGTTCGGTGCTGGGGCCGCTCCTGTGGAATGTAGTTCTAGATGATTTCCTTTCGATGGACCTGGGAAAGGTAAACAGTCAAGCATTTGCAGATGACCTCATCCTCTCACCGTAGAGGCGAACTCAAGGGCTAATTGGAAATCCAGGCAAACAGGGTGTTAGAAAAGCTACTAGAATGGAGGAAGCTGCAATAATTGACAATTTCGCCGACAAAGACGGGCTCAATCCTATTAAAAGGGACACTAGACACTCGTCGGCACTGACAGATTAAAATTGAGAGTGCAACCATCAAGCCTAGCACACAACTAAAGTACCTTTGGAATCATTTTAGACTCAAACTTATCCTTCAAGCAACATCTTCTGTACCGGAAGGAGAAACTCAGAATATGCACGGTCATGATTGCAAGAATCACTAGAAAAGACTGGGGATTAAAACGAAGAACTCTGGCACTCTACTACAAAGCGATTTTTATCCCAGAAATAACCTACTGCTCGCCATTATTGTTTACCAAGGCAGTTACAGTCATTAAAAAAAGAATTCTTGACACCATCCAGAGAAATATTCTACTAACTATAACTCGTGCCTGCGGTACTGTGAGCATTCATGCCCTACAGACCCTAGCAGGCATGCTTCCTCTTGATCTAGAGGTGGTGCATTGTGGGCTAATGTACATGCTCTCTAGAGGAATCCAAATGATGTTCATAGGGTACACAACAGATCCGGTGAATAATCGGAAACAGCAAAAAACGCGTCTGGTGTTGCACCTGTGGCAGGCATGGCAACAGAGATGGTCCAACTGCTGTAAAGGAGAAATCACAAGAAAATTCATACCCCAAGCAGCAGAGTCTACCTCAGGACCCCACATTGGTTCTTACCAGGATTACACACTACATACCTACTAACGGGCCATGGTACCATAAATGTCAAGCAAAATAATATGAGAATTGTAGACGACCCAAATTGTTGATGCGGAGAGGTAGAGACTTGGCAACACAATGTATGAATGTGAATATTATGAAGATCTCTGAAGCATCCTGATAACTAGACTACATACCTACCCCGTAACCAGGAACACCTTTTATTGGACACGGAAGAAGAATACAGAGCATACAGTCAGTTCGGGCAGGATCTTTTTGCAAGGAGAGGATATTTATTGCACTGCACAACAATGCAAGAGATTAACAAAGCAGACTCTACGGTCTGCTTTGTTAATCCCCGCACCACACGAGAACAAAAAGAGCAGCAAGGAACTTAAATAAAGGAATGGTGCCCCTATCAACAAATCCTTATTTACTGAACACCCAGAAATGACACCTAAAGTTGACGCTGCTAAATAGAGAAGGCAATAAACAAAACAAAGAGGAGGTTGCCTATGGCGACCCGACACTGATGATGAACATGTCCCAAATCAGCATTATGTCTGATGGACCAGAACTGACTACCCACAATGCGCCGAGTAGTAGTTAAGATTCCACACCAAAACCGAAATTAGCAAATTGGGGGAGTAGACAGGTTCCTGTCTCCTTCCCTGCTTCCGCCTCCAAAAGTTCTAATCCACTTACTTCGTGGTTAGAATCTCTAAAAAAGAATGAGGATTGACGAAGAAAACCCTTTCATTATACTATAAAACAATATTCTTACCGATTGCGTCTTATACTACCAGTATATGGGCCAGAAATGTTATCAAAGTGAAAATACGAAGCAAACTGATATCCTTACAACGCTCTGTTCTTTGGGCCAGGGCAACAACTAAATTTTTATATTGTAAATAGTGTAGATGATGATTGTTAAAAGTCGTACGCGTTTTAGTGCTACTCCAGGCCTTGTTTGGACTTGGCACTATTATCACTAAACTGAAGTAGTGATAAATGTTAAATTGCTATATTTTAAACATTGAGTGCCATGTTTACCTAAAAATACGTAGTGGTATTACTATGGGTAACTGGGCGTGATGCCTAAGGAGTAGAATAATGCAATCATAGTTTTGCTGCATAAGAAAGGAGATAAATCAGAAATTGGAAATTATAGATCAATTAGCTTGTTATCCCACATCTACAAGTTGTTCACAAGGGTCATTACTAACAGATTAGAAAGAATACTTGATGAGAATAAACGGAAAGAGCAAGCTGGCTTTAGGACAGGATTCTCAACTATGGATCACCTTCATGTAATATCACAGCTAATGGAGAAGGTAAATGAATAAAAAACACCATTATGCCTGGCATTTGTGGATTATGAAAAGGCATTTGACTCCACACAGCATAAGGCAATGTTTCGAGCACTGGAAAGACAAGGCATCATCATCATCATCAGCCATTTTCAATCTACTGCAGGATGAAGGCCTCTCCAGCGACTTTCCAGTTCCTTCTGTTTTGAGCACTGGCCATCCATTTACTACCCACAAACTCATGAATTTCATCTATCCTTCTCCGCCTTTGTCTTCCAGGTTTTCTTCTAGCTCCTCTTGGGTACCATTCTGTTATTTTCTTAGTCCATCTGTCATCATGTCTTTGAGCTATGTGTCCTGCCCAAGACCATTTTAGTTCTTTACTTTTGATAAGAATGTCCTTTACGTGAGTTTGCTGCCTAATCCATGTGTTTCTCTTCTTATCTAACAGTCTGATTCCCAATATAATTCGTTCCATTCTTCGTTGTGTAGTTCTCAGCTTCTCTTCCATTCTTTTGGTGAGTGCCCAAGTTTCACTTCCATAAGTCATGGTGGGCAGTATACATTGGTCCATTATTTTACGTTTCAGAAAAACTGGGACAAATTGCTCTTCAGTATGTGACTATATTTCCTGAATACTATCCATCCAAAATTTATTCTTCTCTTGACTTCCAGCCATTTATCATTATTACAGCTAATAACAACTTGTCCCAGATAAGTATATGACTCCACCTTTCCAATTACTGCTCCTTCAATTTTTATTTCCCTTTCTGTGGCGTACTTGTTCATCATTACTTTTGTTTTAACCATATTCATCTTTAGTCCAAAATCCTTACTAACTGTACATAACTGATTAAGATTTTTGTCTAATTCTTTGGGATCGTGGCTTATGACCACAATGTAATCTGCAAATCGTAAATGGTATAGGTACTCTCCGTTCACATTGACTCCTTTCTGCGACCAGTCTAATCTTCTGAAAGCTTCCTCAAGGGCAGCAGTAAACAGCTTCGGAGATATTGTGTCTCCTTGTCGAACTCCTTTCTCGATTTTAAATTTCCTACTGTTTTATCTAGTCTAATAAAGGAGGTAGCACTCATATATTTTCTTCAAAATCACAATATATGGGGTATATTTCTGCCTTGTCTTTCCAGTGCCCTTATGCTGTATGGAGTCAAATGCCTTTTCATAATCCACAAATGCCAGGCATAATGGTGTTTTATATTGATTTGATTTCTGCATTAGCTGCGATATTCTTTCTAATCTGTTAGTATGACCCTTGTGAACAACTTGTAGATGTGAGATAACAAGCTAATTGGTCTATAATTTCTAATTTCTGATTTATCTCCTTTCTTATGCAGCAAAACTATGATTGCATTATTCCACTGCTTAGGCGTCACACCTTTTCTAATGCACTTTGTGAAGAGCCTTGCCAGTTTTTGTGTTATGTCTCTTCCTCCCAATTTTAACAGCTCTACAGTAACTTCATCTTCCCCCGGGACTTTCTGATTCTTCATTTTCTTCAATACATGTTCTACCTCATCAGGAAGAATATCGGGTATGTCGTATGTGTTGCTACTTTGCAATCCATCTTCTCCACTGCTGGCATCATTCCCTCGCTCCTTGTATAATTCTCTATAGTAGTCTTCTACTATTTGAATTATGCCTTCTCTGCTGTTTAAAAGTACACCATCGCTATTCTTCAGTTTCAGTATCATTTGCCTTTCTGTATTACTGCTCATGGCTGCTGATTTAAAACCTTTGTTTTCCCTTAATGCTTGTTCTACTTTTCTTGTGTTAAATCTTCTTATGTCCTCTCTGAGTCTCTTTCTAATGGCTTTGCATAACTCAGTATACTCAATTTTCTCCCTGTCATCGTTTTTCTTGCTCTTCACTTGTCGTCTTCGGTTCATCATGACAAGTGTTTCTTGGCTAATTTTTCTTCTTTCGATTTCTCTTTTCCTATAGATTTCTTGGGCTTTATCACTTTCAGAAAGTTGTAATATTCCTCATCGATATCTTAGTCCTGAGGAGTCTGCAGAAGCCAAACTTGTTCTTAAGTTCCAGTACATATTGCTTTTCGTCCTCTTCTGTTATCTCAAAGACCTTTGTATTATTTAGTCGAGTCAGTTTTTTCCTTTCCTTTCCTACATCTATATCAAGTGTACATCTTACCATTCCGTGATCACTTCCAACATTTACCTAAAATGGAACAATAGGGATGCCTTCCCTATTGTTCCATTTCTATCTGTTCCCCCAGCCTTCAGTCTCTCCCTCCACTCAAACTTAACTTACTGAGTTAAGTAACTTAATTGGACTTGCACAAAATTTAGTCCTGAACAGTCTGCAGAAGCCAAACTTGTTCTTAAGTTCCAGTACATACTGCTTTTCGTCCTCTTCTGTTATCTCAAAGACCTTTGTATTATTTACTCGAGTCAGTTTTTTTCCTTTCCTTTCCTACATCTATATCAAGTGTACATCTTACCATTCTGTGATCACTTCCAACATTTACCTTATTCAGGACGGTAACATCATTCACAATGTATCTTCTGTTAGTGAGGATGAAGTCAATTTCATTAGTTGTTAATCCATTTGGTCTTTTCCATGTCCACTTTCTGTTCACCCTTTTCTTGAAAAAAGTGTTCATTACTGACAGTCCTTGAGATTCTGCAAATTCCATAAGTCTTTCATTTCTTTCACCAATTCCAAAATTTCCTATAGTTCCCCTTTCTGCGCTGTTTTGTCTTTTTCAAACCTTAGCGTTGAATTCCCCCACAATAATAGTGTAGTGGGTTTTCTGCTCATCTATAAGACTATCAACTTCGGTGTACATTTCTTCAACCACTTCATCATCATCATGGCTCGAAGTTGTTGCCTAAATCATTATAATCTTTAGCTTGTACCTCTTAGAAATCTTGAGTATTAGTCTTGACTCCCTTCGTGATGTACTTTTGAATTCCAAAATGTTGTTTTTAAAATCTTTATGGACCAGAAACCCAACTCCACCTTCATTCCTTTCACTGTTTCCATTGGTGTACAGCAGATTTCCACTTGATAAACTTATAAGTGATTCATTTCTTCTTCTTGTTTCAGCCAAACCAATGATATTCCAATTCACATTTTCTAATTCCTTTTCCAGCTCTAATATCCTGTCTTCACCGATGAGTGATCTTACGTTATAACAGGCCAAGTTCAATTTCCGTGCATGGCAGCCTGGTCGTACCCAGAGATTCTTAGCACCCTCTGCTTCCACTTTGATCCTCTCGTTGCCGTAAGAGGGTGAGTGAAAGCTGCTGGGGACTGAGGGCCATTTGTTTTGTCGTGTGTCATATGCTGGAGGGTTTGGTCTTTTCCTCTTCACGCTGACCAGGGGTCTTGAAGAGAACCACTCTACACGTTCATTGCCACGTAGGTGACGTAACAGGGCTTACCATCAAGAAGGCATGCATGAGTGGATTTTAGGGAGGCAGGCCAACAGGACTTCTCCTAAATCTTCTGTAATAGAGAGATATTGGATCCATCACTGTTTTAGGCTGAGTGTCTGACAACACACAGGATACTTGTTACCCTCTAAGACAAGGCATAGATACCCCATATATTATGATTTTGAAGAAAATATATGAGAACACTACCTCTTTTATTAGACAAGATAAAGACAGTAGCAAATTTAAAATTAAGAAATTAGTTCCATAAGGGTACACAATATCTTCAAAGTTGTTTACTGCTGCCCTTGAGGAAGCTTTCAGAATATTAGACTGGTCGCAGAAAGGAGTCAATGTACCTAAACCAATTTACCTAAATTAGAGTACCTAAACCATTTACGATTTGCAGATGACATTGTGGTCATAAGCCATGATCCCAAAGAATTAGAGGAAAATTTTAATCAGTTGTACAGAGTTAGTAACGATTTTGGGCTAAAGATGAATATGGCTGAAAAACAAAAGTAATGATGAACCAGTATGCCATAAAAAGGGATATAATAATTGAAGGAGCAGTAATTAAAAAGGTGGAGTCATATACATATCTGGGACAAGTCATCAACTGTAATAATGATAAATGGCCGGAAGTCAAGAGAAGAATAAATTTTGGATGGATAGCATTCAGGAAATATAGTCATATACTGAAGAGCAATATCCCAGTTTGTCTGAAACGTAAAATAATGAACCAATGTATACTCCCCACCATGACTTATGGAAATGAAACTTGGGCACTCCCCAAAAGAATGGAAGAGAAACTGAGAATGACACAGCGAAGAATGGAACGAATTATATTGGGAATCAGACTGTTAGATAAGAAGAGAAACACATGGATTAGGCAGCAAACACAAATAAATGACATTCTTATCAAAACTAAAGAACTAAAATGGTCTTAGGCGGGACACATAGCTCGAAGACATGATGACACATGGACTAAGAAAATAACAGAATGGTACCCAAGAGGAGCTAGAACAAAACCTGGAACACAACGACGGAGATAGACAGATGAAATTCATGAGTTTGTGGGTAGTACATGGATGGCCATTGCACAAAACAGAAGGAACTGGAAAGTTGCTGGAGAGGCCTTCATCCTGTAATGGATTGGTAATGGCTGATGATGATGGGTAACTATGCCACTTTATTTTTTATTTTTATTATCTTTTATTTATTTATTTATTTTTATTTTTTGCTGGCTTCCATGTCTGGGCAACCTGGGAGTGGGATTGCTGGCACCGACCAGTATTGCACTACCTCTGCTGGATGTGGGATTTTGTGCACATATATAACATTAGACCCAGGCCGGTTTCATCTTGCTTGGAAATGGAGACCAGGCAACAGGAGCCCAGGTGTTTGCTGTTCTCTGGTGGCCAAGTCGCCTAGAGTTTCTACACCAACACAGAGAACAAAGGTGGAGATGGGCTACTTACTGCCTTGGAGCCACCATGATACACATATACACAAGCCCTGGATGATGGAAATGTATACAGGGTGATTCACTACCAGGGCAACAAACTTGCAGGAGGTGTAGGGGGCACAAAGACGAATCGGAATCACATAGCATTACAGGGTCCGAAATGCCTTCGTCATGCGGTAGAGGACGTTGAACGGTCCTCTAGAATGGACGAGTATTCAAACGTTGAACTGGCCGACATGCACCTCCTGTATGGAGCTGCGGACTGTAACGGGCGCGCCGCTCTTAGCTTGTACCAGGAACGTTTCCCGCACAGGCGTGCTCCTCATCATACGATTTTCGCACGTGTGCACAGAAGGTTACGTGAGACTGGTTGTTTTACGAGAGGTACCATGAATCGAGAGCGAACGACGAGGACGCCAGACAATGAGGAGAATGTCCGTCTTTCAGAAGGCAATCCGAGTACAAGTACTCGAGCGATAGGCCAACGATTGGGTATTTCCCAATCCACTGTATGAAGGATACTGTCAACAAACCAAATGAGTTCGTACCACCTGCAACGCGTCCAATCATTGGAGCCTGCAGATTATCCACTTCGGAGTACTTTTGCTACTTGGTTTCTTCAACAGAAACGGTTCGCAAATGCTGACTTCCAGCGGCATCGCTGTTCACGCGACCTCCCGTTCAACGTCCTCTACCGCATGACAAAGGCATTTCGGACCCTGCAATGTTATGTGATTCCGATTCGTCTTTGTGCCCCCTACACCTCCTGCATGTTTGTCGCACTGGTAGTGAATCACCCTGTATATAATTGTATATAAATCTATGTAAGTTTTGTACATATAGGAATGTATGAAAACTGTGTGTATTAATAAATGGAAAAAATGCCTCCCCCTCTTCTCCTGGTGGGGATGTCCCCACTGATCTTCACAGGGATGCCTTCCCTATTGTTCCATTTCTATCTGTTCCCCCAGCCTTCAGTCTCTCCCTCCACTCAAACTTAACTTACTGAGTATGCCCATTAAGTAACTTAATTGGACTTGCACCAAATTTAACCCCTCTCACTTAAACCTATACCCCAATTCGGCTGTAAATTCACCGCAATGCTTCCCCCTTTTTTTTTAGGTTTTTGCCACTGAAATCTTCGGAAACCAGGTGGCAGGGCCTACCAGAGTAGTTAAAAATCTGCTGGGTGCAATACCTGGCTCCTCGTGGCAATGGTGGGGCCCAACGGCTAAATGGTCAGAAGAACAACAGAACACTACACGATATTCCACTCCCCACACACTTTTAAATCTCTGGCTTCCATAGAGTACAGTGATACACAAACAGACTATACAACGCAGAGTTGGCGGAAAACCCCTGGTGCCATCAGACAGCTAACACACTTTTCACGTATGAGTCCCCTTGAAGGCACGAACAGAAATAATCTTGAAGTCAGAGGAGACTAGACCAAGGGTTGAAAGAAAGGAAGCTGAAGCATAGCTACAGATGCCCGTGAATGAAACAATTATGGATGAAACAGAAGGAGGAGGACCGAACTGATTTTAAAGTTCCTATGACTTCTATTGGCATCGTAATATTGGACCTGAGAGCAGTGAGAGGCATCGAGAGGAAAGTCGTGACCAACGACCTGGACATCAAGAACGACGACTCCATCCTCATGGTGACAAATGGAACTTAAGATCCTCCACCTTGACTTTCTTTTCTCTCCCAGATGGAATCAGAAATAAAGTCCAAGACTTCGAGCGATTGAAAAAAGAACGAGACATATCCAGAAGTTGAGTTAAGCTAGTAGAAGTGGAAGCGACCAAATTGAGATCGTCCTTAAAGGCAATACCATTAACTTGGCAGCTAGAATTTTGAACGAAATAAAGGAAGGAAACTTCTGCAGCAAACTGTCAAGAACGGCGTGAAAAAGAAAAGGAGACAGCGGATAGCCCTGATGGAGCCCGCGAACAAGACAAAGACGAGAACTACAGCCAACAGCACGGAGGTCGATGAAAGAGTTAAACTGCAGGAGAGAAATACATCCAATGAAGAACGAAGGGAAGCATTTGGAACGGAGAGCTTCGATAATCGCGGAAAAGGAGACCTGGTCAAAAGCCTTTGAGGTTGAGTGAGGCAAAAAACAAGCTGGAGATTCCGAGAGAAGAGTCGATAAGAGAAAGATATTCTCAGCGTAACCATCGACAACTGGAAAGCTCTTCGACAGAAATCAAAGGAAACAACACTAAGAATCCGACAAGCAAGTAGCTTATGAAAGACAGTAAGAACCATTGAAGTCACCGTTATAGAACGAAAGACACCCAGGGTTGATAGTTAACTCTTCTTGGGGATTAAAATGGTGTAAACTCCCAAAAGCGAATCCGGAAGGCGGTCCAGCAAAAGAAGGAGATGGTGGAGGAGGAGGTCGATTAGAATGGCTGCAGGAATGTTCTTAACTGAGCAAACGGAGATGCTGTCGGGTCCAATGCTAGCCGAGATTGCGGGAAAGGAGGCCCGAAGCTCCAATGTGAAGATGGGCTTGTAGAAGGCGTCGCTAAGTACAGGACACTCAGGAGGAGCTGAGGAATTGACCGGGACATCATAAAAGGCCGCAGAGACGATCGAAGACCAGTAGTTCTTGATTTCTTCAAAGGACAAATATCATTCAAGATGGAGGGCATATCTACGGCGGTTCTTATCATAGGGAGACTGGATCCTCGCATACTCTTTCTTGCGAAGATTTCTCTTCTCCAGGCCAGGACGAGGTCGAGAGTCAGCAACTGAAGCAGCAATCTGACGGCGAGGACGACGGATAGCCAGGTCGATTGGCGAAGGAAGTACGAAGATAGTGGTCAAGATCGTGAAGACCTAGTTGATCTTGAAAGGCTTCAGAGATGAGAGACTTCAGAATAAGATGACCATGAGAGGAAACCGGTAATTCGGTAAGCGACTTAACCAAAACATTGTATAAGACTTTGGACCAGATCATGAGAAAGGCACTGGAAAAGAACTGCTGGGAAATGCATCAGATGGAGAACTACAAACGGAATAAAAGAAGTCAGTACTCAAATCAAGCTAAGAAGAGCCGGAGAGCAGACGATTATGAAAAGGAAAAGAATCCCCAAATACCGGAGGCGTCAGGCAACAAAGGAACTGAAGAAAAGAGATCATTGTTGAGATCCAGGACAATAGTGGTTGAATAACTCGTAAAAGGAACATAAAAAGTATTGGAGAAGGTGGAATATGAGGCATCAGCAGTTGAACATGAACAAACAGAAACGTCAGTTGTAGAAGAGCCACTGGGAAATAAATCAGAACTGGAGTTGAGATCACTATAAAGTCTGTCATCTTATTCTCTTGCCATAAAACCAACTGATGATGATTTCGAAAATCTTATGTCAAGACACAATTCAGATTTTTTGTAGATGAAAACCTGGGAAAAAGTTGTGCACTTCTTTCTTTCTTAGGGAGAGTTAATTTTAATTCTTTTTCCCCTTTCACTTTCATGAGTTCACTTTTCTAATTACGGATTTAAAGGCGAGTACTTTGTACATATTACCGGCCAAGGGTGGGTTCGTCCACTAGCAAGAGGGGTGACAGGGTTCCGTTGCCCAGGAACCAAGTATCCCATGAATTCTGTCCTTTCAGTGGAAAATTATCAGAGTACAAGCTGGAGTTGAGTGGAGACAAGTCGAAAAAGTCCAGATTTTCAGAAGAGGAATGAGTCAATGGCGAAGGAGGAACGGCTTGCGTTGAAAGAGTAGTCAGCACCTGAAGACAGATCATCAGTGGAAGACACAATCGAACCAGAGAACTGCTTAAGAAGAGTGGAATATGACTTCGATTTTCGATGACTCTTAATAGCTTCAATGGTGCGATGCGGAAACAACTAGGGGAAATGGAAATGTTTTTTTTTTTTTTTGCCTGCTGCTGTATAAACTAGCTTTCTTGCATTATTTGACACTGATTTCCAGTTTTGATATACGTGCGCATCATTCCGCTAAAAGAATAGTTAGGATTCATTTGTCTGTAGCAAAAATTTCTCCAATTCCTATGCTAGTTATTCTTGAAATGAAGGAAGGATGCACGACCCTCAAATTGTACTAGAACTTATTGCCTTTTGTTGCTTCATTTGTAATGCTGTTCTTTGTATTGTCTTTTGTTGCAAATGAAGCAACAAAAGGCACCAGAGCTAATCCTCTCAAGGTGTTCTCTAAAAATAAAGAGGAAAATCAATTTATGAAGAATGTACAGGAATTAAAAGGGAAAAAACTTTTATTTTGTATTTCTTCTTAAATTTTTTTTTGTTAATTTTTGAATTGTGTAAAATATATTGTATAAATCAAATATTATAGAATATATATTTTAAAGTTGACATATCAATTCTGCTAAACGCAAATATTTATTAAATTTTGTTTAAATGTGCTTTCGTAACACAAGACAGTAGTCTCTCTCTCTCAATTTTTGCTAAGTTATTAAGAAATTAGTACAAGACTTATAGTCAAGCTGGTGGTCCAATTTAAAAGGTCTTCCATCCTTTTTGCGGCCTCTATTATATGTGATCTGAAATGGCTGCACAATAAACGATCTAATTCTTTCGAAAGCCAGCTTGACGTTTGGGCCATACTGTCTGTATGGTCAAAGGTCAAGCCACCTTGTCCAAATGTCAAGGTGGCTTGACATTTGGGCAAGGTGGCTTGACCTGTACCCACGAGTGAAGATAAGATATTATTTCGTGCACCTAGTTCCTTGGGATCATAAGACGCAAGGGAAGTTTAGGCAACTTTTTCAGAAAAAGTGGCCTCATAGTCCAGAAAATGAGTAGTTCTTTGAGCCCTGAGAAAATTGGTAGTATATTTTGCAATACCTTGCAATCTTACTATGTCATATGAACTTACGCCATGCAGTTTCCTAACTTTTGCATTCCCTTCAACCTGGCGCTCGTGGCTGGTGCCTCGGTTATTAAACCCACATACCCTGCTGTGCCACGAGGTACTGTCCCCTCTATACCTTCCCTGTGTTACATAATTTTTAATTTCGATAACAGAGGACAGCACACATTTCATCAGTATGAGATTGTATACACAGTATTCGTGAACCTGAATGGGAAACTTTTTTTAACCTGGCAGCAAAAAGCGAAGGAAAAAAAAACATTTTAAGCAGGGACATGGAAGGTGGGACTGCAGGGAGGGAGGGCTTCATCCACTCCAAAGCAGAGTCCCTTTAAATGAAAAGATAATAATAAAAAAAATGGTTTACAAAATTATATTCATTAAATAGCACATTCTTTTTCATAGCACATGTATTTCTTTGAATTTTCTTTTCTATTGAACAGTTAATTTATGCCTGATGCTGGATTACTATTTGCTTTCACTTCTTCGCGGTGTCTGTTGCCATAAAGTAAGTTATTTTTAATCTTGGTTATTACCGTATTTAATTATATACCTTAGTATTGCTACCATCCCTGACCAGAGTGTAGTCGCTGTTCCCTGACCTCTTTCTCTCGCCACTCTGAACTTTGACCTTGTCGAGTGCTTAGGACGGCGACCTACTTTCTTCCTTGCGTCAGAAATATTGACAACGTTTGTCATAGAATAAGAAATCTTTATTGCAATAATAATAATGCAATCGATATATTGCAATATTGCCCTTCAAGGCCATCAGGGGTTAACATACAGTCATACAAGGTAGTATCTTGGATTGAGTTTGAATTTCGTTTGATTGAATACAATGCCTTTTGATATTTTCCCGAATTATTAATAGGATTTTCTTACCTTATTTCGTTTAATAATCTCATAAAGGGTGTTTCTCAGTGACTGTGTTTTATGAGTGTTCTTTCATAAAGTCTGACACCCTAACACTTTGATTTTAAATATTGTTCCTTTTGGCCAATTTTTGATTTTCCCACGAAATACTACTTCTTGCTTCGGTTAATTTACTTTATTCACTCTACGAACTACGTTTACCAACACCAAAAAAAAACTGGCTTAGACTCGTCTCCAACTCAAGAACGGCTGTGTCTCTGCCTTTAGCTTCTGACCCTGATTGTTTATGTTGCTTCTCGTGTTTTTTTTTTTTTTTTTCCTAAAAACAAACAATGTGGTCTTCTGAAAAGATTGGGGACTTCAGAAATTGAGTTATTAATTTTTGAATCCGACACTTATGCCACCGTTGAACAATCTTCGGCTGTTTGTGAGACTACTTTCTGATCCTATTGGCGATACTTCCAACACCTGATAAATATGCTCTGCTACACAGCTTCGACTTGATGGTGGTATAAGTACTGGTTCTACACTGCTTGACAAAATTAACAGAACACGTAGAAAACGTGGTGTAACTCGTGCAGCTTGCCATGAAGCGGGGAAAAAAATTGATATAGTGATACCATAGAATAACGATGAAATGAAGAGACAGCAAGAAACTTTGGACAGGTATAAAGGACATTTATAGCGGTTGTATAAGAATTACTAAAAAAGTCACATTACACAAGTCGATACAAGATGATCCCCTCCAACGGCTAAACAGTCTCGACAGTGATGAACCATACTCGATATAAGGGCGTCTATAAGATTCTATGAAAACAAATCCCATTCTTCCACCAGCGCACACCTCAACTCGCCTAGTAATCGATCGAGGAGATGGCTGTCTGCGTGCGATGCAACGCGCAAGGTCGTGCCACACACGTTCTATCCAATTTAATTCTGTGATCGTGCTGGCCACGGTAGTCGTTGGATATCTTGAGCTCTATATGCGGTGGCGTTCTTGCGCATAAAACGAAAATCTGGGCGAACCGTACCCCTAAAAAGTCCCTCATACGGTTCGAGGATCTGTTCTCGGTACCTCTGCACAGTGCCTGGCCTGTCTCCTCTGAGTAAAGTGTGAACAATGTTGGGTCCCACTAGGGGCCCAACAGCTAAATGGTCAGAGATACAACGGTACACAACACCACACATCTCTGGCCTTCACAGAGTTCTGTGTCACACGTACAAAGAATACAACGCGGAGATGGGGGGAAACCCCTGGTGCCGTCAGACAACTAACACTTTACCTCTGCGCAGTTACGGTACCCTTATCAAGAGGGGCGCGGTCGTTAATCATTATTTCACCCCACACTGGAACACCCACCGCCTTCACCGTGTCGCTTTCTCTAATGTTGGAGGGATCGTACCACATTCCCCGTTGTTTCCGGATGAAATAACATCTAGAATTTGTTTGTAGGCTAAAACGGGACTCGTCAGAGAACAGAACTATACCCCATTTGTCAGGGATCCACGTCACAGTTCATGGCACCAATTTTGACGAGGTCTGTGCGATTTTTTGGGTTTAATAGGATACAAACCACTGGCTTCCTTATGTAGAAGCCAATTGAATTGAACCTTCTTAACACAGTCAGTTTGGAAATGTTTTCACATGTGGCTGCAGCAACGTCAAGAGACAGTTGATGACAAGACATCCTAGGGTTCCGTACTTGCTGTTAGAGCCCGATAGCTGTCTGTTCTGGTTGACATAGTTCTCGGGTGACCTTGGCAGCTCTTCTTGTAACGGTTCCTCTCTCTCCTGGAACTGTAATTCGTCAAGGACTGACGGAGTTACTGAATGTCGATGTAGTCGGGAGTTACGACCAGTGGTGCCTACAACCAATTACACTATATGCATCGCTAATCTGGTGTTCCACCGTCATATGTAAATAGATTCCTGGCAGTTGAGTACTTCATAATGCGAGGAATGAATACGGTCACGGGCAACCCATTCACCATCTCCAGGGCTGTTTTACGTCCTAACCTAAATATCACCCCCGGAGAGTTCATATACCATCCAGTAATATTCTTCTTTTTCTGAAATGCTTACCAGTGTGATTGACGCCTCTGGTCTTCAACGATTTATCTCTGCTCCACGTGTTGGACGCAGCAATGGCATGGCAACCCCTACCTACCGTTACATTCTATACTGTCCAACCTCTCCTGCCTAAAGAATTTCTTTCCAAACAACGCAGTGAACCTTTTTAATTAATTGGCAACACTGTGAAAGCTCTGAAAGCAAGCAATTCAGAGTGGGTGTTCTCTATAGAACGGGAGCACCCCTGATGAAACCCCTAGAATAAAGAAGATAGAATAAGCTGTAATGCTATAATTAAGAAATAATACCTTGTAACAAGTGAAAATTCAGCATAAAAATCACTGTTGAACATTTACTTTTGTGAGATACTGTAAATAATTGGTTCTTGTAATATATTTTTGCCATTTTTCTACATCCTTCTAGCCGGTCGATTGTGTAAAATGGGTGAAAGCAAACATTTGCTAGAATAATAAACAGATTTAATGATAATAATAAGTACTGCGACTACATCCACAGGATACCCGCGAGGGCTTCAACCTAGCGATCAACTTTTGGATGCCACTGCTAAGCCAGAGAAGGTGTGCAACATTGTCTACATTGGCCAGAAATGCGATCCTTGATGATTCGCTATTTCAATAATTGCCATAGAGCGAGAGGTTGCTGCATTGTTTGCTTAAGTTCGGGGTTTTAGATGGATAACTTGGATAATTATTCCACTCCTTCTTATGTTCTGCTTCGTTTTTGGAAATATATATATACACACACACAGACATATTTGAATAATTAAATATAGTTGAAAAAGGTAGTTGAAACGGTAGTAAAAGAAATTAAAAGAAATAAAGCAATCATCAGAGGCAGCAAAATGCATTTTCCTCTACATGAGATTTAATTATTATTTTCGCTCTACAGTTTTGCCATGCTACTGGCATTAGTTTTTATTTTAAAACTACTTATATATATATACATACACTGTGCTGCATCTTTATTAGGTACACTTAACTAGTAGCACCTTGAGCCCCCTTTAGCCTTGAAAACTGTGTGAATTCGTCTAGGCATGAGAACAAGATGCTGAAAACGTTGTGCAGGAATGGAGTACCATGCAGACATGAGTGTCAAGCAGTTCCTTGAGATTCGACAGCCGTTTCCAGCTCATCCCAAAGATGTTCAATAGAATTGAGATCTGTAGACTGAACAGGCCACTGCAGCAAAGAAAAGTCATTGTCATGTTCCTGGAACCATTCCATAGTGATTCGGGCTTTGTGCATCGGCGCATTATCCTGCTGGAAGTAAACATCTGACTGAGGATAAACTGTCAACATAAACGGATGCACTTGGTCAGCAACAATGTTTAGGTACGATGTAGCATTCAGACGTGAATCTATGGGTATCAATGAACCCAACGTGTGCCAAGAAAACATTCTCCACACCATAACACTGCCCCCACCACCTTGCATACTAGTCGTCAGACATGACAGGTCCATGGATTCATGTTATTTTCGCCAAATTCTGAGCCTTCCATCAACATAGTGCACCAGGAACTTCGACTTGTCAGACCAAGTAACTGTTTTCCAATCCTCGATAGTTCAGTGCTGGTGTTGCTGTGCCCACAGGAGGCGTGCTGTTGTTGTTATTTGGTTTATAGGAGTTGCATTAGCAACTAAGACCATATTGCTCCAGGAATATGCGGTGGTCATTCCCTGACCTTTCAACATCCTCCATATTTGGTGGTGACGGGTTCGAACCCCGGTCTAATCAAGAAGCGTGTGCTACGCACTGCTGCTCCTGCCCACCTGGCTACGGAGGCGCCTCAGAAGGCGTGCTCTCTTGTTCTTCATTGATATCAAATGTACGCGATGTGGCCGTCGGCTGTTGTAGCCCATTCACGACATTTTGTTCTGCGACCAAGGTTGCATTCTGATGTGATGTGCGACATTGTGACCCGTCTGTTTGCTTGCACAATTTAGCCATCCTCCTCTGACCTCTCTCATCAACGAGCGATTTTCTTCCACAGAGTGCCGTTGAGGATGTATTCTGTTCGTTGCACCATTTTCGATACACCCTTGAAACTATGGTGCGTGAAAAGTTCAGGAGAACTGCTGTTTCAGAGATGCTTTGTCCAGCACGTCTTGCACCTACTACCATGCCACGTTCGAAGTCCGTTAGATCACTCCTTTTCCCCATTCTTGCTACGGTTTGTACACTTAACTGATACTAGAAAGGTTTTCGTGCTGCATTTATATCCACAACTGTGGTCATGTGATTTCAACGTCGTGGGACAAACCATGGGACAAACCGTGGGAAAAACACTATCTTACCATACCTTAGCACAAGCACCACACCTGAAACTACCGATGAACAGGTACAAATCGCCGAGGGCGACAATCAATACCCCACAGATGACGATGCTGTCTCCACTTCTCTGTTGCACTACAGGGCAATTGAATGCCACCCTGAAGAAGTTATGCATGACGTAGCTACATCGGCCACTAAATATTGCCAAACGGCAACAACTTCGATACACGTGGAAAACTACCCCCGGATAAGTAATGATTATGTGATTCTCATAAACAGTCAGCTGAATACTCTCATTAATGAGATTAAGCAAATTAAAGCACAAAACTCAAGCCTACTTGAAGAAGTACAACTACTAAAGGCAGAAGTAATTAGAAATAAGATCACCGTTGTGAACCAGCCTTCTGTCATAGAACAAAACCATCGAAATGTCAAAGGAGCTACATCAAATGAATACATGATACCAGCTTATCGTGATAGTCATCAAAGTATGAAGAAACCCACTAAACCTCAAACCAGCAGTACTAAAGAAAAACAATCTTTAACTAATAGGAAACACAGCGACCTGCCTACCCCCATTGAATTGAGTCAATTACCTGTATTAGAGCACCCTTGTGAACCTAGGTGTGATATCGATTATATATCTGAAGCAACCGTATCTCACAATGAAGCGTCTCAAAATGCTCCATGCCTACACTCAAGGTTGAGTGGTGACACCAATAAAAAACCCACTTATGCACATATTGTCTCCCAGCAGTCATCCGTCAAACGATCGCGACGTAACTCCCCTTCGGAAGTGTCATTAACGATCAATAATCCAACTTCTCACCAAGATAGGTCTGTAAATAGTTTGGTAGCCCAGGGGACCGGTCCCACTCAAGAAACATCACCAGCATACCCCAACAAAACCACACCAGTCAACCAATCCAACGTATTGGAGAAAATGTACAATATAACATCCGTCCAAACAAAATCGAAAATCTTCATTTCGAGACTTGGACCGTCCACAACCGATGCAAATATATCTAAATTCTTTGAGGAACAAATAGGGATCAAGGTGGCTGTGAGACCTGTGAAAACAAGATATCCCTCCTATTCTTCATTCACAATTACTTGTGAAAAACAGGATGAACTAAAAGTGCTAGATACCAGCACCTGGCCGCCAAGAACTCTAGTAAAAATGTACAAAGAACGGACATCTTCCGCATCCTACCGCACAAGATCGACAATAATACAGGGATAGCAACCAATGTCAGCCTCATGCCAGCCTGTCTCAATAACTCCCCTTAAATGCTTCTACCAAAATGTACGCAGTATCAGCAATAAACTACACCCCCTACAAACCATCATGTTACTAGCTGAATATCAGTTCATCTGCTTGACAGAAACCTGGTTATCTTACGGAAGGCAACTGGATGTCATAGGTCAGCCTCTTGATTACCTCAGCCTCCATAATTCCAGGGATAGCAGACGCGGTGGAGGTGTTGCGTTACTGTACTCATCCAGTTTCAAGCAGTCCAGATTTCAGGTGACCAAATCAGATAAATTCGAAGCCCTATGTGCCACATTAAGAAAGGATGCCATACAACTACAAATTTGTCTTGTATATCTACCCCCTGACCACACAGAAGATTCACGAAATGAACTGATAGCATGGATAGCAGCCAACTTAGTCCCCAACATCCCCACCTTCATTATAGGCGATTTCAACATGCCTACGCCTAGACATGATGAGGCCACTGAGGATCTCATATCAGCCATTGGCACATTTGGCTTATTTCACCAAACCACACCTCCTACCAGGGGAAACCAGATGCTGGATCTATTATTCCACAATCTTCCACACCTAGGTCTGACCACTGAACACCACAGCTTCCCCTCCGATCACTCTCCCATCACGTTTGAGTTTAACGTCACTGTAAACTCAAACACTGATGAAACTCTCAGGAACCAGAAGATTACCAAAACAGTATTCTCCATCAAATATTTAAACCCAGAGATCATCCTTGCACGTCTCATAGAAATAAACTGGAAGGATCTACAGCAGGAATCAATAGACACTGCTATATCTAACCTGGCTAACCAGCTGCTTGAAATTGCCTCCCAAGGAGCTTCCAAACAATTAAAACTCTCTGATAGATCCAATACATGGTTCAATGCCGAAGTCCAAGTAGCATTCAAGAGGAAACAAAAAACATTCAGAATATGGAAAAAGTACCATAACTCAGCTGACTATCATATGTACAAGAAAGAGCGGGCAACCTTCCTCAAATATAAACGAAATGCAATCCGGCAGCTGGCACTCAACAGAATAAACCGCTCGAAACGTATTACATCCAAATGCAACAAGGATTTCCATATCGATGAGAAGGTATTTCAGGAATGGGTATCTTCGACTTTCAACGAGTTACCATTAGACCCAAAAACCCCAAACCTAAGTGATTTCATCTTGCACTCCAGACAGCCCCTTCTAACTATAACGCTAACAAAACAACAACTTATAAATACCGTCAATAGACTTCCTAATAAATCTACAATTGGTCCTGACCGCTTCCCTCTCTTCATGGTTAAAGTGTGTAGTGCCTTCATTGTGGAGCCCCTTCTTGTAATCTTTAATCGCATATTGAAGTCCGGATCAATCCCGACAATGTGGAATCACTACAGGGTACAACCCATACCCAAAAGAAGAAACCCAAAGGAACCTAAGGACTTGAGACCGATCTCAGTGGGTTGCTCTCTATTAAAAGTGTTTGAGAAAGCTATCTTATCAGCACTGATCGCCCAATGCTTCTCTCATAGACCGAAACATCTGCACACCGTGATCCCCAAAGATCTACATATACAAACCTACTGGATACCCTATTTAAAATTCAAACTGCTCTCAACAGTAAATCTCAGCTAGACGTCATCTTCCTGGATATTTCATCTGCTTATGATAAGCTCTCAATTCCCGCTCTCATCAACATTCTGGAAAAGTACTTTGGCATTACTGGAAGCCTGCTAAAAACCATCAACCGCATCCTTACACCAAGACAACTCATCATCAGCTATAAATCCTTCCAACAGGAGTGCAGTATAACGAGAGGAGTACCACAGGGAGGTGTCCTATCCTGTGTACTGTTCGCCGCTGCCCTTGAACCCTTCCTCGCAAGGTATACTGATTTCTCATCGTATGCAGACGACCTCAAATTATACATAACGTCTAAAGAAGCTGAACAAACTCACCTGACTAATCAGCGAGTCTCCGTCCTGATCGACAGCCTTGTAGCATATCTACTGCAGATAGGTCTGGAAATAAATGCATCAAAGTCAGCTCAACTTACCTTTACAAAAAAGAGAATAAAAAATGACATCACAGCCTATCACAACGGAGTGCAGATAAGGAAAGTGAAGTCTCACACCAGACCTCCAGAAAATATACCCAAAGCAGCCACCGTGGTACTTCCCAGGGTACCATATGACAACACTATTAACCGGACACGGACCCTACAAGGAGAAGCTGTTTGGCTTCCGACTCGTTGAGGACCCCAACTGCATATGTGGAGAAAGTGAAAGCTGGAGCCACATAGTCTATGATTGTCAACACTATGAAGACCTCAGAGGGCTACTAATAACAAGGTTAAGATACTTCCCAAAAGGACTGGAGCACCACTTCCTGGACACTGAGGATGAATATAGGGCACTCTCCCAGTATGCGCAAGACTTATTCACCAGGAGAAAAACACTAATAGCTATCTACAGCAACGTACACAGAGATTGACAAAAATCGGCGCCAAATGTGACAAAAAAACTGAAACCTTGCAGAGGACCAGTACTTGGAAAAGAAGAGTGCTGATCACACGGAAGAGAAAAGCAAGGACGGGGGAATGCAGCACAGACAGTAGAGAACAGACTAAACGCAGCACAGTTGCAAACAGCTTGATGGCGATCTGAAGAGGACACCCTCGCCCTCTTCACCTATTATTCCCACTTCCTTGGGGGGAGGGGACATTTTTTGTTCCTTCTCCGCCACCCCCAAACTTCTACTCTGGTGGGGCATGGGCATGCCCCACTGAAAACTGGGGCTATCTACTCTATTGGCCCCATATTTCTGTCTTTTCCCCCCAATCTTCGGTCTCCCTCCCCTCTCTACCTTCATCATAGCGAAAGCCCCACACGTCAAAAACTAAATATGATAAAATTACCTTACGCCCAAAACTCGGCCTAGCAAACCAAAGCGACATTACCCCAGCGCAGATTTTTTTATTTACTTATATATTTATTTTTATTATTTTTTTTTTTTTTTTTTTTAAGGTCCTAGCCGCCGAAATCCCAGGAAATTAAGCGGCAGGACCTGCCAGAGTGAATCTACAGCTACTGGGTTCCTGGTCTGCCTCCACGGGGCGTAAGTGGGACAACGTTGGGCCTCAATAGGGGTCCAACGGCTAAATGACCAGATGAACAACGGTACAGAACACAACACATGAACAATTCCCACACACTTTTAAATCTCTGGCATTTCCCAGTGAACTGGTTCACCACAATGAAAGCAACGCGGAGATGGGGGAAACCCCTGGTGCCGTAAGACAACAACACACACTTACACTTACACTTACACTTACACCGACCTCGGCTTGACTTGGGACGAGGGCCTCACTTTTCAGACCCACTTCTCGACCATGAAAACTAAGACTTTCTCGGCGATGTGGGCAATTCGACAAGAGCTGACGGGGTTACTGAACGTAGATGTAGTCGGAGGATACGTCCAGCGGTGCCTACAACCTATCGCATTGTATGCATCACCAATCTGGTCTTCTGCCCCGACGTCGTACATAAATAGATTCCTCGCAGTCGAGTACTGGGTAATGCGATGGATGAACAGGGTCACGGGTAATGCTTTCACCATCTACAGGGCTGTTTTATACACCAACTTAAATATCACTCCCTGGAGAGTTCACATTGCATCCACGAATATTCTTCTTCTTTCTCAGATGCTTACCGGTGTGATTGACGCCCCCAGTCTTCGAGGACTTATCTCTTCTCCACGTGCTGGACGCAGTAATGACAGTCCCTACTTACCTTTGCATTCTAAACTATCCAACCTGTGCTGTCTGAAGAACTTCTTCCCAAACAACGCAGTGAACCTTTTCAACTCATTGACAATAGACCCTGTGAAATACTCCGAAAGCAAGCAGTACAGAGTGAAGAGCATCTCAGAAGCGCACTGCTTACTTCAACTATAATCTTGACAATGAGTGAACTTGTAAACAATATTGTAAATATACGCACTTGTGTAAATATTGTAAATAATTGTATTCGTGCATTTTTGTACACTCTTCTTATATTGTAAATACTGTATATAATTGTAATTTTTGCTATTTGTACACCCTTCTTATATTGTATATAATTGCAATTCTTGCATTTTGTACACCCTTCTAGCCGGTCGGCTGTGTATAAGGGGTGAAAGCAAACACTTGCTATTTTTTTTAATAAACGGATTTTAATAATAATAATAATAATAATAATAATAATAATAATAATAATAATAATAATTTGTGTGCACAGCAGGGGTGTACTTAAAGTGGCAGCACAGTATATATATAACTAATAATAAATATAAAATCAAATTAAAACATATGCCAGTAGTATGGCAAAACTGTAGAGGGAAAAGTAAACATAAAAATTAAATCAACAGGGAAGGGGAAGTAAAGGCGACAAGACAGAAACTGTAGCCAAAAGCCTCCAAATAATTTAGAAATTCAATTTAATCCAATTAAAATTTAAGGCCAATTGTAGCCAAAAGCCTCCAAATAATTTAGAAATTCAATTTAATCCAATTAAAATTTAAGGCCAATTGTATAGAAATTTAGCGGCACCCGCCCCCCCCCCTTCCCTTGTAAGGTACCAGTTCCGAGAGAATATCACCAAAAAGGGGCTTAACGAACTACTAAAATAAAACAAAGTAACAAAATAATACTGACCATTATGCCCCATATCGACTGTCGATATATATCATCGAATTCGGTTAAGCAGTGACATCTGCTTACACATTCAATAATCGTGCGTTAATTAAACTCATTCAAAACTTAAGTTTCATTTTCTAAATTTATAAAAACAAACCCACTTGCGTACGAATCTCATTATAAAAACCACATCCGCCAGTGAATAACAGTAGGACCGATGTGAGCATGGTTGCACCATTCATAATCAGAGTCGTAGTGATTTCAAGCGCTCACTTGTATTTCGTGGAATTATGAAACTAATAAATCTCTTGCCCGATGCCCTTGTCTCTCGAGGGGCATCGCGAAAGCAGTTCTGCGCATTGCAAGAAACTAATTTCTAACTTCGTGTCAAGGCCACTCGTATTTTATGACGTTCATTCCCAGCTGGACAACGTTGCACCTAAAATTGTAATCGGACGATCTCGCAAGCATTCTGCCCACTTGCAGCGCAACGAGCTGGCGCACAAACTCTGTTATGAAATTCTTATGATTGTGTTCTCTATCTGTAGTGATGCCCAAATGAATGGAGTGTCATCTAACACGCCAAGTCTATTTTAGAGGTCTACCACAAGAACTTCATGACGTTTACTCCCAGCTGGACAGCATTGCAGTGCACTCAGATCCAATCACTTTAAGGGTGTCGCGAAATTACTAACTGAAATCAATTATCAATTCAATAAAAGTGTCCAATAATTGCTGAACAATAGAAAAAGTTTAAGCCACTACAGGTATTTGTGGCAAGATTTACAAAAAAGTCAATTTAAAAGATATTTAAAAATTAATTTAATTAAAATTTTAAAAATAACGAATTCTTAATGGCTATTTAAAATAAATGAAACGGCAAATTATACTATTTGAAATAGCCATTACCAATTTGTAAATGTACAAAAGTAATTCTATAACGTAATTTTTCAATAAGATAAAAAAATTAGTAAAATATATACATTTTTATTATTTTTAGTTCACAGAACTTTTCTGCCGATATTAAAAATATATTTCCCCCCTTCTCGAGTCATGGCTAATAAAAACTATGGAATGGAGAATTAATCGGACCTTTCTCAACGTTGGTCTTTAATAATATGTACTGTTTATTAATTTATTTATTTTATTCAAAACTTAACTTACGTATTTACAACCAGACATTTCCCATTTAAACTTTAAAATCAGTCGATTTAATAATGTAATACAAACTATTATTTTAATTGAAACTTCTGTTGAAAATAACTAAAAGTTCTTATATTCCACAACAGATGTCGCGAGCGTTGAAACATTGTACAGTAGTCTAATAAGTAGCCAATTTGTTGAATTTACGCAACTTCTTCCTTTTTATGGTTATGAAATTCTGCAGCAACATTTCTCGATTATAATCTTGCCTTTTATTCGTAGCTAATTGAGAAATAGGGTGGGCTAGTAAATCAGAATGTCTTATAATGGGGAATTTTAACTTTCCAGGTATTGACTGCAACTTGTGGTGATCACTCGCACACTAGTAAGACTTTTGTGGATTTATTGGATGATTCTTTCTGCAGCAGCACGTTCGAGAGGCAACCAGAGAGGGTAATACTCTTGATCTGGTTATCAGTAGTGATCATTCGTGTAATAAGAATTTGCAGATATTGCAAAAAAAAAGAGAGGAGACAGGTATAACGTCAGTAAGATCTCGAGCATCGTTGCCAGAATTGATGCTTTCAGCTGATAAGTACGCCGCTGCGAAGGCTGAGGGCTGTGGAGATTTAGAAGGGGTCGGCAGCTCAATCTTACCAAAGAACATATTAATGGATGACTGGACGGTGGCTTTTTTCTTTTCATCATAGATTTCTTAGTAGCAAGCAATCATATCATTCACCCCTCTGTTAACTCTTAAAAATCGTTCGCTATCAGGATCCATCTTCTCAAACCTTGCCATTGCCGATGCAATTTCACGAAATACCATCGCCATCTCTCTGGTGATGAAGCGTCTCGGCTCTTCGTTTGATTCATCTTGAGCCTCGTCAGCATTTTTTTTTTTTTTTTTCACTATCGCTGCCTGCAAGTCGATAAGATCTTCGTTAGCTAATTCCTTCTCTTCTTCCTCTATTAACTCCTCCACGTCTTTGACATGAACCTCCAACTGAAGTAGCTGTGCAACCTTTACAATCTTATCTGTAACCTCCTCATATAATTCTTCTTTTTCAAATCCTTCGAAGCCTTTTACATGCCATGGGCATATTTTCTTCCATGTACCATTTAAACAACTTTTAGTAATTTCTGCCCAGGCCTTATTAATGTTTAAGATGGCGTGGTAAATATTGTAAGATTTCCAAAAGTCTCTTAATGTAAAATTTTTCTCATTGTCTACTGCAGACAATGCCTATGCAAAGGCACTGTCTGAGTGAAGTCGTGTTTGGCGGTAGAAATATGACTCTCACGTTCGAATTGAAATCATCTAGATGCGTAGGATGTCCAGGAGCATTATCTAATAGAAGCAAAATCTTGAAAGGAACGTCATTGTCTTTATAATATTTTTCAACCTCGGGAATGAAGCAGCATTTAAACCAATCCTCAAAGAGAGATATCCATGCTCTCTGGTTCGATCAGAAATGCACGGGTAGGGTGGCTTTATTGATGCTCTTTAATGCACGAATGGTACACAAGCAGTGGTTTTATTCTGTAATCTCCTGCTGCATTAGCCCCAACAAGAGCGTGGCCCTATCTTTTGACGCCTTGAAACTTTGTATTGTATTTTCCTCTTTGGCAATGTATGTTCGATTCGGCATTTTTTTTTTTTTTTTTTCTTTCAACATATCACAAATTTTTCTGCAGCTGCAAAATCGGAACTGGCAGGGTCACCGCATACTTTAACGTTGTGGAAACCAGAGCGATGCTTGAACCTATTAAACCACCCGTTACTTGCCACGAATTTTGGTTGGGGTTCGCCGTACTTATCCTTAATATTGCTTAATATCCTTAATATCCTTAATTTTGCTTGAATGGTTATTAGACTCAGCGGCACTAGCTTCTGAATCTGATTTTTCATCCACATTATTAATAGCTTTTCCATATAGCACCTGAATGTTGTTTTGTGATCATTGTAGATCCTAAGTGTGTTGATCCTTTGACATGGTTTTTTATACGCGCACTGTCCCATAAAATAGCATTCACTGTTGAAGCAGCGAGACTTAATTCCCTTTCAATAGATGACAAACTTAGTCCTGATTCATACTTCTTAATAATTTTCATCTTCATTTCTAAAGCAATTTTGTTTTGTTTCCTGGCACCACCACCATTGCACTTTTCGTTGATCGCTTTCCTTTCATCATTGTAATACGTAAATTGGAATGAAGAGAAGTTTCTGAAAATTTGTTTTTTATATGATTGAAGATTTCAGTGAAGGGGAACACATTTCACCATAAAAACCCAAACAATTCCAGTTATCAATATTTCAGCAAATGCAGTAAGATCGAGTTTACTATCCACTTATAATTATAGGCAAGAACGGAAAAGCCCAATAAACCGGAAAGTGCAAACTGTTTTTATTGTTTTATGGTTGTGACCTCCAGAAATTTGTTTTAGAAAAATATCACAAAGGGGTTCAAAATTGATTCTTATAATGGGAACAAATGATAACGATGAAAGCGTAGTGCAATTTCCATTATAAATATGACCTTTTAGAGAGATAAATAGCTTAGTAATATAGCGATATTTTTAACTTCCAAGGACTTTAATTGCGTATATGATCAGTTGTGTATGCAGAGTGTGTCAATTAAAAGGCTCCGGGATCTTATTTTTAGGTGTAGGCTATCTGTCCCCTGGACCTTATTTGTCATATTTGGACTGAAATATTTGAGTTTTATGTAAAAAATACTATAGTTTAGCTTTTACGATTTAGAAATTTAGAATACTGTATGTTTAATCAAAGTTTTTTTTTTTTTTTTTCCTCAATGGGAAAATTGCTCTCCGTCCTCGGTTAATGAGAACTCATTGCTATACTTGTGAAACAAACACGAACCACTTTAGGTTTCTTGAAGAGAGTGATAATTAAAATAATAATAATAATAATAAAAACACCAAACCGTTGTTTGTGATGTCCACTTTTCATACGCACATTTAGCTGACTAAAACAGCCAACTACAAGGGCACTTCGCTATTCTGCAAACGAATCAAGCAGTTTAACAGGATCAAAAAATATTTATACAAAGGAATAAATTAATAAAAAAAATTCATTCTGCCAATTTAGTAGATTTAAATTTTATTAAAATAAAATTTACAATTAAACTTGATTTAATAATTAAAAAGAAGTTGAAAGAACACGTCATGAAGCATGAAGGAAGTGCATCGTTATTATTATTAAATTATCATATAAGGCTACCGAATATTTTTATTCATCTGTCATGCATTGTATTATGTTCAAAAATTGCGTGTGCTCTATGGTTGATTTGCATATTTTGCTGGACGAAAAACCCGAGTTGCCGGTTGTAAAAAACCTTGCCATCTGAGATCGACTAAGTGTCGTGTGCATTCCATTCCATTTATTTGAACACACAATTTTATATACATTAATTTATATACAAAACTTACAGAGATGTATATACAATTCTACATACATTTTAAGTCTCGTTATACATATACGTCATGTCGTGTTACGTATGACTTCCTGGTGCATTGTGTGCGTGTGTCCTGTCTTCACCTATCTTCATCTAGATCAAAAGCCCATCTTCACCTAGTTCATCTTTGATGGCGTAGAACCTCTACGAAACTGGCCCGAAAAGTGCCACTTCACTATCAGGGAGCAGCTAATACAAAGGCAGCCGCTGCCTGGCGCCAGCCCCCCCCCCCCCCCCAGGTTAACCCCAGGCACGAGGAGCCGGGCCCGGGTCTACTGTCTCTGTTCGTGCCGAAATGCACAAGGACCGACCCACAGAAGATAGAACAGTGGTATCGTCACCGTCTTCCCCATACCGGGTAGAAAAGGCCCGGGTTCGAATCCCGTCGATGACGAAGAACTTTTTTCACTCCGTGGCTGAATTAACCGGTCTCAGGTGTAGATAGCAAGGTTTTTTCCCCCAGAAACTGGGGATTTTCGCCCAGCAAACAGACAAATCGACCATAGAACACACGCAATTAACAGACATAAGACAGAGCACGGCAGATGAATTTAATTATTCGGGTGGCCTAAAAATAATAGTTAGTGCAATACCGGTTGTCGTATGCATTGTATGTATAAACAATGGCGGGCAAAAAAACTGCATCACTTTGTGAAGTTTGCAAATGATGTGTTTTGCACTGCATTGTGGGTTGCAGATATGTTCGAAATGTATTTGTTAGATGGGATATATATCTCTGTGAATGAAGTCCAATAAAAAAGACACCACCTGATATACCTAATTGCCATAAATATCTTCCCAAAGGGTAGAATGCGTAATTAATGGAAATATGAGAAATCATGCAAATGGCAATGATGACAACCAAACATACATTTTATTGCATTTACTGTACAAACTGAAATGACAAGTTAACCTAATAGTATTATGTATTGTAAATCAGCAAAATAAGTCCTCAATATTTAGTTGTTCCTCCTCTAGCTGCAATTATAGCCTTGCAACGATCTGGCATACAGTTAATCAACTTCTGGATATACGATTGCCCAATTTCGTGGTACCACATCCTTACAATGCTCTCCTGCAGCTGAATCTTACTTGTTGGCTTCTTCTTCTTAGACGACATTATGTACCAGCAATTTTCAATAGAGTTCAAATCTGCATTGTTCAAATCCGGGCCAGTTCAACACTGTAATGCCAGCATTTGTGAGGTATGACTGCACCGGAAGAAAGACATTGGTGTAAGTAAGTTTTAAGCCTTGTAAGACAAGAAGACAAACTCATCATTAAATCTAAATACCATAAAACTAACCAATTTTGCTGTGTGGAAGGTGTTGAGTTCTGTTGGAAAATGCAGTTTTGGACGTCTGTGGTGATCCCTAATAACGGGTTTCAGGCGCTCCTCCAAGATAGCAGTGCAGGTTTCTGCATTCACCGTTCCGTTAATAAACTTAATTTGCTCCACCCCCCCCTTTGCTCGTTATGCATCCCCAGACCATCGACTGGCGGGGAACTTTACAGTCGGTGTTATGCAGTCAGGATGGTATGCCTCCGATTTTCGCCTTCTGACATATCGCTTCTCATCCGAGCCATGCAGGTTGAATTTCGATTCGTTAGAAAAGATGACGGTGCCTCATTGCTCTTTTGTCCATGAAACATGCGTTTTAGCTCAAGCAAGTCGCTTCTTCCACATTTGTTGGGTCAACAAAGGCTTCTTAGACCACATTCCGAAAGCCGTCTTTGAACTGTCTTTGGACAGTTCGTGCACTTGTTTCAACACCAGACGCCATCTCAAAGTCCAGTTTTAGATCGGCACTAGCATGGCGATTACGAAGGCCGTTTCAAATATCGATCTTGGGAAGGCGTAGTCACTCTCTTACGCTTTAATTTCGGCACCCGGGATACTGTTGACTGGTGGCACCTATTTTATCAGCGATAGTACGCGTAGAAAGCCCTTCCTGGGACAGAGCAATAGCTACACTTTTTTTTTTTTCTTGTTATCAACTGAACATATGGAACCATGCTTCCACTTCCACAAAACAGGATACTAATGAGCGTGCAGCGAACTCTTCCAACTCCGTATTTGTAGAAAAGGCTGATGCCATACCTTACAATTACTGTCTGATGCAATCTGACGCAATACCTTTGCTTTGCGACAAACAAAATGACTGTAATCAAACAATATCTTATAAGTTTCGCTACAAATGCTACTTTTTTTAAGGTGATGCAGTTTTTTTGTCCTCCACTGTATGTTTACACTGTAGAACACGGCAGAAGACTGTATGTTCTACCGTGGTCCCTAGACAAAAGTCCAAATCCATCTAGTGCCACTGTCAAATTTAAACAAAACTACATGAATGGGCCTGAATGAATGTTGTGTAGGGTTTGTGTAGAGTGTGTATGTGTTGTTGTGGTATTCGATTTGCTTGCGTAGTATTCAGGCCAGAGAGCAGTCAACACCAGAACAACCGTTTCCCGGCGCCCGTCCCCAAGCATATAAAGCCGGGACCGGTCTACAACTCTGTCTCTGCTAGCCACACAAAAATCCCGCACCCACCAGTAGAAGTGCTAGACCAGTGGGTGCCAGCAATCCCGCTCCCAGGCTACCCACGCCTAAGAGCCAGCAAAAAAAAAAAAAATAAAAAAATAATAATAATAATAATAAATAATATATAAAAATAATTAATAAAAAATATAATAAAATAATAATCTTCTTCTTCTTCCAGCCACAACATCTATCTGAGGAGCTGTTGTGGCCACAAACAAATTCCTCCAACTGCATCGATCATGTGCTCTACGAGCGGCATCGCAAAGTGTCATGCCCAGGAGTTCACTGATCCCATCCTTCCACCTAGTTGCAGGTCTTCCTCTGCACCTCTTCCCCTCGGTTTTTCCTTCCATTATATTCTTCAATAGAAAGTTTTCCCTTCTTACTATATGAACAAAAAACTTGAGTTTTCTTTTGTTGATGCTATGAAGAAGAATTTTAGTCCTGCCAATTTTATTCAATACCCACTCATTTGTTCTTCGATCCAAGTAATACGCAGAGAATACGCAGTATTCTCCTACAACACCACATTTCAAATGCCTCAATTTTCTTCTTGTCAACTCATTTCAGATTCCATCCTTCCCATCCATTCACTGGAAAAATTAACGAATCAATGATTCTCAGTTTCGTCTTTAGGGGCAGATAATGATCTCTCCATCAGCGACCAACGTTTTAGCAATTGCCCGTCGTCTCCTTACATCGTTTGAGCAGTCACTATTTTTATTTATTCTTGACCCTAAGTAATCAAATTCATCAACTTCTTCGATATCTTGCCCATTAACTTTCACTTTATTGGAATCGAGATTATCACCAATCACCATAATTTTAGTTTTACACACATTCAGAAACAGTCCTTTTTTCTTACTTGCTTCACATACTCTCCTCAGAGTTTCTTTAAGATGATCCTTAGAACTACAAATTCGCACAGTTTCGTACAAATTCGCACAGTACATCTCCATAACGAAGGTTGTTTATCTTCAGTCCTCCAAGTTTGATGCCACTCTCTAAATCTTCCAAAGATTCACGCATGATATCTTCGGCATAAAGATTAAAAAGGTGAGGTGACAAAATACAGCTCTGTCTGACACCGTTACCTATTGTGAAAAAGTCCGTGTTTCCCATGTTCGTTCTCACAGTTCCTTCCTGTTCCTGGTCAGCTGAATTATGTGGATTGGAAAACCCATAATAGTCATCGTTTCCCATAGTTTCTCATGTTAAACACAATCAAATGTTTTTGCATAATCTATAAAACACAAAACGACTGGAACATTGAATTCTTTGCATTTTTCAATGATTAGTCGTAGGCTTAAGATCTGATATTTAGTTCCTCTACCCCCTTCTGAAGCCTGCTTCTGGCATTTCTGGCTTCTTGCTCTTCTGGCATTTCTGGCTTCTTGCTCTTCTGGCATTTCTTCTTCAAGTTTTTTTGAGATTACATGCAATATGATTTTAAGAAGAATCTTGCTAGCATGAGAAATTAGGCTAATAGTCCTGTGATTTGAGCAAATTTTCAGATCTCCGTTTTTTAGTAAGAGGATAAAAATTGATTTCTTCCAATCTGATGGCCACCGTCCCGTTTTCAAATTTTTACAATCATTTTATGAAAAAACTCGGCACTATTCACACTTGTAGCTTTAATCAATTCCGTTTGGATTTCATCAATTCCAAGTGACTTGCCACACGTTAGTTCTCTGATGGCTTTTTCGACTTCTTCCTTCAGAGGAACTGGTTCATGATCACACTCTTGAAAAGGGGGTGGCAGTTCATTAGGGCCAGCAGGTGCTCGGAAGAGCTGCTCGCAGTATTCTTTTCACCATCCTTTGATTGTGTTTTCCTCTGTTAAAATTTCCCCTTTGGAGTCCTTAATTACATTAAGTTTTGGTCGGAACTTTTGTCTTAAGGACTTAATTACATCTTTTAGTGTTGTTTCGTTTGCTGTGGTATTCGATTTCTTTACACTTTCGATTGATATAATCCTGTTTGTCCTGGCTTAAACAGCGCTTGATGACTTTGCTTAGTTCCTGATACTCTTCGTTTCCTTGTACACCCTGGGCTTTTGCAGTTCTTCTCTGTTCAATAAGTTTAAAAGTGGCTTCTGTAATCCAAGGTTTCCTGATCTTTGACCTTTCTCTAATGTGTCTATTTGCTGAATCCTTAATAATGCTTTTTGTATTTTCCCACATTTCCTCAGGCAGCATATTGTCATGTAGTTGTAATAGAGCTTGAAAACGATTGCCTGTTTCAAGCATGTAATCGTTTGGAATATTTTCTACATCCAATCGTCTAGGAAAAATCTTATTCATGGTCTTTTTCAGCTTCAGCTTGAGAACGATGTGGAGTAGCTGATGATCACTGCCACAATCTGCTCCAGGAAGTGTTTTTCTGTGATTACATTGGAACGCCACCTTTGCTGCATAAGTATATAATCAATCTGATTCCTTGTTTTATGATCAGGAGATTTCCATGTGTAGGGCCTTCTCGGGTGCTGCTGAAAGACGGTATTACATATGACAAGACTGTTCAGGTGACAAAATTCAATTAAACTTTCACCCCGCTCATTTCTAGTGCCAAGACCAAACCTACCACATTCCAGACTAGAAGTGCTGCTTTCTGAGCACTCTTGCAGCCTATTCAACTCATCCTGAAGGAGTGCTGCTTAGTATTTGTCATTAATTACCTCTACCAATGTTTACGTCGTTTTCAAATTTTTCCAACAAGGCTTCTGTCCGTTGATGTCGGTTACGAAAATCAGAAATAACAGTGGTCCAAGAAAGGATCCCTGGGGGACCTCACATCTTACTTTACACCAGTCCGAAAAATATCCATTAATCATAACTATCTCTGCCTTCTGCCCTGCAGCTACTCAACAATCATCTTAGAATTTTTTCAGCAGTCCCAACACGTTCCAGCTTATACAATAAGTTCTCATGAGGTACTGAGTCAAATACCTTCCAAAATTCAAATAAACTATGTCGAAATTGTCCCCTACATCCAGTTCATGAATAGCTGTGTCAAAATAGCCAATTAAGTTAGTTAAACATGATTTTCCTTTAACAAAACTGTGCTTTATTCAGATTGCATATCCATCTAGATGTCCCTAGATTGCACTCTTAATCATTGCCCCTACCACTGAAGTCAGGCTGACCGATCTGTAGTTATCGACAGATTCGCCCTTTGAACCGCCTTTATTTATTGGTGATAAGTTGGCACTTCTCCAATCCAAAGGAATCTCTCTCGAGTCCAAAGAGGCTCTCATAATTAACTTCAATGGTTCATTACCTATAAAACCTCTAATTTTTTTGCAGCTGCACGGCAGGACCGTCCATTGGCGACTAAAAAAATAGTTGTCTTACCGACGAATCGCGTTTCTTGTTTGCACTGTTGATGAAACACCCGACGCCAAATTGTGGAGAGGAATCACTCCTAGAGAAACAGGTGGCCACAGTGTTTTGGTATCCTGGTTGTTTTTCTTGGAAATCTCTAGGAGCTTTTTCCATACTTCTAGACTGCACTCTGAATGGAAAAAACTACCTATCCATCATACTAAAAAAAAATAAAATTATTATATTAGGGTTACCCGTAAATGATTACGTAAACCCGTATTTGGGTCTGTAAATTGCGTGTGTTCTCTGGTCGATTTGCCTGTTTTGCTGTAAGAAAAAACTCCAGTTTCTGTGGGGGGAAACCTTGCTATCTATGCCTGAGACCGACTAACTCAGCCACAGAGTGAAAAAAGCCAATTAAAGTTCCTCGCATCATCAACGGGATTCGAACCCGAGCCTTTTCCACCCGGTGTAGGTAGGACAGTGAAGATAGCACTGCTACCCGCTCAACCCATCCATCGTACAGGATCCAATGAATGAACTAACAGAGAGAGCCAGTGGGCAATATGCCAGGCAAATTCCCACAGCATAATGCAACGTCTGGAGCCGCCATTTACCATCGAGGAGCTTCAAGAAGTGACGACACAATGAGGAACAAAAATTGCCCTGCTCCAGATCTTCTAAACCAGAGATAGTCAAGAAAGCTGCTAAATATGCACCAGACCTATTGCTGCAAGTCTTTAACTGCAGTCTACAGGCCGGAAAATTTCCAACTAACTGGAAAACAGCAAATCTCAAACTCATGCTTCAAAACTCAGCCAAGCCTCCAGAACTACCAGATTTATATCGCCTGATAGCCTTGCTGTCTACACTCAGTAAACTCCACGAGAGACTGCTCCACAAGAGGATTCTCGAACATTACACCGATGCAAAACTGACCTCACCTCACCAGCACGGGTTCAAACCAGGCTCATTGACTATAGATGCCATACAAAGCCTCCTCACCAGTGCAGCGCAATGCAATAAAAAATGCTTCCTGGTCATAGTGGTGGACTTTCCCACGGCGTTTTACACACCCTGGTGACCGAGTGTCCTCAGCAGACTCCGAAAAGCAGAAATCCCAATGAACCTCTATGACAGAATCTGAACCTACATCTCTGATAGAAAGATACAGGTGATGAAAGATACCAGAAAGATACCAGTTTGGTCAATTTCCAGAAAGATACCTTTCTGGAAATTGACCAAACTTGTCTTCAGGGGCTATCCATAGGGATCCATCCTGGGCCTGCTCCTGTAGGAACATGGTCTTCGGTGAATTCTTTGGAGATGTAGGAGCTCAAGCTTTTGCCGATGATGTCGTGCTGACAAAGGCGGCAGACTCGAGATCGGGCCTCGGACTCTCTTGCCAGCCAAGTCTTGCAAATATTACAGGACTGGCAAAATTGCTCACTAAAAATTTCACCTAAAAAGACCAACTCAGTGCAAGGGCAAGCTGGATTTCAGAAGACCACCACAGATAAAAATAGCAGAAACGACAATAAAACTGGGAGTCTGCTGACGAGGCTACTAGAGACGGTCGTTTTCAAAGCCGCTAAGTGGATTTTTGTTAATTATTGATTTGAAATTATTGTTTTTCTAAAACTTTTGATTTAAATTTAGTAGTATAACATTATTTTGTGATTTTCTGATTAATTTGGTGTATTTATTCTTTACTCGGCCTTTTATTGCATAAAAGTATCGGTAAAGGTTTCCACGTGTTTCAACTCCGCTAACCGTTCGTAATTTTCCCGCCTTTGTGATACGATATACCGTACTAGATAGCGTTAGTTCGTTAGCAGTTAAATTGTACGTTTAAATAAATACATATAACGACTTAGATTACAAACGTAATATAATTAATTTTATTTAACATAATTAATTATACATATAACCACTTAGGTTACGTAACATAAATAATTAGTAAAAACAAATAATTAATACATAACTTGATACGAAAGTTATATAAAGGGATTTCGCAGATAACACTCGTTACTGAAACGTAAATATTTCGTAGATAACACTCGTTACTGAAACGTAAATATTCCGTAGATAACACTCGTTACTGAAACATAAATATAGCGTTATAACTGTGTTTGGATACAAGTTTAGGATTTAATTTTGTACAGAAATTGAAATTTTATTGAAAGTAAATCTAAATCATGACTCAAACCAGAGCAGCAAAGCAAAGGGCTCAAGCTAATGGGAATGCTGTGGCCCAGGGGAGAACTGAGGGGGGGCAGTTGTCCTCTGAATCACAGCCTTGTAAGATGCACTATTTGCTTGATGTTTGCGGAGCAGTCAAGTATGGGACATGATACTGCCATGGGGGATGTCTTTGTGTGTGTGCGATGCAAGGAGTGTAAGGAGATAAGGCGACAACTCAGCGTTGTTATGGGCCTATATGAGAGCTTGAAGGATAGGGTGGATGCCCTCGAAGGATTACAAGTGAGGGGCCCATCAAGCTCTCAGCTGCCCACACCAATGCCAGAGCTTGCACTTGGTCATCGCGGAACACAGCGGCAGCCCCCAAGGCAGAATGCGCTGGTCCCAAAGGAACTAGTAGTTGTTGGTGACTCTATTGTCAGGGAAACGGGAAACATGCTTTGTAAAAAGGATAGGTGGAATAGGACCAGGGTATGTCTGCCAGGGGCAAAAGTTGATGACGTTGTAGAGCGGATATCATCTTTTAAGGGCACAAAAGGTGATATAGTTGTACACGTTGGCACTAATGACATTAAGAGTAGGAGACCGGCGGAATTACTTGACAAGTACAGGTCACTGATGAAAAAAAGCCGTGAATTAGGGTTGAAATTGAAAGTGTCTGCAATTCTGCCCAGACACGATAGGAGGGAGTATATGATGAGAGCCCTGTCAATCAATTCGGCCCTGGAAAGATTGTGCAGGGCTCAAGGGGTAGAATTTTTTTCAGCCTGGTCTGTACTTGTTAACAGGAGAGACTGCTTCTACAGGGATGGGATACACTTAAATAGAAAGGGTGCAAGAATGTTTGCTGATGCTATCGAGGCAATGTTAGGTGGGTCGGAAAACTGCTAGATTGGGGGGATACAAGGACTAATAGATTAACAGTAGCCACTGGCAGAGGTGAAAGTGATTCTTGCACTGCTTCTATTGGAATGAGCCGCAGCCTGGAAAATAAGATGCAGGATATTTCAGAGACTGCTGGGAATCATTGGGGTACAAGTAAACACATGGGTTGTGTTAGGGTAGCTAAGAAAAAGAACAGGTGCATGTATACTTGTGTGTACACCAATGCTAGGAGTTTAGTAAATAAATTTGATGAATTTGAGGTATTGCTCAAAACATCAAAGGCAGATATTGTGGGGATTTCAGAGACGTGGTGTCACACAGATATAAGAAATGCAGAACTAGAATTTGGGGAGTACAATGTGTACAGAAAGGATAGACAGGATAGGAAGGGAGGAGGGGTTATGCTATTAATTAAGAAACACATAAAATCCAAGGAAGTGAAGCCAGTCGACATCGCTGGACAGTGCAGTGTCGAGTCAGTTTGGTGTGACATAAGCATTGGGAGATCAAAATTGAGAGTAGGAGTGTGCTATAGGCCTAATGACTCTGATGAGTATAATAAGAAACTGTTCGGAGAAATAGAGTGGGCCAGTAAATCAGAGAGTCTTATAATGGGGGATTTTAATTTCCCAGATATTGACTGGAATTTGGGGGCTGGTCACTCACACAGTAGCAAGGCTTTTGTGGATTTATTGGATGATTGTTTTCTACATCAGCATGTTCGGGAGGCAACTAGAGGGAGTAATACTCTTGATTTGATTATCAGTAGTGATTCTTCATGCATTAAGAATCTGCAGATAAATGAACCACTTGGTGGCAGTGATCACAGTGTGCTGAAGTGGGAGTTACTCAAAGAGGTAACTACCATTAGGGGTAAAGGGAAGGGGTATTGCTTTCGTAAAGGCGACTACAATGGACTGAGACAGTATTTAAATTCTATACAGTGGGATCAACTGATGATATTGCCAACAGCAAATTCAAAATGGGAAGCATTCAAAGAACTTATCGTGGAAGCTACTAGGCTTTACATACCAACTAAGAAATATTGTTCAAGGTTTAGGCCTAAATGGTTGTCAGATGAACTAATGAGGCATATGGCAGAGAAGAAAAATGCATGGGATACATACAAATTAACACGTGACACGGATGCCTATGATAGATACAAGTTGATCTGTAACCAAGTTACAAAGGAGGTTAGGCAGGCGAAGGCAGATTACGAGAGATCCTTGGCAAGGGATGCGAAGAAAAACAGCAAAGAGTTCTTTACTTATGTAAACTCTAGAAGGAAGGGGATGAATCAGATTGGTCCACTTGAGATCGATGGGTCAACTGTTGATGACCCTGCTCGGGTAGCTAACAAACTAAATGAATATTTTGCATCGACATTCACACACGAGGAGTTATTCAGCGAGGGGAATGCCAGAGGTGTATTCAACTCTAGCAGTAAGCTAGAGAATCTTGTAATAACTGAGAGCAAAGTGGAGGAGAAATTGTTGAAGATAAACACAAGAAAGGCACCTGGGGTGGATGGGATCTATCCAGTTATATTAAAGGAGGCAGCAAAGGAGGTAAGCAAACCCTTAGCCATAATTATGAGAGCTTCCTTGGACTCAGGGGAGGTACCCATTGACTGGAGATGTGCAAATGTGACCCCAATTCACAAAGGGGGATCAAAGGCTGACACAAGTAATTATAGACCTGTGAGTTTAACTTCTGTTCCCGGAAAATTAATGGAGGCACTGGTGAAAGAAGCACTGCAGGATCATCTAGACAAGACTTCAGTTATAGCTAGGACACAGCATGGTTTTGTTAAGGGGAAGTCTTGCCTGACCAATTTGATTGGATACTATGATGCAGTCACACAAGAACTGGATGCAGGGAATAACTTTGATATTATATACTTGGATCTTAGAAAGGCTTTTGATACTGTTGCACATGGAAGACTGCTGCACAAATTGGAGCAGTGTGGCATTGGAGGCAAGTTGCTGCTATGGATAAAGGGGTGGTTGAGGGGGAGAAGACAGAGAGTGGTAATCAATGGACACTGCTCATCGTGGACTAATGTTATTAGTGGAGTCCCTCAGGGTTCAGTATTGGGGCCTTTATTGTTTTCTGTATTTATAAATGATATTGATGATGGTATATCAGGCTTAATGTCCAAGTTTGCAGACGATACGAAGGTTGGCAGGGTTGTCAAGGACACTACTGACACTATGCTGCTGCAACAGGATTTGGAAAGGTTGAGCAGATGGGCTTCGAGGTGGCAAATGAAGTTTAACATTGACAAATGTAAAGTACTACATATGGGAAACAGCAACCCCAGAGCAACGTATCAACTCTGTGGTACTACACTGACAGTGGTAGAGAATGAAAGGGACCTGGGGGTGGTGGTGCAGGCAGATATGAAGTTCTCTGAGCAGTGCAGACGAGCTGCGAGAGTAGCTCATGGTGTATTGTCAATGATATATAGGAATTTTTCTAGCAGGGATAAGGAGGTGATTATTCCCTTGTATAAGGCAATGGTCAGGCCACACCTAGAGTACTGTATACAGGCCTGGAGGCCTCATTTCAGGAAGGATGTAGAGCTGCTGGAACGAGTACAGAGAAGGGCAACTAGATTGGTGAATGGGACAAAGGGGTTCTCTTACGAAGAAAGGCTTAAGTTTTGCAAATTACAGTGTCTGGAAACTAGGCACCAGCGGGGTGATCTGATAGAGGTGTACAAAGCCTTGAATGGTTTGAGCATGCTCAATGCTGATGGGATTCTTCCTCTAGCTCAGAAAAATCACCTGAGAGGGCATAAATTCAAATTGAGGAAAGACAGATGTAGGATAGATGTGCGGAAATTTGCCTTTAGCCAGCGGGTGGTTGGTGGGTGGAACAGACTTCCATCCCCTGTCGTGGAAGTTGATAGCTTAAATAAGTTTAAGGCTCAGCTGGACAGGTATTTCGAACGAACAGAGGGGTGAAGTGGAAGTGGTTATTTTTATTTATTTATGTTACTTTTTTTTTTTTTTTTTTTTTTTTTTTTTGGCTGATGCTGCATAAGCTTGCTTTCTTGCATCAAATGCCTCTACTAATGCTAATGCTAATGCTAACTGCCAAAACAAACGAAGTACTTTGGTATAATTACAGATAATAACCTGTCATTCAAACTGCATCTTCTTTATCTAAAAGACAAACTGTGGAGACATGTTGCATTAGTAGCTAGAATCACACTCAGGGACTGGGGACTCAGCAGGAAAACCTTGAACCTGTACTACAGGGCATATTCATCCCAGCAATAATATATGATCACCAATTTGGTGCGTAAAAGAAGGAACAGTGGTCAACAAAAAAACCTTAGAAACAATACAGCGAAAATCCTGCTCACTATCAGGTGGGCCTATCGCATGGTGAGCACACATACAGTCCAGGTCTTGGTGGGGGTCCCGCTGTACCTTGAGGTGACCCGCTCCGGGATCATGTACTTATCTAAAGGAATGCTTGCTACGATCTACGGCTACACACCTTACATCTTATGAAAATTCTCAAGGACGAAAAACAGAGGCTTGTGGTTACCTGCTGCAGACCTGGTAAATTGGTGGACTGAGTCGATAAAGGAGCGATAATGGGGAAATTCATTCAGCATGTAAGCAGAACTTATTCAAGAACCCCAGCATGGTTTTACCAGGCCTCAACACAACTTTTCTCTTCACGGGCCATGGGCCTTTCAAGGCAAAATTAAATGCACTAGTAATCATAGAAGAATCAAACTGCATCTGTGGGGAACAGGAAACGTGGCAACACATTATGCATGAGTGCGAGTTTTATGAAGACCTGAGAAGTTTATTCATTTAACAAGAATCAGATACATACCATGCAACCAGGAACCCCAGTTACTGGATGCAGAAGAGAAGTTTGGTCCTCAGCCGATACGCCCAAGACCTGTTTTCTACGAGAAGAGTTGAGATGGCCATCCATCAAAATGGATGGCCATCTCAATTAAATGCATGTAATTAAATGCACCCATCCAGTCGAATTAACATAACCTCACAGCCAAGGACCATTTTTAGCAGTTGGAATGGACAAAAGAAATAGACAACTCAACGGAAAAGAACCCAACAGACAAGGACGAGAAGAACAGTGACACCTACCGACTATGACATATTGCCATCTGGCGACCTGAACCCAGTTCCCTTACTCGGTATACTTCCGATTCCCTTCCCTTGGCAGGGAGAGGAGATAGCCTTGTCTCCTTCCCTTTCCTGCGACTCCCTCTTTCTCCTCCTGGTAGGCATGGGCCTGCCTCAGTGAACTCCGTGGGGACATCTTTTGTCCCCATATTTCTATCTTCCCCCAGTCTTTGGTCTCCCCCCCCAACTCCGCCTAAACTGTCAGCATCTGCCCCACACACCATCAAAATTTAACAATTCCTAAATTCAAATCGCCTTAAAACTCCCTCTTGGCCTTTCAAATTCTAACGTCTAACCCCTTATATATATTTTTTCCACATAGGCCTTTGTCACTGAAATCTTCGGAAACTAGGTGGCGGGGCCTGCCAGATTTTTTATAAAATCTACTATGTACCTGACCTGCCTCCCCGTGGCAAAGTGTGGTAATGGTACACATTCCACATCTTTTCACTCCACACACACTTTTTAAATCAGTGGCTAATACTAATACTCTGTTTGTGTATTACTAATACTAATACACAAACAGAGTATTAGTATTAGTAATGGCCGCATGGTGCAAGAAAGCCTATGGCTTATGCTGCACCAGCCCAAAAAAAAAAAAAAAAAACCCGAATAAAACAATGATAACAAAAATAATAATAAAATAAATAAATAAATAAATAATAATAACTAATAAAAGGAAATTAAACCTATCATCCTATGCGCTTCCCTTACCCGAAAGTACTATCCAGATGACCTTTGAATTTCCCCAAACTGTCAGCCTCTACCACCCATGTAGGCAACTTATTCCAGTAATTTATAACTCGCTGGCTAAAATAAAACTTCCTGCAGTCCAATCTAAACATTTCCCCCCCCCCCGTAACTTGAATTTATGTCCCCTAGTTCTAGCATCATTTATAATCTTGAAAATTTCATCCTCATTCATTTTACTGATGCCTCCCTCTCAGAGCCTTAAACACCTCAATCAAATCTCCCCTAAGGTGTCTAGTTTCCGAACTCTGCAACCCACATATTCCAAGTCTTTCTTCATAAAGACGCCCTTTTGCCGATCTCACCAGTCGAGTTACCCGTCCTTGCACCCTTTCAAGAAGCTCGATGTCTTTATTTAGGTGTGGTCTCCATACTTGAACACAGTATTCTAAGTGTGGTGTAACAAAAGCCTTATATAATGGGACTATCACGTCCCTATCTCTACTTGCAAAAAGTTCGATAGATCATCGATAGGACACAATGCAACCTGTTTACAATGCTCAGAGAATTTCATGTCTAACCGTATCGTAACACCCAAGTCCCTTTCCTCCAGTACTGGATTTAGTTGAACTCCACCAAGTGAATAGGTTTTTTTGGGATTACTGTTTCCCAGGTGTAATACCTTACACTTTGTTGGATTAAAGCACAGCTGCCATTTTTCTGACCATTCCTGAAGTCTATCTAGTTCTCTCTGCAGAAGCTCAGCCTGACAGTGATCATTAACTACTCTATCAATTTTAACATCATCTGCAAATTTAGACATCACGCCCTCTATCCCTTCATCGATGTCGTTTATGAAAATTAAAAACAACAGTGGTCCTAATACTGATCCTTGGGTAACCCCACGTCTTACATCAATCCAATCTGAGGAATAGCCATTTATCACAACCCTCTGCCTCCTGCCCTGAAGCCATCCTTCTATCCATCTAAGGATTTTCCCAGTCACTCCAACCTGTTCCAGCTTATAAAGCAACCGCTCATGTGGGACTGAGTCAAAAGCTTTGCTGAAATCTAAATAAACAATGTCGAAATTATTCCCTAAATCCAGCTCGTGAGTGATCCTTTCAAAATAGCAAACCAGATTTGTTAAACATGATTTTCCCTTTACAAAACCATGCTGAGTATCCTTGAGAATTTCAATTCGATCCAAATGATCCTGAATTTCACCCTTGATCATTGCCTCTATGATTTTCCCTACCACTGAAGTCAGACTGACAGATCGATAATTTCCCACTTCACTCTTAGAGCCACCCTTATGTATGGGAGATACATTGGCAATTTTCCAATCCAAGGGAATGTTCCCTTAAGATTATAGGGTATATTCCATCAACTCCAGGAGCCTTACTGGCCTGTAGACTCGAAAGTTTTTTCATTAAATAATCTTGCGAAATTTCAATATCATTAATTACATATTTTTCTCACCTTTGCTCCCACAATTTCCCATTGCCACAAAAGGCTTTTCATTTGTAAATATCGACGCAAAATAACTGTTGAGTTCATCTGCAACGGCAGCTGGCGTATTTAATACTATCCCCTTTCCCTTACGTAACGGTCCGATCTGGTTTGTCCAGCTCTTCTTGGCATTTATATATGTGACGAATTCCTTATCCTCCCTCTTTGCTAGTGATTTCTCATAAACTGCCTTTGCCTGTCGAACCTTTTTCTGTGGCTCTATTACACATCACCTTTGAGCTGTTATAGGCTTCAGTACTTTTTATTGCTCTGTAACCTTTCCATGCCACCTTTTTCTGCTCAAGTAATGCGGCAACTTCACTATTCATCCAACTTGGAACCCTTCTCGTGGAGTATTTTTTTAATGGTATATACGCATTCAAGGCATCTGTGATTAATGTTTTAAAAGCGTACCACAGTTCAATTGTATTCGTTCTCTGAGCGATATCTACCCAGTTAATAGAGGCCATGTAGTACCTTAAGGCATCGTAATTTCCTTTTCTGAAATTAAAACCCATTCCTCTGCCTTTTACTTCTGCTACCTCTCTCGTCATCATCCACCGTAGAAATCGATGATCACTTCCTTCTACTGGTTCCTCTACTGTCAGCCCTGTTATGTCATCTGATTCATGTGTGATGATGAGGTCTAGGATATTCTTTTCTCTAGTACTTTCCCTGACATGTTGATACAAATAACAGTCATCTAGTTGATTCAAAAATTTTGTTCCCCATGTCGAGTTTCCTTCCCATTTACTCCAATCAATTAGAGGCAAATTGAAATCACCCATAATAAGGCATTGACGCTTACTTGCCCATTCCATTTGCATGTAGAGGCTTTTGTCATAATCTTTACAATCACCTGGTCTTTAAATTACTCCTACTCGCATTATACCTTTGTTTCTAACTATCTCACACCATACAGATTCTATATTAGCATGTGAAACGTCTGAATCCGGGAAAGCTATCGTCGCACTCAGGTTGCTTCTGATAAGAAGCATTACCCCACCACCCTTTCTATCTACCCTATCCTTCCTAAATACATTATACAAGCCGTACTGAAACTCATCATCTCCAAGTACACAGCGAACGCACTTTATACTTTATCCGTTACTGATCAAGTACATTCTTACATGACGGTCTTCGCCGATCGTATAGGCATTTTTGGAAAAGAAAATAAACTAAAAACTAAAAATAAATAAATAAATGCCACACAAGGACCGTGCAGAATGTATTCATCTGCTCAAGTGTTCGTGAACTGCGTATGTTCTCTGGTCGATTTGTCCGTTTGCTGGGTAAAAAACCCGAGTTTCCGGGGAAGTAAGGGGAACCTTGCTATCTATGCCTGAGACCGAATAACTCATCCACTGGGTGAAAAACCCCCATAAAAGTTCCTCATCATTGACAATATTTGGACAGGTGTAATTGTATTCCAGCAGGACAATGCAGCCTGCTACATTGTCCGTATTGTGCAAATGTAATTCAACAAACACAAAGGCCTTGTTTATACTCCAGCATGACCACCAGGTCAGTAGAATTTACAATAAATCAATCGATACAAATGTTAATCGTATTTAGCAGTCATGGGTTTGAACCTCGGTCCACTCAAAGAGCATGTGCTGCTACAAGTGACTTCCAAGTGCTACCTTGGCTGCCGAATTTGTCATATATGAACCCATAGAATATCTGGATTTATATGGATCGACAAATCCAAGTTTGGATCCTCCACCACGGACATTCGCAGATCTTCGGGACACAATCATGGCAGCATGGTATACCATACCTCTCTCAAAGTTCAGAGGTACCTTATAGAGTCCATGCTTTCCATGCGGTGGCAAGAAGAGGATTTACCCACTATTATAGTCCTACCGCCACGGGAATGAACTCAGTCTATTTAAGAATAGGGGTATTAGGGCAGTATGGTAAAAGAAAATGAATGCAGATATTATATTTCTATTATGGACCAAGATGGAACTGAGATCACAATCGATTCTATACATTGTTTTGTCATACATTTCTATAATTCTGTTTAAATTTAAATTAATCTAAAAATGAAAACACTATAGCCAACTCATCACTCCTGAAAATGACCGCATCTGTTGGGGACCTTGAGTTCATTCTTGTGGTAGTATGACTGGGTACTGGTCATAATGTTTCGATTAGACAGTGTACAATTAGTAAATGGCATATGTTCTCGCTATATTTGGATGAAAAACTTAAATTTTCAGGTGGGACACCTTGTAACTTTTCTAGGTGGCCAATTTAACTGACCCACGTATTAAGACAGTCCATAAAGCATTCTTTAATTTCGATATCCACTCCCTGGCTAAGGGAGCGAATATCGGAATCTTTTGCTGCTTAACTTAATTTCTTTAAATTCCCTGCCCCATATATCATCATTCCCTAAATTCCAACCCTTTCATATATGTGCCTTTCTTTAAATCCCTTCTTTATATTTCATATAACGCGATCGATAGCGTATATGTAAGCATTGTGAGCAGTGTTGAATCCAGAGCATTTGCACCAGGGGTAGAATGTAAACTTCGGGGGATACATGTAGTATATGTGTATATTTTTTTATTATTATTTAATATTTACAATATATGTATATGTTACAAACAAATCTGTATATTTATATTAATGCATAAATATATATCTACAAGTAGACTCTGCTCTGAAAAAACAAACAAAAACAAATAAAGGGAATGTGAAAACCATGAAGCGAAACTGCCAACGATTTAGTGGCTGCAGTACACTCTTCTCTCCGCCCAGACATTTAGCCTCTCCTTGAAAGCCACGGGACACTTTATAATTACAATAGCATATGTCAGGAACCAATTCAGGCGAACCTATTCGTGGCCTGCGATGTTGTTTGCGATATACAAAGAATAATTAATCAAAACCAGACCGTTTGTGTGAAAATAATGGTAACCTGAAAACCATAAAACGAAAATGCGGACACTTGAAATAGTGGCGTTTAGTTACAATTTGTGCAGCCAGAAATATTGGCCATTTAATTATTTTGAAAATTTCGTGTCTTTTGAATTTTAGTGATTTATTTTCTCTGTGTGCCACCTAACAAGTACCACACTAAGTTGATGTGATTTTTCGTGTTGTGTTTATTTGATGTCAATTTATTGAATTAGTGTTTTATAATTACAAAATTGTGTAAACTGATAATATGGCCCCTAAAGAGCGCAGTAAGAAGAAAATTTCGATTAAAATTAAACAAAAAATGTGGCAAAAATTTCAACTGAACGAATATTAAAATAAATATTACTATTTTTCACTCCCCTGGATTCAACACTAGTTGTGAGGGAGATAAAATTTGTCCCCTGTATTTTTGAAGAAAATCTCTATTTAACATTACTTCGAAAACTGTTATTAGAAGGTACACTGGTCTTAAACGTACCAACCAAGAAAAATGCCTATGAGTGCATAATTTATAATAAAATTTTCTTAAATGATTAAAATATATTTAATATAAATTTTAATTATATGATAATTTAGTAATATATATTTTTAAATTATTAACTATAATGAATTATATATTCAGTGTTTTTGAATCTTATTACGTATAAAATATTATATTATATCCTATAAAAATAGTTATATGCAAATTAAGATCAAAAGTGCCCCTTTTTAATTTGTTAACAAGGAGCAGATCGATCCCTCCCGCACACCCCCTTGCGGAAAATTCTTTTGTAGTATACGGAATTGGTGCACTATCGCCAAAGTTTTTAATGCATCGTAAAACACACAGATGAATAAAAATATAAACAAGTTATATGGAACAAATATTTTTGCCAGAGTACTTTGTGTTCCTCTATTCCTCTCCACAAATACGTCACTGAACTGCATGTATTTGGCCTGTCTTCGAGGGTGTAAAATCATTGCTATCCAACTAAACAACACCATTGCTTTATTTTCATGGTTTTGGTGGTACAGGGAGTATATCGTATAACCTGCCCCCCTTCCCTCCACCGTCATGGCATGAATTCTAATTGATTTCTTAAAATAGCTCCAGTTAGTTTCGTATTGTGATTGAATATTGCAGTTGGTTCCGGTGTCTTGCTTTCGATATTTGGTTGTACCGTGTCAAGAACCGCAAACGAGTTGCGTTGGTCAGTTTGGAATTGTTCTATTTTCTTGCCCTTGAGATGTACAAGCTATTTCTGATTGTTTATCTTTTTTTTTTTTCTTGTTGTATCATTTCAGCCACATCTATTCAATATATTTTTGTAAATTTATTCAACTTTCCCCTCTAAACAACGTAGATATTTTATCTTAAAAATTGTTTATTAGTTACTTTTCGGATTGCTCAGTCGTAAAATTTGCACCATTCACTTTGTTTACAGTTGATGTTTCAATGTTTTTACCGTTGAAAAGGGTGATAAACTTGAACTTTCCAAACATTCCCTCCCTCTGTATTTTATATATGTTTATCATTTTTCTGTACTTAGTAAATAAATTCGCTGTTGCTTATGGTTTAAGTGAAATAAAATAATAAACTGTTTATTTATACTAAGTACGAAAATGTAAATTAGTGGCAGTTCCCCCCTCCACTTTTTTCCCACCATCTGGGATGTGTCAGCGCCGATTTGGAGTCAACGACAGCAGTTTTCAACCTTTTCACGAATAGTTCGAGAGTTAACGAGCTGCACTGCCTCTGTAGTAATAGCAATGTGACGTGTTGGACTGATTCTCTATGAACAAAGTAGGTAATTAATTATTGGAAAATACTTAGTGTAACTTAAACAGGAAAGTAGTTAAGATTAGTTATTACAAATTAGGTAAAACTTTATAATCATGTAAATAGCAAATTAATCTTTGAAAGAAAATTTTGTGTTTAATGTGATACTTGCGACTGATACTGGAATATATTCAGACGCTAATACTTTGAGGTTGGTCTTTACAATCGAGTACCCTCTTCCGATTTATCGTTACGAGTAGCAGTGATTGACATGCCTAGCCCGCTATGGTTAGTTTGTATCTCCCCCCCCCCGCTTCTGTTTTAAAATCGGAACTCCTTTTCCGATATTATCAGGTGTACCAGATTGTAAAGATTAATCCATATTGATAATTATTATTATTATTAGCCATATGGTGCAAGGAAGCCTTAGGCTTTTACTGCACCAGCCAAAGATAAATTCTGAGTTACCCTGAGAGAGAGAAGAGTCTGAAGTAGAAGGGAATCACCAAGAAAGAGAAGAATGATGATATTCAGCTCGGGACCCTGGGTGTGACAAGCCCATACTCACTAGATGAGGCCCTGGGGTTATAATCATCAGAATTACGATTTTTAAGTGGTTTTTTGAAAGGCCATTCCCACAGATTTGTGGAAAGCACATTGCACTGCTATAGCTATTTGAAATTATTCATTTAATTTTTTAAGCAATGAAATCAAATTTATTTGCACTGGCAAGTTACTGAAATATTGTGTTCTTTGCTTGTTTATTTTACTATTTGTGTCAATAATGGAGCTATCAGGTTTTTGATAAACCTCACAAACGTATTTTACGCAGCGACTGGTTAGCGAGCAGTAGCCCGTGCTATCTTATTTTAATTTAAAATTAATATTAGCATAAAAAAAATTTCATCTCGGGAGGAAAACATCCCTCCACACAAATCTGTTATATAATTTCTATCCTCACGGACATTATACAGCCATCGATTTAATTAAAGACACTTTTATTATAAATCAAAGTGGGTAATAGGCCGCAGCCAAATTCATGTACAGAAATGACCACGGTTAGAGTAACCAGATTTTTTGACAATATCAAAATATTGACGCGTAATATATGTAAATGTACATAACCATTTTGATTAATAACCGGGTCCTTCCAAGCTCAGAACAAAAAATCAGTCGAAAACACAATTATACTTAAGAGATGGCGTTAGTAGCGAGAACAGTGGTGTATATAACGAAAATAAGCAATAGTGTAACATCGAAAAATTATTTTTTTCCTTATTTTTTTAAGTGAAAGTGGAACTTTCGGTAGCCCCAAATGGTCTTTTAAGACCAAGAACACGAAGACAGATCCCACGTATAAACGGAAATTGATTTCTCAAAATTGCGAAACCCATTTGATCTTAAAATTAAACACGAGCATTTCATTCTACGAAATTAAGTACAGTAACTAATTTCTCCAGTTTTTATTAAGGAAACCACTGCACTTTATACTAGAAGTGTCAGGATAACTAACTTATTTCCGTTGTACAGCCAGAAGTTGCAAGACAGGCGCTTCCTGGTGTATAAAATTAAAATTAATGTACTTACAGTTCGGGTTTTGAATTTGTCTTAAATTAAAATGATCTAATATTAATTATATATAAATTAATTTTTCCCCTTTCGGTTCTTTTATATTCAGAATTTGTAAATATAGAATAATGGCTTTAAATATTTCTGTTTACTTTACAATAATTTCGAGAAGGATCTTTCGTTATCTGTTTGGTGTAGCCATCATCTTCTTCGCTTATCTTTCCTTTTAACTATTTCTTGGCCAAAGTTCTTTCCTAATATCGGTTGTCAAGCAGCAAACAGTTTAGAACTTTCCGGAGGGTTTATTTACCGGCAAATGCATTTGCCGCAGCCACTTGAAGCATCGTAAGTGGTACGCATCCGTTGATGTCGATTGGCCGCTGCGAGCGGCAAGCCCCTCCTCCGACGCGTTGCGTCAGCGTCGATGAAATCGCTCCGAGAAGAAAAGTTGGTTGTTGGCGAAGCTTGCGAGCATTTAACGTTATCGCTGAGACGCTGGCTGGTTGTTGTTGTGCACTTCGGGATGTCAACCGTGCTCGTTTCGGCATTTCGTGATTTTGGAGAATTTAATTGCAAGGTAAGGCGATAATGATTGAAATTAGTTTTTATTGAGCGATGAATGCGTGTCATCGTTTTAAACAAAGACCCGTTCGATGGACGGCCATAAAATAGGTCACGGAGTTAGGCTAGTGTGCCTGTGCCGCCGGCGAAACGGCTTCGCCATTCAACAAGTGGGTTTGTAAGAAGTTTTTGAAAATTGTTATTGTTCAGTACAGTTTTTCAAAGGTTTTGCAGTCAGTTATAATTTTTGAAGATAACCTTATACGTGTCGCTAATTAGGTATACTTATTGTTTATTTTTTTTTTCTTTTAGCCCACTCCTTCAAACTTTGTATCTCACAGGACATATAGCATTGATAGGGATATCAACTCGAGTATTGGTTTACAGGGAACACGCCGAATTCTTCCAGCCGTCCAAATACAAACATCTCCGCCAAAATTAATACCGCTGACTTCAGCAAATATGACTGTGTCCAGTACCACCGTGAATGCTGTAACTCCCGCGCCCAACTCCAAGGAACATCGTAAATTGGACAGAAGTTTCAGCGAGCCTGTGGAACGAAGTAATGTCCAGCAGCCAAGGCCGAATCAGCCGAATTCTAGCCGCTATAAAACAGAATTGTGCCGTCCTTTTGAAGAAAATGGTACGTGCAAATATGGCGATAAGTGTCAATTTGCCCACGGTATGCACGAGCTTCGCACGTTAGCCCGCCACCCAAAATACAAAACTGAACTGTGTCGCACTTTCCATAGTACCGGTTTTTGCCCGTACGGCCCAAGGTGTCACTTTATTCATAATAGCGAGGAAACGAAGAAAAGCCTTTTGGATACCTTACAGGCTAGGCTCAAGTCTCCTAGTTCTTCAGGACCCCAAATTATTACACCTCGACCGAAGGATCTCGCTCTCGGGAGTTTTAGCCTTGGTTCAGCGGGAGAGTTGTCGCCACCGTCCAGTCTCAGTGCCAGCCCTACATCGGGGAATAGTTTCTTCGTGGATGACTCTTACGCTTCTTTTTCTCCTGCGCCTCATACAGCCCCACCTACAACAAATTCGTTCTTCTTCAGCCAGGATTATGTGTCTGTGAAACCACAAGTTTCTCAACAGGGGAACATCCCTGCGCCTTCTAGTGTTAGCAGTTCGTCCGCTGTTCCCTTCCTCTCTGCCGGCGTCGAGTTGGTAGAGCAACACGACCCTATGCTCAAACTAACAGCTATGGATAGTACGCCATCTTCTCCTGTTGAATCACTTAGCCCTGAGTTAGAAAGGCTGAGTCTCGTCGAAACCCAGGTTACCACCACCACCACAGCTGCTAGCAACATCACTTGCACTTCACCACTGGACATCAGTCGTGGTCTTCCTCGTTTGCCTATTTTCAGCCGTCTTTCAAATTACAAAGACTGATTCCCACTATGGCTACTGGATGAAGTCGAACTGTGCCTTTTTGATCTAGTACAGTGCCTTAGTGTGTTTTTTTTTTTTTTTTTTTCCATTTTTTAATTGTTTTTTATGTCTGGGTGAGAGCTATTTATATTACGTTTAAAAAGCCGTGGGACTAAAGCACATTCTCAACTTCAACCTAGTTAATATCAAAAACGCCAAAAGCACTAAGTCTGCCATTTTGAGTTGAAGGATGTTGCTCTGTATACTATGTATAATTTGTTTTTGTACGTGTTTGTGCACATAGCCAGTTTGTGCTTAATTTAAGTTGTTATACTGTGCATTTTTACAAGATTAATGTTTATTTATATCCATTGTAAAGTATGTCATACAATCAACATTCTAATTTGTAGAGACAAGTTCAGTGTTGAAGCCCATCCAGATTTTTTAAGTTACTTTCCTCTTTATTATAAGCGTGATGTAATCTAATCTTTCACTTCTGGTGCTTTACACAATTTTTGTATTGTATATTATATTATTATATTATATTAATCGTAGCCATGGAGCTTATCCTAAATTTCTGTAGTCAGTGCAAAGCTTGCCTACTAATGTTGGAGTGAACAAGTATTTGTCGTGTATATTTATGTAACTTATTTATTTTAAACCAATGTCTTAGGTAAACCAATGGAGTCTCAATGCTCATATTTAACTTTAATGTGAATAAGAATTTTTATTTTACTAATTTTTATTAAATTATCAAAATGATGAAACCACCAAAGAATAAAACCTGGGCATAGGTGGTAGATCATAAGCCAGTAGTCAATTAAAAAGTATTGGGAAGTTGTACCCGTTTATAGTCCTCCTCCAGATGAGGAGTAATCGAGAAATTATCAAAATCACTTCGGACAACTGCAATCCCAATCAGTATTAAGATTTTTTTGCTGTAATTTTATTTTTCTTGTAATTATTGTAAAAAATAACTTCATGTTCATACAATGAGCGATATTTGTGAAATTATTAATACTTGAAGGAAAGTTAATTTCATAAATTGTACTTGTTTGTAATGTCAAATCGCACAAATGGAAACGTTCCAGTTGCAACATAAGTGAACTTTCACCATAAGGTGTGGTATTTTGTGCCTTAATTTCCTAAATTATTGTAAAAGTTTGTTGGTTGAAGCGGACCAAAATATTACTTTTAATCTCTTGCAGATTATAGTTCATATAATGGTTAAAAGAAAATCATTCCTTTTTTATATATATAATCCTTGAATTTTAATACTGGTCCAGATGTTTAAGTTTGGTCTGGTTTATGTACAGTATATTCGTGAAAGATCTAAATTTAGATTTTTTTTGTATTAAAAAATTATAATGGAGGAGAAATACAGAATGTTATGTTCTAAACAGTGTTTTGTTTATATTTTGAAGATATTATTTACCACAAAACGCCACAAAACGTCAAACTTTCCATGAATACGTAAGAAGGAAGTTACATTATGAGAAGAACCTTTTGAACTCCAAACTTAACCACAACTGTTTCTTAAATTCGCAGTTGAGTTGAAATAGCCCCGAGACGGTTCTTTCATAAAAGTTGCAACCACAATCATTCCTCCCCCTACCCTCTGCAATGAATCAGCAATAGAAAGATAATATGAAAGAAATTCGGCATTGCGTATTATCTTTTAAGTGCCTGCTTATGTGAAGTAGTTGAAGGGACTTTAAAGTTCCATGTCCATTAGGAATTTGAGTTAATTGTTTTTTGCGTATTTTATAATTAGTTCAAAATGTTCTTTGAAAATGCAATGTTTTAGACATTAATTTGCCATTCGCATGGCATAATTCATGAACCTTAATTTCGGATTGATCTAGAATTATTTGTATTAAATAGTAGACTCAATTCCCTCCTAATTTTACTGCCCCAATCTCCCCCCCTCGCCTTTCCTTGAAAAATTAATGTGACTCGTATGATAGCTTATTCATTTATCTCCTAGTTATGCATGACGAAATCTGTATGAGGAAAATAACGAGCCAGTTGTAAAAGAACCGGTCCTACGGGGTAGGTTGTTCTCACTCTTCGCTGTGGGGATGTGCAACGGATTTTTAACCTTGAATTTCGACGCCCGGCCGTAATGTCCAGTGCAGTAACTTGTAGTACTACTTAAAAGATTTCCTGTACGTTTACCAGTTGCAGTAACAATAAAACTAGTATGGAGGATGGGGGTTATAAGGGAAAGGATAGCCTGCCGTATGCAGCTACAGCGAAACGCCACGAAAGCGGAAAAGTGTAAGCCGAGAATTTGCCAAGCCTTCAGAGAAGTCCAAATCTCGTTACATTCGTGGGGCAAGGGACATTCCTTGTTGGGGACGGAGGGGGGCTATTGAGACTACTGTATAGCAATCTCCCAGACATTTGTTGCCATTGCTCAGGGCAATTCGGCATGAGGTTGAGCAAAAAAAAAAGGCGGCAATCTTGCGTTCAGGGCTGGGCCAAAGAAAACTGAACACGCTTTGCTCAGAGAAGACTTCAGCAATTTTAATTAAATAATTATTATACTGCAAAGTGTAAAAGATTTTCATAAGGATATCACTGTAAAATTATTTCTGTAAGTTGTTTCCTGAAAACTGACGTTAAGCCTAATTGTTTGAAATGGTAACGTGGCAGTTTCGAAGACGCATGTCTGGCCACGACGAGATGGGAAATTGCGCCTTCATGATAAAATTAAAATGTATAAATTTTAACGTGCATTTAAATAGTTACATTTAAATAGTTACAGAAGTATTTATACTCATAACATCTAGCTTATTTGTATATGGTGTGTATTTTTTTTTTTTAATAACAAAACTAATGCCTACAAAACTACATTATATTAGAATGTAAATACATCTTTAGAGGGTGGGTGCATACAATAGTGTATATAATATTAGAGGCAAGGAAATATATATTACTATATGCGTGTGTATATATATATATATATATATATATAGAGTTAAATTTTTATGCAAACATTAAAAATGTTACACTTCATGCCAGAGAACTGCTTAAGCAACATTCATTGGAATATAATTATTTTCTTGGAGATGGTGCCCTTTCTTTTTCTTACCGAAATTAGAAAGCATTTGTAGATCTATGAGAGTAGAAATGTTAACTCATCTTGGTAGCCCTTTGGGGGTGGGTGTAAACTTTTCTTATTAAAGGATATTACAAGTATTGGCATAACAATGACAGCTTGCCAAAAATTACATTTGATTTTCTGAATTTATTATATATAATATATATATATATAGTAAATTTGTAGTGAAATTATACTATAAATTCTAGAATACCAAATTGTGTATGGAACATTGAACATCTTGAAAAAAAAATTGTTAATGAAACAAATATTAAGGCATTAACTAAAAGTTTGCTGCATAGGGGTTCACATGTGGTGAGTATGGGCTTGGCAAACCCTGGGTCCTGAGCTGGATATCATCATCATTCTTCTCTCTCCCAGGGTAACTCATAATTTTTTTTTTTTTTTTTTGGGGCTTGTGCAGCATAAGCCTCGGCTTCCTTGCACCATATGGCTAATAATAATATCAAAGAAGAATTGGATAGGCACATTTTTACTCTAGTAACTGAGTTATTTTTTTTTTTTAGGAATACTCCTGTGCATAGCCTAGGCTTTTTTTTTTTCCCCATCTTATTCCTTATGTTTTTCTTATTGTCATTGCAGTAGGAATGAATAAATTGCCAATATAGGTGTTATTCAACCACACAAAGTACAAATGGCACAATTCAGCATGTTCATGATGTTTACAGGATGCAGTTTTCATAAGTAAACCTGTTTCTCTCCCCCCTGCACTGTATGTTTAGTACATGTGTCCAACTTCACTACATAAAGAGATGAAAATGTGCATGGTTGCCTTCTTTCTAGAGACCAAATTAGATTTGCTTCTTCCTGAACTGGATATCTGATTTGCTTTTTATAAAGTGAAGTGAATGTACTGTTTGTATAGTCACACAATAGGGATACCTAGAAAAGATATTAATTACTGTAATGCAGTAAACCTAATAATAATAACCTTGGTTTCTCTTAATATGTATTTATTTTGTTCATGAACACTTTCATGACTACTTTATTTCCTGCTGTTTGCTCATGCATCAGGTTTTTACACATCCACTTCTGTTTTGTCCAAAACAAATTAAATGAATGCCATTAAAATGTGTACACTAGCTAGTACACTAATGTTGGAGTCTGTGAATACATCTTGCCCCATAACCTTTAGAGTGGGGCATGCCACTTAGTATATTGAATGGGCACTTTGGTTATGTTCAGAGATCTGTTGAGCCACTAAATTAAAATTTTTTTTTTATTATTAAATTTTTTGTAGGTGTTATTATGCTTATGTATATTGTTATTACTAAGTATTAATTTCATGTAATTACAGGATGTTTAATTACATAGCATTTGATGGATTTGTTGTAGCTGCAAGGAACCAAGTCACTGTTCTGTACCTGAATTGGGTATTCTTTAATAGTCCGAAGTAATTTCAGTAATCTTTTGTTTCAACAAAGTATCCTAAAACTAAAAAAACAACCTCAAGTATCCAGAAAAGGCTTATAGTTACTTTCAGAAGCAATTATAAGTTGCTTGTAATTGATAAGTTTGTTTTTAAAAAGAAAATGATTGAGCAATATTTGAATTTACGTTACCTGCTAAGATGTCTGTACTTTGTAGGACATATCATTTCTAGTCCCTAGCCAAGGTTTAGTTTTTGTCATCTTTCTTCCTTTGATATTAGTAGGGCTTCTTAACCACAACTTTTATCAGAATGAAACCTTTTTAGGATAGTGCCTGCCTGAATATTACCACTTTGTATGTGGTATATTTCATGGTATCTTTGACAGTATTATCTTACACTAGGGTGTTTAATTTTTCTTTCCCCTTCTTCCAAAGAAAAATGGACTGTTAAGACAAACATGTCAGACTTGGTGTGTGTTGAAGGGGGGGGGGTCCCCTTTCATAAAGCTAACCTAAACCACTCTCAGAGAATACATCAACACCTTTCATAATAGTGTTAGCCAGTTTGATAAAGCTTAATGTTTCTAGCCTCAAAATGTTAATTCACATTTTAATGTGTGGAATAAGGGAAAAAAAAAAATTTCTTGTGATTACTGTGATGACCATTTCCAAACTAATAAAACTTAACCAATATAGTTAAGCTGTGAGTTAATTGAACACACCTCAATGTAAAACTGATAGTACAAAACATTTACACAACACTTATGTATAATGCAAATGGTGTTGATAAGTGAGCCTCTATAGTGACTGAGTCGTGGCTTTCACATGATACAAAATTGCATTTTTGTTTTTTGACAACTTTGGTTTTACTTTATACAAATAACAATGCATATTTCATAGAACTTAGCTTAGCTTAGGCTATAAGCACATTTCTGGTAAACCAAGCAAATGTCAAAAGAAAATGTTCTTGGTTAACTACAAAAACGTTTACTACAAAATGATTTTGTAGTTAATAAATGTCTGACACCCTCGATTTACTATAAAATTTATTAAAAAGGGTTTTAGGGCCGAAAGCATCAGACTACAGGAAATTTATTAGATGAACAAGTTAGTGATGCGTTGCACTAACTTGTTCATCATAAAATTTACTTATGATGAACAAATATACACTTAAATTGCAATACTACAAGTAGAAAGCTGAATGAGGGGATATAGCTGGATCGAAGTGGGCTAGATTGCAGCTTTTGAATGCCACAAATGCTTGTAAATTTATTTTGCATACCATATGTGTTCCCCCCCCCCCCCCCATTTTATTTGTAATTTACCTCAAATACTATGTGAAAAAGTATCCATCCGCATGCTCAGTAAATGTTGATACTGCTGCATCAGTAATTTACATATGTGGTATTTCTTAAATGTCACGATTGCTTGAAATATAAGGTAACTAAATTAAACAAGAGCTGATTTGTGGTGGATAACTAATCTGTTACAAATAAAGTTTTATCAATATATTTTTTATTTGTTAGCATTTAACTGTGGTACTTTTTCACATATGCTACAATTCAATGTATGATGCAATCTTTGTTACCCACTTGAGGTTGCAGTGTCTACATTTGTTGTCTTTTTGAAGGTTAGATGAATATAACTGAGTACACCGAACAGGTGTGTTGTTGCCAGTGTCCATCAATAATTTGGGTAAGAATTAAGGGGGTTCCTCCATTCCAATGCGGAATTACTTGTGGAAGTTGAGTGGACATTGATTATAAATTATCTAAAGAGTGTAAAATATAGAATTTGTACTGGTATTTCTCCCAGTGTTCATTCAAGAGTTAACAGACAATGACAGTATGAACCATAAGTTAGATGTTGATGCTGTTAATTATGAAATGCTGTGTGTTTTCTGCAAATTTTTCAAGGAGTTGGAATTGATCCTCTACATGTCATGATATGGACTGGAATGGATAGTAAGTAAATATTTGAGCATGTATATCTGAGCATACTGCAAAGCTGTTTTGTGCCACACCTGAACAAGTTTGGTATTAAAGATGCTTTTGATTGTCACTCACCCATGCTAGGTTCTCCTTGGAACCATGTTACTTGCTCCACTAATTCACAAACTTGAAAATCAACATGATAATACCTGTTCTAGCACACCCATCTAGCTTATAAAGGTATGGGAGATGAATGCAATGAATCCACCCGAGGCTTCATAAAAAGGACTGCTACACAGCAGTGCCTTGACTTAAATGACCTTAAAAAAACTATGATCTTAGTTTCGTTGCTTTTTCCACAAGCAGCGAAACTATCTTTTAATTCATGTTACACCCACAAATACTACATAAAATATGGAGAACACTGCATGGAATGGAGTGCAAACATCCACTGGACAGGACAGCTAAGTGGGTGCTATAGTTGTATGTATATCAGTTTTGGAAGTTTTGGAAGGGGTTGGCAAAAAATGGAAAGAAGATGCCATGATTTCAGTTTTGTGTAAGTGAGAAGGGAATAAGAATTACAGTTCATTTCTCTTCAGTTATGCAGATTCATTAATGTGGCCATTTTTTTACTACAAAAATAAATATTTTAGTGAAATTCTTGTAACATGATCAAGATTTTTGATAATTTGATAAGCAGTAGCTCAGCAAAATGTTTTCCCTGTTTATTGAAAGCTTCATCTTGCATCTGCCTGTGGTGGGGAATGACTTATGTAGCTTGCTATGCTGGGCAATGGACTGATGCACTTTGGCTTGATTATTATACATTGAATAAGGAAAGAAAATAGCTAATATAAAATTTTAATAATAGTGAATCCAGACCTTTATTTTTCATTCTTACCTGTTGGGTCTATGTAAAATCTGGTTACATACAAGTTAAAATTAAAAGTATTCCCATACACTAGATACCCAAAATTCCACAAACTGGCCTAAAATGTGTTATGAGAATAAGTTAATGGCTGCAATACTGCAGTGCTATATTAGATAAAAGGAGCATATGAGTAATGTCTAGAAGGTGACATACCTTAAAGAATTTTAAGATTTAAAAGGACCTTTGCTTCAGGAAACTTGAATATTGCAAATAAGCAGACAAACTCTTATAATACCACTCCAGTCTGTGAAGCCCTTGTCATTTCCATAATCTAGGGCACTAGTTTTTAGAAAAAATTTTGTGAAAAAATTAGTGGATGGCCTTAACCTTTGACTGGGTGTACTATCGCATCATCCAACACAAAAAAAAAAAAAAAAAAAAAATTTTTTTAATGTGAAAATTCCATAAGTATGGTAAAAGCCTCCATTTGTATCATTTTTTCATTGGTGAGATATATAGCCATAAAAATTCGTTTTAAGGCTGTGTTTTGGAGTAAAAATTTAGGCTTAGTTAATATTGTTAAAAGTTGTTAAAAGGCAAGAAGTAATTGTAAACGAGAAACTCAAAGTTACTCTCTCTTGGATATAAACATTAAATTGTATAATAATATACTTTACAAATCAGTTGTTATCCAAATAAAAATTATTTAGACTGCCTTAATTGTCAGTTTCTGCATGCTGCTTCAACTGGGTATAATTTTAATTATACCCAGTTGAAGGTTAATTAAAATTTATTTTCAATTCACAAGGGTAGATTCAGTCTTTTTACTGGGGTGGAAAGTATAACAGTGATGATATGTGGTTAACAGTAATTAAAAATTTAGTTCAGATTTTTAACCAGTCAGTATAGAAGAGGGTTTCCCAGTCTGGTGTATGCATACCCCCCTGGGGGTAAAAAAAGCTTTATATTCAGTTAACATTGCACTACAAAGTACAGACATCATTCTCTTGGAAGCCAAAAAAAAATCAAATCATGTGAAGAAAAATTGAAAGACAGTTGAGGGAATAATTCCTACTGACCAAATGAATGAGATTTGGATATAAACCCTTCTCATAAAAATGTTAAAAAATCAGTGAAAGAAGCTAATTGAGCTCTGCAATAACCAGAAACTCAGACTGATTTCCAACTGATTTCCAATTAATAAAGTTATGAAATTTTTTGGTGTCCCCTTGGAGAAGCATATCCCATTCTTACTAAGCATTTATAACTTATACATATGCATGGTAAACTCTAGAATTTATTTCCTTTCATAATGAATAGGGGGGATACAGGAACTAAAAAAGGTTGGGAACCCCTGCTATAGAGCACATGTACAACATGAACAGTTATTGAAGCTCTAGAAAGATAATTCCCATCTCCCAGTTTTGTCACTGCCTGTTCATATCAAAAATTTTAATTTATTTTTTCATATAATTTATTTTTTCATATCACTTATATCACCAGCTTCTGAAATGCAAAGAAATTTGTCGGCTGGATGACTTCGCATTTCTTTTGCTAATAAAATTTCTGCAATTCATTGTTTATATTTCTGAAAGTATTTCTATTAATTAAAAGATGGAATGTGTAGTTTCACTTTTATTAAAATGGGTGTTCCCTTGATACAGAACAGTGAGTATGACTTTGCATATATTACCGCATTTCCCCATGTATAAGATGCACCTTAATTTTCGGACCCGAAATTTGAAAAAATGTATTACATAAACTTATTGAACTCAATTTTTATTCATAAAATTCATACAACTCATCACTGTCAAAACTCCCATCCATTAGCTTGTCCTCATCTGTGTCTGATCATGAATCACTGTCTTCATATATTGCCTCGTCCTCAGTTCCATCAGGCGCCTCCGTAGCCAGGTGGGAAGGAGCAGCAGTGCGTAGCACACGCTTCTTGATTAGACCGGGGTTCGAGCCCGTCACCACCAAATACGGAGGATGCGGAAAGGTCAGGGAATGACCACCGCATATCCCGGAGCAATATGGCCTTAGTTGCTAATGCTCCTAAAAACCAAATAACAACAACAACAACATCAGTTCCATCTATGGCATTTGAAATGTCACACTTCTTAAATGACTTGACAACGATCTCAATGTTGATATTATCTCAGGGTCTTTTCACCCAGGTACAAACTTCTCTATAGTTGGTTTCTTCACTCTTCCTGCTGGTGTCAAATTGTCCCCAGAAGACTTCATCCATTGGTTCCATTCGTCTCTCATGTCAGGTTTGAAGGGTTTGTTAATGCTGACATCAAGTGGTTGGAGCTGGGATGTCAAGGTATGGTGGCAAGTTTTGTTTTTTGCTCTGCAGCAATCTTTGTATTTTTTATGTGTGCCCTGAACTGCTCAAAGCACCAATAGGGCAGGTTTGTGTAAGAGCCCACCTGGTCTCCTGCTCCAAACTTTCTCAAACCAGATCATCCCATCCTGATCTATCCAACCCTTGTCATGAACGTGGACAATCACTCCTCGAGGAATGTCTTCTTTTGGCATTGTTTTTTGTTTGAAAATCAGCATAGGAGGCAGTTTGGTTCTGTCGGCACAACAAGCTAGAACAACTGTATAATGGCTCTTTTCATGTCCACTTGTCTTCACATTTACAGTTTTCACCCCCCCCCCCTCTTATCAACAGTTCTGTTACTTGGGACATCAAATTGAAGGGGGACTTTGTCCATATTTGCAATCTGTCCCAACTCAAACTGATGTCTTCTGACATTGAATGACAAAACGATGAAATTCAAGGACCTTCTGCTCATAGCTTTCAAGCATCTCTTGGGCAAGTCTGATGCTTGTACGCATGCTTAGTCCATTCTGTTTCATGAACCTGAAGCACCAATTGTGTCCTCCTTTGAAATCAGTAACTTCTGTTTCATCAGCAGTTCTTGCCTCATGTTGAACCATCTTTGTGGACACAGGAATTCCAATTGCCCTTTGCTCCTCAATCCATATCTTCAATTCCCTCTCTAAATCAGGCCATTTTGCTGACTTGCCTCTCATGGCCTTCGTCTGCCGTGACGTTTTCAGTAGGGTTTCTTCTTCCCGTAGCCAGTCTTGGATTGTTTTCTCAGTTGGAGGAGGACCAAACTTACGTTCAGCAGCACGATTTCCATTCACTTTTGCAAACTGGATCACTTTTAATTTGAATTCAGCACTACGAAAATCTTTTCTGAGCCATTTCTGGGCAGAATGTGACCTAAAACGTAACCTAATATACCGGTAACAAGTGTGAAACAATGAGCGCAAAGACAAGTGCGAAAAAGTGGGAAATGCAAGTAAAAAAAAAAATCTACAACCACTGTGTAAGACGCACCCAGTTTTTAGACCCCAAATTTTTCGAAAAAAGGTGTCTTATACATGGGGAAATACGGTACTTCATCCTTATATATACACATACATATATTAACATAATGAAGTAGTTAAAAAAAAATTGTACAAAATATACGAAAATAAAGAAAATAAGTATAAAGCTATCATTAGAATCAACAAAATGCACATTCCTCCACATGAAACCCAATGTATAACTGATATTAAATATAAATCAAAATTAATGCCAGTAGCATGGCAAAACTGTTGAGTGAAAAATAATAAAATAAACATTGTTTAATTTATAATAATACATTAAATAAATTAGAAAAATAACAAATTAAACATATGTTTAATTCATTATTTTTTGCTCAACAGTTTTGCCATGCTACTGGCATTAATTTTGATTTATATTTAATATCAGTTATATATATCTAGAGAGAGAGTGAAAATATGAATTATAAAAAAAAAATTGGAGTAAAGCTTTGCACATTAGAAAGAAGAGTGGAAACCAACAATGCCAATACCGGATATTAGTGCTCAGCATAAGAAACAGGCTGGTTAATACTAAAAGGAAAAGATATAGGTACCGCAAGTTTTAATCAAAAGAGAAAACCTTTAAAAAAAAATTATTACTGCTAATTATTAGAAAATGATACACTGAATGGTATGTTCAATTCACCATTTGATACATCCAAATAATAAATGGCAAGTTATCTGTTTCTGATAGCTACTTGCCAGGACCTAATGATAAGCCAATGGGCCTTTGTAAGAAAAATAAAATAATTGATCAAACAGATAAATTATTGAATTTTTAATAACAGCATAACTGTTGGCCCAGCAGACAGCAGGTTGAACAAATACACCGATGAGCCAAAAAGACTATGACCAGCTAGTCGTTATGGAAATCGAAGCAAACCCAGGGTCCTGAGCTGGATATCATCATTCTTCTCTTTCTTGGTGATTCCTTTCTACTTCTCTCTCTCTCTCAGGGTAACTCGGGAATTTTTTTTTTTTTTTTTTCGGCTGGTGCAGCATAAGCCTCGGGCTTCCTTGTACTGTGTGGCTAATAATAACTACAGGTGAACTACAGTGCAGGTTGGGACACGGTATGAAAAATACCTAATACTGAGCTCCGTTAATCAGTGTTACTCGTGTTCTTCAGATGGGAAAGGCAGCAGACTTAAGCGAGTTTGACAAAGGCCAGATGACTGGATCAGAGCATATCCGAAACAGCACAGATGGTGGGGTGCTCACGGTCAGCCGTAGTTAGTACGCACCAAAAGTTGTCTGAGGAGGGGAAGCTCATGAACCACCAGCAAGGTGTTGGACAACCATGGTTGAGATGAGTGAAGGCTCTCCTGGATGGTACATGGCAACCAAAGGGCGGCTGTGGAGCAACTCACCAGTAACTGGAATGCTGGTGACGGGAGTAATGGGTCACAACACAGTACATTGAACCCTGCTGAAGATGGGGCTGTGTAGCCGCAGGCTGCTCTGAGTGCCCATGCTAACCATGGTTCACTGGCGACAATGCCTACAATGGGCATGCAAGCATTGAAACTGGACCTTGAGTGATTGGAAGCAGGTCTTCTGGTCTGATTAATCAATGGTGCAACAGGAAATGTGATTAGTCACGTTTCCTGTTGTACCATGTGGACGGCCAAGTATGTGTGCATTGTTTACCTGGGGAAGTGATGGTGCCTGGATGCACTGTAGGACGAAAACAAGCCAGTAGTAGTGGTGTCATGCTTTGGGCGATGTTCTGCTGGGATACCCTAGTTCCATTCAGACATCAGAGTGCTGGGCACTCTGATGTCTACCACCTACCTAAACATCATTGCTGACCAGGTACATCCTTTCATGGTAATGGTCTTCCCCTCTGGTGTGGTTGTTGTTATTTGGTTTTTAGAAGCATTAGCAACTAAGGCCATATTGCTCCGGGGATATGCGGTGGTCATTCCCTGACCTTTTCCGCATCCTCCGTATTTGGTGGCTCACAGGCTCGAACCCCAGTCTAATCAAGAAGCATGTGCTACACACTGCTGCTCCTGCCCACCTGGCTACGGAGGCGCCACAACCCCTCTGGTGGTGCAATCTTTCAGCAGGATAATGTGCCATGCCACGCTGCCTGGATTGTTTGAGACTGGTTTGCGGAACATGGGGAAGATTTTCAGTTATTGCCCTGGTCTCCAAATTCCCCAGACATCAATCCCATCGAGCATCTGTGGTTTGTGTTGGAACAGCAACTCCGATCTGCATTGTCTCAACCACAGACTGTACATGAGTTAAAGGATCTGCTGGTTATGTGTTGGTACTACAAGACATGTAGAAATCTTGTAGCATCCATGGCTCATCAGGTATGAGCTGTTTTGGCTGCAACTGGAGGACCACATCATATTAGGTAGGTAGTCAATGTTTTAGCTCATTGGTGTATATACATGACATGAGGTGAGGTGCTAAATTTATATCTTGAACTGTTTGTTCAAAATTTCATTTAATTGTATTTAATTTTCTTTTTGCTGCCTTTAAACAAATTTTAGGCAGCAAAAAGATATTGGAGAGGTTCAAGCAAAAAATTTAACCTTTGAGTACCTGGTCTTATTTAGCCTATTCAGTGATTATTTCTTAAATTTTTGGTATTACTAACTCACATTGTGAGTTACTACCACAGGATGAATGATGGTTTTTGAGTGCAAAAATGTAAAAAAAAAAAAAAAAAATTGTGGCTGATGTATTCCCCCAATGTGTTTTCACAGACTGAGGTAGGGTTGTGAATGACTAAGAATTTTGCTGTTTGAGGTCCTATACCCAAATGTACATCTACAATTACAATGTTGTAATTTGTCAACAAAAAAAATTGATAATATATGAGTACAGCATGGAATGTAAAGTGCAATAATTCACATAACTATTTTTAATCAATCTACGAAACAAAATGACCGCAAAAAAAAAAAAAACAACTGGGCAAAGAATATTAAATGCTCTACAAGTTCATCCTAAATTTTATATTTGAAAACTTTCAAACAGTGGGCCTTAAATAAAAATAAACATTTAATTTAGAAAAAGAAATGAGTTATAAATTTATTATGAATGATTGGAAAGTTATACTGTATATAAACATTATCCTCTAACATGTATAAAGATACTAAATACAAAAATATCTGGTTATAAAAAAAAAAGATTTTTAATATCAGGCAGAACTTGCCATGGGCCTTAATGACATCAATAACCCTTTGCAGAGATGTTCAATACATTTTTGATATATGTAGAAAGTAAAATCTTTACCGCTGCTGCAGATAGTTCTCTGCTTGAACTAGGATGTCTTGTCTTGGCTGGCACTTATAGCTCCAAAACATCTTGAAGTGTTATGCTGGATTCAGATAATAACCCTGGACTGGAAATTGCAGTTCCATTGCATTATTGGTATGGTATTAAGGCAGCATAATGATGCAAGGAAACAAATTTATTCTGTATATGTACTGGAGGTGGGGGGGACCTCTTTTATTATCCCCATTGTAAATAAAGTGGCTGTGAAGGGAGACAAAAATCAATTACTATGGAGAAACTCTTGTTATGGAAATACTCAGTTTTTAGCTGACAGTTAATTATTAAATGTTCTGGTAGTTCATTACACTTGAAAAATCCGCTGATGAATTTCAATTGCAGGAATATACATGCTTGCAATAGTTTTGTCCATAAAAAACCCTTTTCTGTCCTTAACTAATCTCTGCCTATTCCAGCAGTTCACAAGTTCTTAAAATGAGCTTCCAGACCTGTATGCAGAACTGAAGATGCAACCTTATATAGTGTGTTAATTGTCTTGTGGCACTGGGGGTTTCCACATAACCTTACACAGTATATAGTGACAATGTGTTAATTATCTTGTGGCACTGGGGGTTTCCCCCAACTCTGCATAGTATCTCTGTGATGCATAAAAGGCCAGATTGTGTATGTGGAGGTGTTGGGTTTGTGCAGCTTAGTGTTGCATTGTTATGTTCATCTGGATGCTTGGAAATCAAGGCACCCCACCATTGCCCATCACTACCTTGAGGAGGTGGGCCAGGGTGGTAGATAAGTTGACATATGAGTACTCTGGTGGGGAAAACTCGACGTCCACCTGAGCTTGCAGGGAGGGCTCCCCAAAAATGGATAGACAAAACAGGAGAAAACGGAAGGGGTAAAAGCAGGAAAGAAAAAAAAAATCTGGAAGGGAGCATGGAGATGGCAGTTTGAGGTTGGAACAAAAGGGGAAGCCCTACCTACAGTGGGATTAATCATCTCCTTGCACTTGCTGGCTAAATTTCTGTACATCATTGACAGAATTCCATGAGCTGTCCAAGCAGCCTGTCACAGAACATGTCCAGCTGTACACTTACACCCAAGTTTCTTTCATTCACCAAAAATTCTACCAAATAGGTGATACCACCTAGAGTGTGGTATTACTTTCATCCAGTTCCTTTGTTGCTGCATCATAGTAATTAATAAGGTTGGTCATGCAATATGCCCCCTTAATAGATCCATGCTGTAATTTCCATATAATTCTGATGATTCTGCATACTGACTCCATTATTTTTGTTGAAACAGAAATATGGGTTTATAATTACTCATTTTGCCCTTTGTTAATAGGAGAGACATATCTACAATCTATAGGGACCTCCCCTAAATCCAAGTATTCTTTCTTAATTATGGCCACGTTTGCTTATCTTTCTTTGCTGCTTTTGATATGAACACATATAAAAATATGTTCATATCAAGGCAACCTGATGTTTACTGATGTTTGCCTTAAAATTTTTAGATTATGGAGCAGACAAGTTAATGCAGATTTAGCATTAGTAGAGGCATTTGATGCAAGAAAGCAAGCTTATGCAGCATCAGCCAAAAAAAAAAAAAAAAAAACCACTTCCACTTCACCCCTCTGTTCGTTCAAAATACCTATCCAGCTGAGCCTTAAACTTATTCAGGCTATCAACTTCCACGACAAGGGATGGAAGTCTGTTCCACCAACCAACCACCCGCTGGCTAAAGACAAATTTCCGCACGTCTATCCTACATCTATCTTTCCTCAATTTGAATTTATGCCCTCTCAGGTGATTATTCTGAGCGAGAGGAAGAATCCCATCAGCATTGAGCATGCTCAAACCATTCAAGGCATTAGCATTAGTAGAGGCATTTTATGCAAGAAAGCAAGCTTATGCAGCATCAGCCAAAAAAAAAATAAAGTAAAATAAATAAATAAAAAATAACCACTTCCACTTCACTCCTCTGTTCGTTCGAAATACCTGTCCAGCTGAGCCTTAAACTTATTTAGGCTATCAACTTCCACGACAAGGGATGGAAGTCTGTTCCACCTTTATACACCTCTATCAAATCACCTCGCTGGTGCCTAGTCTCCAGACACTGTAATTTGCAAAACTTAAGCCTTTCTTCGTAAGAGCACCCCTTTGTTCCATTCACTAATCTTGTTGCCCTTCTCTGTACTCGTTCCAGCAGCTCTACATCCTTCTTGAAATGAGGCCTCCAGACCTGTATACAGTACTCTAGGTGTGGCCTGACCATTGCCTTATACAAGGGAATAATCACCTTATCCCTGCTAGAAAAATTCCTATATATCATTGACAATACACCATGAGCTACGCTTGCAGCCCGTCTGCACTGCTCAGAGAACTTCATATCTGCCTGCACAACCACCCCCCGGTCCCTTTCATTCTCTACCACTGTCAGTGTAGTAGCACAGAGTTGATACGTTGCTCTGGGGTTGCTGTTTCCCATGTGTAGTACTTTACATTTGTCAATGTTAAACTTCATTTGCCACCTCTCAGCCCATCTGCTCAACCTTTCCAGATCCTGTTGCAGCAGCATAGTGTCAGTAGTGTCCTTGACAACCCTGCCTACCTTTGTATCGTCTGCAAACTTCGACATTAAGCTTGATATACCATCATCAATATCATTTATGAATACAGAAAACAATAATAGACCCAACACTGAGCCCTAAGGGACTCCACTAATAACATTAGTCCACGACGAGCAGTGTCCATTGATTACCACTCTCTGTCTTCTCCCCTTCAGCCACCCCTTTATCCACAGCAGCAATTTGCCTCCAATGTCACACTGCTCCAATTTCTGCAGCAGTCTTCCATGTGCAACAGTATCAAAACCCTTTCTAAGATCCAAGTATATAATATCAAAGTTATTCCCTGCATCCAGTTCCTTTGTGACTGCATCATAGTATCCAATCAAATTGGTCAGGCAAGACTTCCCCTTAACAAAACCATGCTGTGTCCGAGCTATAACTGAAGTCTTGTCTAAATGATCCTGCAGTGCTTCTTTAACTAGTGCCTCCATTAATTTTCCTGGAACAGAAATTAAACTCACAGGTCTATAATTACTTGTGTCAGCATTTTTTTCTCTTCTAGCGAGGGTGGGAATATTTCAATGATTTTTCTACGGAGGGTTACTTTGTTGGTTCAGTTTTGAAAAGATGTTAAAATAATTGATTGGCTTTTTTTCTTTTTTTTTTTTTAATGTAAACCCCAAACACGAGAGGTATTAGAACCTATAGTACTTAGTACCGTGCTTGGGTTGGAGGTTGAGAAGACGAAAGAAGATATTTGTTGACATTGGACTTGAACTTCTGTAGACTGTAATTTTCAGGAAATACCTATGAAGGAAGGTTGTTCCAGAAAACGGCAGTTGAATGAATAAACGAGGAAGATGAAAAGTTGGTTTTGTGAGTTTGAAGTTGGACAATAAATGGATGTTGGCTGGTGGCAGCACATGTTCGGACTGTTTTCAAAGAGAGAGCGGGAATTATAGAACACAATTCAGAAGAACAGTGCCCATGGATGTATCTGTAGAAGAGGCATGCAGCAGAAACAGTACGTCTATGAGACAGCAAGTGCAGAGACTCTGTTAGAGATGAATCATTAATTAACCTAACGGCCCTCTTCTGAATGGAATCAAGAAGCCTGAGAGAGGTTTTGGGGGCAACATCCCCGATGTGGGAACAATATTCCATGGCAGGGCGGATTTGCAATTTATACAGAGTGAGCAGCTGTTTGGAAGAAAAGTAATGCCAAGAGTGAAAGAGAAAACTAAGTTTTTTTAGATGCAGAGGAAGAAATATTTGTAATGTGCTTGTGCCAACAGAGATTAGAAGTCAGGGTAATCCCTAAAAGAGATATATCATTTTACCTAGAAATCAGAGAGTCACTAAAGATAAGCATAGGAGCAGAAGAATCCTTTTTGCGAGATATAAGACAAGACTGAGTTTTAGAAGGGTTGAAATCAACTAAGTTGGCTTTGCTCCACTGGAGAATTACCTGAAGATCGGCATTTAAGGAATTGGTAGCAGATTTTTGAGCAGTTGAAGCTGATTGAGCTTCTCAAAATGGTTTCTCAAAATGGAAAGTGGAATGCAATGTGCTATCTTCGGCAAAACTATGGATAGGATTTCCAGTCAATGGAAGAAGGTCATTAATATACAAGAAGAAAAGAGTGGGGAAAGAACTGAACCTTGGGGAACACTGGCATTACTGGAGAAGGTAGAAGACAGAGAGCCATCTACCATCACCCTCAGTGAGCGATCAGAGAGAAAACTGGATAACCAATTACTAAAAACAGTTGGCAAACCATAAGATGGAAGCTTGTTTAAAAGACCTTTATGCCAAACACGATCAAAAGCTTTTGAGATGTCAAGAGCAACTATTGTGTTTCACCGAACCTTTCCATTGAATTAGTCCATAAATGGGTAACATAAGCCAGAATGTCAATAGTGGATCGACACTGACGGAATCCATACTTGCGATCGTTGATCACACGGAAGATTTCTAGGTAGTTTAAGAGTTGGCGGTTAATTGATTTCTCCATTACTTTAGAAAGAGCAGAAGTAATTACAATGGGACGATAATTGGATAGGAGGGATTTGTCATCCTTTTTAGGAACTGGCTGGATATGAGCAAATTTCCAAGCAGAAGGAAAAACACCTTTGGAATAAGGAAGTGAAAAAAGGCAGCATAAAATAGGAGCATGTTCAGGAGCACAGGTTTTGAGAACAAGTGGAGAAATACCATCGGGACCTGGAGCTTTCTTAGCATCAAGATTCGTCAAAATCCTTCTGACATCCTTTTGACGGAAGACCACAGGAGTCATTGAATGGAGTGTGTTGGGAATGGTGGGAGGTGTTTTACCAAGGTCATTAATACATGAGTTGGAAGAAAAATGGGATGCTAGCAGGTCAGCTTTATCCTGGGCTGAAGTGACAACAGAACCATCTGGTTTGGACAGAAGTAGGAGCAGAGATGAGCAAACGTTGCGGCCAATAGCTTTGGCAAGAGACCAGAATGCTCGGCTACCATTACGGCAAGAAGCAAGTTTTTCTACTCTTAGCTTGTTCAAACTCTATTTTGGACTGATTAATAACTGCTTTACAATTGTTGCGAGCTTTGGTGTAGGCAGAAAATGAAACTGAAGAATTAGAAACAAGCCAATTACGATATGCAACATTCTTCTCTTGGACAGCCTTAGCACATTTATTGAAAAACCAAGGTTTAGATAAAGGACGAGATTTTAAAGTGGAGTGTGGGATAAAGGATTCCATTCCTGCAAGAATAATTTCACTGACACAATCTGAGCAAACGTTGACATCAGAAGTTTTGAAACAGTAATCCAACCAAAGAAAAGAAGTCGCGCAGGTCATCCCATTTTGCATTCTTGTAATGCCAAACAACATTAGGTTCGGAGTAGCCATGAGATAAAGGTTCCATTGGAGAAGAGACAATCACCAAGTTGTGATCTGAAGTGCCTAAAGGACCTCTCACTTTGACCGTGTACTTAGAAGGGTTGTCTGTGAGAAAAAGATCAAGCGTATTGGCTGTATGATTAGGATTGTCCGGTATTCTTGTAGGTAAATGAACAATCTGTGGAAGGTCATTAGTAATTGCAAAAGCCTCAGCATCTCGACCAGCTGAGTCGGTGTGATATTAAAATGGAAGCCAGCTGGAGTTGTGAACATTAAAATCACCAAGGAAAATTACCTCACTGTTAGGAAAGCTGGACTGGAGAAAGTCAAGTTGCAAAGAGAGGAAGTCAAGGAGCTCCAAGTGATTAGTGGAGTTGGGAGAACGGTAGTGACAACAGATGAATTTGACACAATGAGGTAGAGATATTTTAAGCCAGAGAAGATCAAAGAGAGGAGATTCCAAATTGCCAAGTCTCTGACAGGGAATATCAGAATGGACATATGCACAAGTACCACCTTTGAGGCGAAAGGAATCATACAGCGAATAATTTGGGCATCTGAGATGAGCAGTAGTTGAATCATCCGATAACTGAGATTCTGTCAGAAAAAGTACATGGGGTTTGGCAGACTGCAAGTGGAAATGGACATCATTGAGATTAGAATTGAGACCACGTATATTTGTGAAATGAATTAGGAAGTGCTTGGGAGGTTTAGATCTTTTCACAGATAAGCTTGCTCTATTAGTTTGACAATTCATGGTGTATTCAATAGTAAGAAGAAGTGGGTGGGACATGCTGTATAAAGTAATGAAATTTTTGGATATGGCGTACATGTGGTAAGAATATACCCAGATCCTTGACATAACGTGGCCTCGACAATGCCCCCCCCCCCACACACACACACATACACACTACTCGGACTTCCACTAGTCACTATCTGGCAGAGTAGAGTAGAGTAGAGTAGAGATAGCAAGATTATACACTAGCTGATCCGGAAGCCTCCTAAAGAGTTACCAATAGGTTCGGTCCAGTGTACTAACTAGCGGCAGGCTTGCGAACACCGTTTCAGAGCTGTACCCTCGAAATGTAAGGAATATTAGATCTCGGCACGATGTTCATCATAACCTCAAAAGGCATCAGTCATACTGCGTGATGGAATAGATAGGGAAGGGTTGACCAGATCTTAGCTCTAGAGACTAAACATGGGTTCCAACACTTCAAGCCTCCAATAAGGAAAGTGGTGGTATTGCACTGGTTGATGAGAGTCATCTACCACCTATTACTGCCTGGTAACATAGCGGGGCGGCGTTCCTCCATGTGGTTTGGGCACCACACCTCGACCCCTGCTTACATTGGTTCACACCTGGGTGGCCACCCACCATGTACTTGTCCATGGAGGTTATACCCAGGATTACTATTCGAGCCTGTCACCACCAAATACGGAGGATGCGGAAAGGTCAGGGAATGACCACCGCATATACCGTAGCAATATGGCCTTAGTTGCTAATGCTCCTTAAAAAAAAAAAAAAAAAACACAACCCAGGATTACTAACAGTCCCACCATCGTGAAGGTGCATGCAGAGGATTTGGCTGTCACAGACCATCCAGACTTCGCCGAAATTGAGTCCACTTGACTTGAGTGTCACCCGAATATCAGTTCCATCTGCATTTTAGGTTCCCAGGTAGCAAGTACTACTTGTCTGGCATATCTGAGAGAATGTCTGTGACAACCTCAAGGACCTTTAGTCCTTGAGGTTGTCACAGACATTCTCTCAGATATGCCAGACGAGGTGAGCAAATTAGTATTAATAGTGGCAAATGATGCAAGAAAGAAAGCAGTATAAAGCATCGGCCAAAAAAAAAGCTGCCCACTTCAACCATCCATCCCCCTCCAAAAATTTGTCTAGTTTTTCCTTCAATTTATTTAAACCACTCAATTCATTTAAACAACAACAAATGGAAGTTTGTTCCTACAATCAATCACCCACTGGTCAAAGGCAAACTTCTGCAACCATCCTTCCTCAGTTTGAATTTATGCCCCTTCATGTTTTCAGCAAGAGGAAGAATGCCATCAACATTCAGCTTACTCAATCCATTCAGGTTGTAAACTCTTCAATCAGATCTCTTTGCAGGTGCCTAGTCTCCAGATGCTACAATTTGCAGAACTGAAGCCTTTCATGGTAAGAACATCTTTTGTTGCCTTTCTCTACATGCATTCCAGCAGATCTACATGCTTTTGAATGGGTGTTTATATTGCTGTCAGGTGTGGAGAAAGTCATCAGCATCTAGAGCTATTTTGACCTGTTCTGCTAGGGAGGATTTAAAAATTTGTAAGTCCTGGGCAAAATATTTGTACAGAGGTGGAGGGCCACTGAGAAATTTTTCAAATAATGATACTTAAAACACTAATTTGTAAATGTAAATTGTAATTTCAGTTATTTTATAATCAAAGCTGCATTTCACACTCGTTAGTTCAGGAGTTAGCAATTAGTTTTCTTTGCAGTCAATGAAAAAAAAAAAAAGTAATTCATTGTGAACCAGATCCATTTTTGGCATAAAATTAATAAAATTGTAAGTTATTGTACAATGTTGGGCATGGCCTCTTTCTGGACATAGCTGTGGAGGCACTTTGCCATGAGTCATGTTGGTATTGTACCACTCTAAATAAAAATGCTGCTCCAGTGTAGAAGTATATGGGATTCTTCCTCTTGCCCAGATTAGTCGCCTAAGGGGACATGAATTCAAATTGAGGAAAGACAGTTGTAGAAAAGATGTGTGGAAATATGCCTTTAGCCATTCATTTTATTTAAAGACTATAATAGTCTTTAAATAAAATGAATTCAAGCCAGAACTAGACAAACATTTGGAGTGAAGGATGGGTGAAATGGGAAGGGCTTTTTTTTTTTTTTGGCTGATGCTGTGTGAAATAGCAGCAACTAAAGCAGGCATAATTTGGGGCAAAAGCCTCAAACTACAAAACCTAGAAAAAGTTATTGTATGTGTCAGGCATATATGTATGTCTGACATGCACAACAACTTTTTATATATATGCCTTCCCAACATGTACAATAGCCTATTTTCTGTTTGAATGTAGGCACTTACCCCTATTTCCCAAGGTACTTCTTGGAGACAAAACATGCAGTACCTTAAAAAAAATAAAGGCAAGTGCCTACTTCATGGTATACTTGACTTTGTAGTTCTTGTATTTTATAATAGTCTTTAAATGAAATGAATATACTGTACTTCTCCACTGGAGTAGTGCTTTTTATTTAGAGCAGGGCAACTCATGGTACAATAACTTTTATAGCTTTTGTTGCTTGATGTTTTTGCCCTGAATTTAATTATAAAATGGAGCATAACTACTTTGTATTAAAATAAATATTTTTAATTCCTTTCCGTTACAGAATATGCAGAAAGATGCATTTGATATGTGATCATTTTTTTACATATAACAAGTTTGAATTAATGGACCTTACAAAAAAGCAAAACTAAAATACTTGCTTTCTGTACAAATTATTTACTCAGGTTCAGATCACTGACAGTTCATAAAAGATCACTGGTGGCCATCAGTGGGTGAACCCTGAAAACGACAAATAGGTAGGCATGGTAATACTGCAGTTTAATTTCAAAGAGACCCTCCCCAAACATATTTCAAATCTTCACTCACTCCGCACCTCTTCTGTAAAATAACAATAACGAATGGGTAGTTTCCTTATGCAGAGACCCTGACTTCAAAAACACTACTGGCCCCAGGGTTAACCTGAGTCTCCAAGCCAGAGAGAGCCTTTCAAACTACGTTGACAACCACTTCCCTGTATAATCTGTGTAGGCATAAGTCTATTTGCTGCCCATTTACATCATTTCTTCAATTTTTAATCAAGATACTGTGAGCTAGTCAGAGAGACAAAGATGTCAGAACTTACATTTTATAATGAGGCTACATTAACTAGCTGGTAGTCACGTGAAATCTGACAGGGAGGGGGAGCGACTAATTTTCTACCTTTTCAGTAGAAAATATTTGAATTTTCAATAAACTGATGATGAAACTAAAAGATATTGTGAGTTTTAGCTGTGTGAACACAGATTAGTCTTATGGAACTAAAGAAAAAAAAAATGTGTGTCGAGATGATTTACATAAGCCTACTAATGGGTTAACATCAGTACCTTGCTGCGAAGATACTATTTAAGTAAGATGTAGCGAATTAGATAGGATGCAATAGCTACTACTGGTAAGAAAAAAAAAAAAAAAAATGTACATTACAGGTGAGTGTGTTTAAAAAATATATATAATGAGTTATTAAATTACATAAGTAGGATAAAAGTTAAAGCAATATTAAACAAATTTTTAAAGAAAAGTGCATATTTAGCATTAGTAGAGGCATATGATGCAAGAAAGCAATCTTATATAGCTTCAGCCAAAAAAAAAAAAAAAAAAACCCTTCCCATTTCACCCATCCATTTACTCCAAATGTTAAGCTAACAGGTCTGTAATTACTCATGTCACCCTTTGACCTCCCCCCTCTGTAAATTGGGGAATTTGTACATATCCAATCCAAAGGGAGCTCTCATCTTTTTCCACCTCCCTTAATATAATTGGATAGATCCCATTCTCCTGGTGCTATTTTTATGTTATGTTTTATTCCAACAATTTCTTTTCCACTTTCCTCTCAGTTATCACAAAATCATTTAGCTTCTGTTAGATTTTAATGAACTGGTATTTCCCTCTCTAAACAACTCATGTGAATGTAGATGCAAAATACCTATTCAGTTTGTCAACAACCTGACAAGATAATCTGCAGTTAAACCATCAACATCAAATGGACCAGTGTAATTCAACCCCTTCCTTCTACTGTTAATATAAGTAAAGAAGTCTTTGCTGCTTCTCTTTGCATTCTCTTCTGGAGACTTCTTATAATCTACCTTAGCTTGCTTAACCTTCTTTGTGACTTGATTACAGAATAGTTTATATCTACCATAGGCTTCTGTATCACCTGATACTTTATATGCATCCCATGCAGTTTTCTTCTCTGCCATAAGTCTCATCAGTTCATCTGTCAACCATTTAAGTCTAAGCCTGGAACAATATTTCTTAGTTTGTATGAAAAACCTAGTAGCTTCTACGATTACTTCCCTGAATGCTTCCCATTAAGAATTTGCTGTTGGTAATATCATCGATGGATCCCGCTGTATAGAATTTGAAAACTGTCTGAAGCTGTAGTCACCTTTATGAAAGCAAAAACTCTTCCCTTTACTTTTGACGGTAATTACATCTTTAAGTAAATCCCAAATCAATAGACTGGGATCATTGCCAGCTAATGGTTGTTTTATCTGCAGATTCTAAATGCATGAATAATCACTCACTGCTGATAATCAGATCACGAGTATTACTCCCTCTTGTTACCTCTCTAACATGCTGCTGTAGAAAACAGTCATCCAATAAATTCGCAAAAGGCTTGCTAGTGACCGAAGTTCCACAGGTTCCAGTCAATATATTTTGCATTTCTCTGTATAGTGCAGTGGTTTTCAATCGGGGTGCCACAACAACATTCCGGGTGTGCCACGTAATTTGGGTTTAAGTTACTTAAACTTATTTTTTTTTAAATGTATATATTTATTTCATTATAAAAAGGGACATCCTTATTGTTATGTTCCATAAACCATAATGACAGTATTTTCATATGTCAACTTATCATTCTATTTACAATTCCAAAATAAAAAAATTACAAAAACCTCACATTATAAAAGATAACAGATTCATTACACACAATATTACGTTATGGTTAACCTTTTATGCTCCCTTGTCCAGTGGGACTCGACATAACACAAACACATGCCTCAAGAATTATGTATTGAAATAAGTTCAACGGTATCATATAATATATATTTTTAATATATACAAAGTACACACACAGAGAATCGGATCTAACAGGCAGAAAATTGAGTAGGAGTTCCACAAAATAAAATAAATTACTTAAGGGTGCCATTATTAAAAAAAGGGTCAAAACCCCCTGGTATAGTGGTTCTTTATACTCATCAAAGTCATTCAGCCTATAACACACTCCTACTCTCATTTTCATTTTCTCAGTGCTTTTGTGACACCAAACTGACTAAACATTGCACCAGTCACTGCTGGATGCACTACCATAGATTTAATATGCTTCCTAGGAGCATAACCTGTCTGGTGACTTCTAAAGTTTTATGTGTAAAGTCCTTTTTTTAAAGTCCTAGGACCTGTGGGTCCTAGGACTTTAAAAGTCCTAGGATCTACAGCTTTACGCTTCTTGATTAAACTTGGGTTCGAGCCCGTGATCACCAAATACGGAGGATACGGAAAGGTCAGGGAATGACCACCACATATGCCCGGAGCAATATGGCCTTAATTGCTATTGCTCCTAAAAACCAAAATAACAACAACCCACAGCTTTTGGTTCTTACAATTATTAATTGCATTTTATTTTTATTTCAGGTAAATTGGTTTTTTACTTACATGTTCTCCCTATTCTTCCATGGTTACTACACCTTATAGCCCAACTCCCCTACCATATACACAAATATACTGACTTTTACCTTTTTGTCTATTGTTCATTATGGTTGCCGGTCCTTTCTGCGTTTCCCGGATCCATAACCAGTCTTATATACATTTTATAAATTTTGCATAAACTCTTATAGCTCTTTCCAGTTTTATAAGACTTTCGTAATTTCATTGCATCTTTATCTTTTTATATATATGCGTTTTGCAGATTTAAAAAAAGCTTTTGATAGAGTAAAAACACAAAGTTCCTCAACAATTAATACAAATAAATAGAAGCAACTAAATGAATAAGTTAAGCAGACTCATTGATTCCTGATTAAAGAAGTAAATAAGTAATTTAAATGGAATATCTGCTGTGCAGCTGATGCTGTAATTAGTAGCAGATAATGCTGCCTAATAAGAAAAGCAAAAGGGTATAATAACAAAATACCCATAGGAAAAACAAAGGGTTTAACAATAGCAAAATAACTCCTGAGATGTAAATAGATTAAATATTTCAAAAATATTCCCTATGATTCAAAAACATTTTAAAGTTACTTGTAATAGCAAATACGAAGTGAGTTACTTTTAGATTGTTTACAAGCCCTTTGCGATAACCCTCCTTGGACGATGTAAGAATTACATGACATGTTTTGAAAAACTATTTCTCATGACATGATTTATAAACTACCCACTTGCATCTGATGTATGTATTTATTCTGCAGTACTAAGGGTTATGGATAAAGGAAAGTCATTGCTTTGATTTGTACTCTGTAAGACTTCTGTCTTTTAAAACAGAAAGGAGCATCCTGCAGGGGGGGGGATGTGTTTATGCACCATTCAGAAAATTGCCAAGATGGCATAATTCTCATTTATGAAAATCTTAAATGGTTTTCTTCAACAAAAGAAATTAAAGCTGCAGGACTTTACAATGCTATTCTTCTTTAATATATTTTTATTTTCAGTTGGTACACCTAAAAAAAAAATATATATATATATATAAAAATAATGCTGCAATATTTTTACACTTGTTACCCTTCTCTTCCTTACCTGTTGATTTGATCATTATGTTTAATTTTGACTATTTTCACTCTTCTGTCTTACCATGCCGCTAGCATTATTTTTAGTTTTTAATCATCATTCTAATTTATTTTTATATTTCAAGCATCATGTAGAGGAATATGCTTTTTGCTGCCTCTGATGTTTGCTTTACCTTTTTATTATGAAGATTCAGTTTTTAACTATTTCAAACATTCAAATATATGTGTATATATATATATATATATATGTTTCAGATTTATGTTGCTTTTAAGCTATTTTTTATTTATAATTTATTAATTTTTCAGTAAAACTATTCCTTATTTTCCTCTTGGATCCTTCTTTTATTCTAAAAGAAAATGTAGAGCAGAATGCTTTCTTTAGTGTATTTTCCAAATGAAATCAGGATTGTGAGATCACTTTTGTAAACCAGATTAAATGCAGTGATGGCAAGAGAATTTTGTTAAATAAAAGGATGTAGCACAGTCTAACGTTTGCTAGTAGCATCAAGAAAATGATAATATGATTTGATCCACATATTGTCTTGGAATTGGACATTGACAGAAATGTACCCTCAAACAAAATACAGAGGAAGATGCACAAGGAACTAGCAATGTAATATATCATACGTCACAGCCAAATAAAGTTAAGGCAAATAAAAATCTTTGCCTATACAATATGTATCCCTCTTATAATACCCTTCCCACTGCCAGAAGTGATCCAGTCAGCAGCATTCTCAGGATTTTCTAGTGGGGTGGGGGGCTCAAGCAGTGTTCCAGTCAGTCATTGAGTTTTAATCATTATGAAGATAAAAAGAAATCAAAATTATTTTGTTCAAAGGTGGTGGTGGGGGGGGTATATCCAATGCTATAGTCGTAAAATTAGCAGAAGGTATACTCTGTGAATTTTACATATGCAGAGATTATACTGTGCTTATTAATCAAATTCCAGAGGGTATACAGCATATACCCGTGTGTATATATATATATCCTGCCTGGGACCACCACTTGACCAAATGTCCTTTAAACATTATCATACTGTCAACCACAACTACTCAGGAAGGCAGTTTATTCCAGTGGTTGACAACAGACCAATCAAATATAAAACTCCTGAAGTCCAGTATATAATTCTGCTCTCCTAGATTTTGTGCCCCATTTCTGTGTAAAGATTGTACTGTCCATTCAGTTTGTGCTCCCTCTCAGTGCCTTATACATCCCAGTTAGATCCCCCCCAGTTAGAAAGAGATTGATTGTTTCTAAACTTGCAACCCATATCTTTTTGTAATCCCTCTCATCATATGGCCACTCCTTTGCTGTTCTTACCAGAGAAGTTGCCCTTCTTTGGACCCTTTCAAAAAGCTCGATGCCTTTCTTTAGATGCAGCCTCCAAACCTGAATAGAATAACCCAAAGGTGATCTCAGCATCAATGAGATCACATTTCACCAACTTTTGTTTGACTTGTATAACAACTACAATCTCCTTCTCTCTAAGATGTAAAGGGACAATAAATTACAGATAAGACACTATGCCCGTTTCTTGCCACCTACGTACACTGCCCTACATGACTATATAATGTCGGTGTAGATATACCATAGTTTACCCATAAATTTAAACTATGTATGTAGTGTAAAGGCATCGTTTTAATTGTATGTCATATTGTGGCTGCCTTCACGAGATACCAGGTATTGCACTGCTTTGAATAAGTAACGCTTTTCTAGTAGGGAAGACTACTGTTAGCATTAGTAGAGGCATATGATGCAAGAAAGCAAGCTTATGTAGCATCAGCCAAAAAAAAAAAATGTTCCCATTTCACCCCTCCATTCATTCCAAATGCCTGTCCAGCTCAGCCTTAAATTTATTTAGGCTAGCAACTTCCACAACAAAAGATGGACGATTGTTCCACCAATCAACTACCCACTGGCTAAAGGCAAATTTCTGCACATCTATTCTACAACTGTCTTTACTCAATTTGAATCTGTGCCCCCTCAGGTTCTTAATCTGAACAAGAGGAAGAATACCATCAGCATTCAGCTTGCTCAACCCATTCAAGGCCTTATAATCAGATCACCTCATAGGTGCCTACTCTCCAGGCATTGCAATTTGCAGAACTTTAGCCTTTCTTGGTAAGAGCATCCCTTTGTTCCCCTCACCTATTGATGATAGGCCAACATCTTTGAAACAGTGCCATCTGGGTGGTGATGTGGTATCCAATGGGAATAAATAACAGTAGTCTTCTCTACTAGAGAAGCGTTACTTCAATATGATTCAGGCATGTAGACCACTGTGGCTGTTCTATTAGGAAAATATCCTCACTCTACAGAAAATATTCTACCATTTGCATTCTGTGAGAGAGAGAGAAATCATCATCTATTAAAAGAAACTGGGAGCCTACTGTGCCCTTGAAAAGTGTCATATAGGCTTCAAGGATTTTGTTGCCATACTTCAGCAGTTGTAGTTTCTGTTTCCAATATGTACAACTCTGTACATACACTATACGTCTACCCAGAACATATCCTCCACAGCAGTGGAGGATATGTTCTGGGTTTCAACTGAAAGCAAATTTTTGCACTGTCCTGCAGCCCTATTTAAGTTTAAGGCCCCTTGTGTTGTCAGAGTATCATTAGCCATATGGTGCAAGGAAGCCTGAGGCTTATGCTGCACCAGCCAAAAGAAAAAAAAAATCCCAAGGTACCCTGAGAGAGAGGCAGAGTCAAAGTAGAAGGAAATTACCAAGAAAGCAAGAAAGAAAATTAAGTAGACTCAATCCATTTAAAGGCTTAAATACTTCAATCTCTCAGGTTCCTAGTTGTCCAAGGTTAAAATCTGCAGATCTGTGGTCTTCTGTGCCAAGAGTTGAAATAAATGCTATGTGTGTTTTTATGACAGTAATTTAATTACTTTATATCCCTAAGGAATAGAAAAATAGTCTGGATCGAGCTTCAAGGGAAGAAAATATGAATGTTGAATTGAAACTACCTACACTGTGCAATTCAAGCTATTGGAATTGCGCACGAACAAAATGCCCAACTTGAGGAACGGCGGGGGAGGAGCTTTCTGTGTTTATAGATGTAGAAAAATTTCTTGCAACAACCAATACACTAAAGTTAAAATAAAATAAAGTTAGGCATGTAACATATATTGTCAGATTGCTTTTTTTTTTTTTTTTTTTGCGATCCTTCCAGTCATTCTTACCCATACTAACCATGTGTCATGAAATTTATGACATACATACCCAGAATGCCGTGCATTTTCGCTGAAGAAGAGGCACTCGCCTCGAAAACGCTTTATTGATTTACACTTTTATCACATTTGTTTGTTTTTTTAATATATATTCCTTCAGTTATGAGTTTATTATTAACTTTTGTTTTAACTTTGATGGCTGTGTTGCTGCAAGAAAAGTTTCTACGTTATATTTCCTTACTCTCAAAGCCCGTTTTTCTAGTATGGTTTCTAATTTAATCTCTATCGATTATAACACAAGTTTGTCATAAAACCAGTCATCCCGCTGGGCTAGAATAAAATTATTGCCTCACATATGAATTGTGTTAACTTTGGCGAAACTACTTTCATCTAAGCTTGATTGGCCAGATAGCCTCAATCGTATGCAGCTGCACACAGCCAAAGAAGCATGCTGAGATATGAAGTCGTACCACTTCATTCTAATCAGGTAAGAAGAGGTTAGTACCACTGTTCTTGATTATACTATTTCTTATTAATACAGCTTTGGTGTGTACTGTGTAGTAAGAGAGCATACAGAACTGAAATTTTCCAAAATTAATCAATTTAACAAAACTTTAATTAACAAATATACTTCTCAACTCCTGCTCTCTCTCTCAAACTGTATAATTAGTATCAGCCATATAGTGCATGGAAGTCACAGGCTTTTGCTGCACCGGCAAAAAAAAAAAGAAGTAGATAAGAAAATTTAAGATAAGTAACCATCCAGCTGATTTTTGAATTTCTTCAAACTATTAGCCTCAATTAACTGCGTTCGTAAATTGAGTATTGACTCAATATTGATATAGCAAAACTTTAAAAATCCAGGCACTTCGAATACTTTTACGAGAGCAGTCCACTGTACAAGGTTAGTTGGACTTAAAAAAAAAAAAAAAACCGCTGATTTTTTTAATGTATTTATATATTCCACGACAAATCAGTTCACACAAGACAGATAATGCAAGAACATCGCAGTGTTTTGTAGTCATGCGCGCTCAAACCACGGACACAAGTTCCAAACACCAATTTCTGATTACATATTTCCTAGGCTGAAAATTGAAAATCTCGCAAAATGAATTTATATTTCCGAATATAAATTCATTTTGGAGATATTCAATTCTACTTCACAATATAATTGTTAGTCTGTATTTAGCTTTTAAGTCAGGGGCTTACACCGTAGCGGATTAAGGTAGGTTGAGACCCCGGTCGCTGAAGAAAATATTGGGGCCCTTAAAAAAAAGAGAGAGACAGGGAAAATAAAAATACATGTTAACCATTTTTTTAAATAAATAAAAAATATTATGTACTATTAATGTTTTATTTCCAATAAAATTTGAATATAATATATGTATAATATAATTAATAATAGCATAATAATAATCACAAAGTTTTGAACTAATAGTTGAACATATTAGTTCAACTAATTTGTTGGGGTTTTGCGTGGGCCCTTCAGAAGTCGGGGCCCAGGGCGCGCTCCCGGTGCACCCGCCATTAAATCCGCCTCTGGGCTTACATCTGTTGACTATGGGCTTGGCAAACCCAGGGTCCTGAGCTGGTTATCATCATTCTTGGTGATTCCCTTCTGCATCTTCTCTCCCTCTCAGGGTAATGCAAGGTTTTTTTTTTTTTGGCTGGTGCAGCATAAGCCTCAGGCTTCCTTGCACCATATGTTCCATTACTAGAATTATATCGCATTATTTACATATTAAAACACATTGGACAATCGCAACACTCATACCGGGAGCAGCATTCGACCATTTCTTAGACACGTACGTTACTCACTGGCCCAATCCTACAGTACAGCTAACATTTTGGCTTAATGCTGGCAACTGTTAAAGAAAGAGACACGGTAGAGGGGGAGGGGATTCTCCTTTGGAGCGAAATTATGATCAACGGCCACTCTCCTCTTGATTTTGATAGGGGTACTGATAACAAATCGTCGAACTCAGGGCTCACATCTGGTTACCCCCGGGGCTTACTTCTGGTGAGTATGGGCTTGGCATACCCAGGGTCCTGAGCTGGATATCATCATTCTTCTTTTTCTTGGTGATTCCCTTCTATTTCTCTCTCTCTCTCTCTGGGTAATTCAGAATTTTTTTTTTTTTTTTTTTGGCTGGTGCAGCGAGCCTCAGGCTTTCTTGCACTATATGGCTAATAATAATAATAACTCTTATGTGCGAATTTTTAGGAGTGCGATTGACCGAGATATTCTTTTCTTGCAGACAACGCCACTGCACATAGAGCTCAAGTGGTAGAGGACGCTCTTGGGCGTCGCATTTCACGCCGACAACGGTAGAATCAACGTCTAAACTCTACCGTTTTCTTGTTATTTGGTTTTTAGGAGCATTAGCAACTAGGGCCATATTGCTCCGGGAATATGCGGTGGTCATTTCCTGACCTTTCCACATCCTCCGTATTTGGTGGCCACGTGCTCGAACCCCGGTCTGATCAAGAAGCGTGTGCTACGCACTGCTGCTCCTGCCCACCTGACTACGGAGGCGCCTTCGTTTTCTTGTAAATCTCTTTTGGCCAAATTGTAGTTTACACCCCCCTTTTTTTTTTCTTTCTTCTTTTTTTTTTTTTTTTTTTTTTCAGACCCTGCCACCGAAATCCTTGGAAATTAGGTGGTGGAGCCTGTCAGAGTACTTAAATAATCTACTGGATGCCTGACCTGCCTCCTCGTGGCAACGGTGGGTCCCAATAGGGGCCCAACGGCTAAATGGTCAGAAAAACAACAGAACATAACGCTACACAACAGACCATTCCCCACACACTTTTTAAATATCTGCCCTCCACAGAGTTTGTGTCACTCACAAAGGATACAACGCGGAGATGGGGGAAATCCCTGGTGCTGTCAGACAACTAACACCACGCCGACAATGAACTTGGTCACTTGGTGAGCTAAGGGCTGCGCTGGTGGGAGAATGGGTTTTATTGCTACAGAAACTTATAGACATCCTTATATCGATGTTCACTGCTGTCAGGCGCGTTTAGCTGTTGGAGGCCGTTATGATATAATGTGACCTTATTTTCGAGCATATTGTATTGACTTGTGTAATGTGACCTTTTCGATAATTCTTATACAACCTCTGTCAGTGTCCCTTATACCTGTCCAAAGTTATGCAAGAAATCTAACTTTTACAGCATCAGCCAAAAATAAATAAATAAATAAATAGAACGAACCTTCCTCGATCATTTTACTTAGTGCCTTATATACCTCAGAACTACCCTTAAATGTTTGCTTGTCAAACTTTTCAGTCCACGCATAAGCCGTTCTTTATATGATCATCTCTTTGCATTCATTACCAATCTGGTCTCCCTTCTCAGAATCCTGGCCTAAAAAAAAAATGCACTTTTTTTAAGTGCTGACTCCAAACATCAATACAATATTCCAAATGTAACCATCATCTCCTATAGAGGGGAATAATGACAACCCCACTTGGCCCTCAAACAGGATACCATGTTCTTTTCTAGCTGCCTGTTTACTGTGCACGGAAATTTTACGTCAGATGGAATCATAACACCTGTGTTTTTCATCCTGAACTACTTTTGGTTGCTCCATACCCCAGATTAGCATTAGCATTAGTAGAGGCATTTGATGCAAGAAAGCAAGCTTATGCAGCATCAGCCAAAAAAAAAAAAAAAAAAAAAACCACTTCCACTTCACCCCTCTGTTCGTTCAAAATACCTGTCCAGCTGAGCCTTAAACTTATTTAGGCTATCAACTTCCACGACAAGGGATGGAAGTCTGTTACACCAACCAACCACCCGCTGGCTAAAGGCAAATTTCCGCACGTCTATCCTACATCTGTCTCTCAGGTGATTATTCTGAGCGAGAGGAAGAATCCCATCAGCATTCAGCATGCTCAAACCATTCAAGGCCTTATACACCTCTATCAGATCACCTCGCTGGTGCCTATTCTCCAGACACTGTAATTTGGAAAACTTAAGCCTTTCTTCGTAAGAGCACCCCTTTGTTCCATTCACTAATCTTTTTGCCCTTCTCTGTACTCGTTCCAGCAGCTCTACATCCTTCTTGAAATGAGGCCTCCAGGCCTGTATACAGTACTCTAGGTGTGGCCTGACCATTGCCTTATACAAGGGAATAATCACCTCCTTATCCCTGCTAGAAAAATTCCTATATATCATTGACAATACACCATGAGCTACTCTTGCAGCCCGTCTGCACTGCTCAGAGAACTTCATATCTGCCTGCACAACCACCCCCAGGTCCCTTTCATTCTCTACCACTGTCTGTGTAGTACCACAGAGTTGATACGTTGCTCTGGGGTTGCTGTTTCCCATGTGTAGTACTTTACGTTTGTCAATGTTAAACTTCATTTGCCACCTCTCAGCCCATCTGCTCAACCTTTCCAGATCCTGGTTATAAGAGACTCCAGAACCTTTCCAGATTCCAGATTATAAGAGACTCCAGAATTTCTAGTCCCCGGTGTCCTTATATTTAGTTACCTTACATTTAGAAGCATCAAACTTAATTTGCCATTTTCTGGCCATATGTGCAAATTGATCTAGTCTTTTGTTTTTTTGACGCAGTATGGCCTGAGGGAAACATACTTATTCCACTGATCCACTCTTAAAGCTGGCCATTTTGGACAACCCTCTGGTTCCTATCTTTTAGGCAGCTTATGATCCTGTGTAGCATCTTACCAGTAGCTCCAACTTATATAGCAGTCTTCTACGAGTGACTAAAGATTTACTAAAGTCTAAATGTAGATTATTGGAATATATTACCTGTTAATTAGCCAAAGCAGATGATTTGGCTGAATACCGAAGGTGCAGAAAAAGTTCAGTTCCTTGCATTATTTAGCCATTGTGTAATAACACACACACACAATTTTTATTGTATTATCATTTTCTGTTATTAATCAAACTGGTTCCGCAATACAATATTTTTTGAAAGGGCGACTGTATTTAAAGATTTTGGTAAATGTTAATGGGCTCACATCTGGTGAGTATGGGCTTGGCACACCCAGGGTCCTGAGTTGGATATCATCATTCTTCTCTTTCTTAGTGATTTCCTTCTACTTTTGTCTCTCTCTCTCTTTCTCAGGGTAACTCGGGAGTTTTTTTTTTTTTTTTTTTTGGTTTTTTTTTTTGGCTGGTGTAGCATAAGCCTCAGGCTTCCTTGCACCATATAGCTAATAATAATAATACCATGATCATTCTCAAGTTATGCTTAGCATTATTTTAATAGAATTCATAGAGAAGGAAACGATTTCCTAATTTACTTCTAGCCAAAGGCAGTTCAAATCTGTGTTCGGTTTCATTTATACATAAATTGTTTAAACAATTTATTTGTATATAAAATATAAAAGTTATATTTAACGTTCAGTCATTTTTTTTTTTTTTTTTTTTTTTTTTGTAATTACTTCTCTGTCAAGAGAATAAAAAAAAAAAAAGATAATTGAGATCTACTGCCATGCCACAATGATGAACGGTCGAATTTCTCAACTTTAATATGAAATTAATTTTTAGTATACGAATTCGTACAAAAAATTAATCATATTAATTTTAATTAATCTCATAAACTTAAGATCTTTCTAAATGTGTATATCTCTGAAGGTTGCGAAACTTGGGGACGAGCTCGTTATTGCACAATACTTTTGAAATTTAGCAACAAATTGAGTTTTATATACTAAAAACGCAAGTACAATGTTGATTTTGAAATTCTTTGCTCGTAATCACGACAAACAAAAAAAAAAGCTTTTCCATTCTTAGAAGTTGCTAAATTGATGATGTAAACAACCAAGCTACAATAAAACAAGCTGTAAAGTCGCCAAATGAGAAATTAAGCATGACCCCTTTTAGAAGCACTATAAGTAGAAATGCTAATGCTAAATTCGAACTGAGCCATGACTTTGAAGAATTAAGTTCGTTGACAGTTTCGCATGTGCCGCTCGAATCTAATTAAAGTTTAGGACAAAAAATAACTATTATAATTATTTAGGAAAGCAATAAAAAAGGTATATAATTAATTTAATTGTTAGTATTAGTAAATATTAGTTATGCATTTACTACAGTAAATTAAGTTTATTGCAATAAATGCATGACTAAGAATTAAATTAATTTTTATTATTTATTAAATTAATGTATAATTTTGAATCAGTAGAAAGCCACGAATTGCAAGAGGGGTTTCGTTTTTGAACTGATTATGAGGTGTTCAAAACCTATTGAGCACCTCATAATCATCAGAAGCATCAGGGAGAGATTTAGACAGCCATGGAGCTCGAGGAGGCGCAAAATTCATAGGTGTTCTCCTCCCCCCTTTTAGGAGACCTCAGCTAGCACCTCATGTGCCAGTGCATAAATCCGCCCATAGAAAGCACTAGACATTACACCACTGGCAGAACCTCGTGTGTAATGATTCAGTCAAAACGGAGAACATTTAAATAAAAAATATGGCAATACGTGTGGACACACTTTGTGGACAGTGTTCTGGAGAATGAGCAATTATTATTATTATCAATTTATTAACCCAGGAAACTGAGGGCTACCCCGGGACGGCAATACATACAATACATACTAAGGTGCGAGAAGCCACACGTACAAGAGTACGTGCGTGCTCGACCTGACATGTTTACAGAGATTGAACTTACAAGAGCTCAAAATAAAAAATAAAAATTGTAATAAACAGCAGATAATTTTTTTTTTTTTTTTTGCAGCAGGCAAAAAAATCCGGGTGTAGGTAAACGTCATAGATTCAATAGCTGGTGACAGTTCTTAAGTATTTCCTTTCTGTAGAGCTTGTCCTCACAGAACTTATCAGGTGAATGTCTAATTTATTGTAGACCTGAAGGCAATTGGCCGGAAACTTGTCCCTAAGGGAATCAATGTAAGCGTAAGCCGCAAAGGAAGGCAGGAGTCGGTGTTCTCCTTTGATGGATTATCCTGTAATATGCAGAATAATCCACCATTTGCTTACGACAGAAGTTTTTATATATAATGATGTTTCTCATTTTGATATATATTTTTTTAAATTCAGAATTGCTTCAAGCTACACTCATGAAACATACCAGGTGAAAGATCAATTCAGCTGGTATGTGTTTCATACTCCTAAAGAAACTCCTAACGCGTCACTCAGAAAACAGGAAATAATGGATTGCTTTTCCCGGTCGGACAGTAGTGTCCTCAATAGGATTATTGATGTCATTAAAGCCAATGGTGATCATGCTCGATATTAAAATTTTCTTTAATATTTCTTCTTAAGGTTTCTTTGCACAGATTTCTTATTTCATATTTAATTAAAAATATTGCTGACAGATGAAGTATCTCCCTTTGAGATGGGGTTTACTTCATCTGATCGAATGCCATTAGAGGCCCCTGGAGAAACTGCGACTCGGTAAATCCTATTCTTGGAGCTGTTTTCATGTAGACAACGTCGAGTAACAGACCTTCGATCTTTATATTCCACTTTATATTATGCATCAGAACATGCTTTGCTCTTTACATCAATATCCATTCTCCAAATGATAATTAGTGGCATACGTGGAGTTTAATGTCCAATCTGTAAGATCGGGATGTCTAAATAAGAAAAATTGGGAGCACCTCCCTAAACCGGATTAATTTCGCACTTTATATTTTAAATTGGAGTATTCTTGGATTGAAAAAAAAAATCATCTGGAGTGAGGGTTGCAGTTAACAGAAGGCTGGACCGTTAAGTTTGCCTTCTGGCTGCGTATGACAGAACATTGAATAAGTACCACCCTCTTTTCTTTCCCCCACCACAATAGGGCAACAAGCGCAATATATGAGAATCACGCTTTTGACGATAGGAAAATTGAGTATTTTTTTTTTTTTTTGGTAGACTGGGGGTGGGGGAGAAACATGGCATCATTTGGTCATTGTAATACATATAATGCTAATATCCATACGTATTAGAAAAGAAAACTAAATTAACCTGTTCTAAAATAGCATTACTCCGGTCAACACCAAAGATCATAAGGCAACCTCCACTTTTCAATTAACGTAATACCTTTCACTTAATTTACCAATCACATGAGTCAAAATTCTATGAAAGCTTTTTTATTTCAGCTATTCCCCACCCAAGTTACTCACCTGTAAGGCATTCAACCACTGCTGAAACTGCGGTAATGAATCATCAGAACGCAATGCAAAAGAAAGGCAGTTTTCTGTGGTTGAATATGTCAGAAATAAGCAGAAATACAATACACAGAAACTCGAGCGCGTATCCGGGCTGTAGTCGTTCAAAATTAATCACGAGTTTCACGGAAGTGATATTCCAAAAGTTCGGGTAGTAGACAGAGTGGGGAAAAAACAGGGAAAATTTTTTTGAATGCAAGTTCCGGATGTATGTATAGGGTGGTCCATAAGTAGGGAAACACGTTTACCCGTAAATAACAAAGCAAATATATATATATATTAATTAATGCTGGCTCAATAGAAAGGGTACACGTAAATTTAAAAATATGAAAATAAAATAATAATTAAATCTGTTCAATATGGCCACCATTCTAAACTTAGTCAATTGTTACACAATTCCTTAGAAATATTCTCGAATTCTCTAAGTATTGACTGCTGAAGCTCAGCAGAAACATTATTATTAAATACTTTACTCTTTAAAAAAGAGTCATGCGAAAAAGTAATCGTAGGGTGTTAAATCGGAGGTCCGCGGTAGCCATTCAATGGAATCCTGCAGTTCGATCCATAAACCTGTGAACTTTTCTTCTGAGATGTGCAGACAGTTTTTGCATGGTGCGCTGGTGCTCCATCCTGCATTAAAAGCAATGCTGAAAATTGATTTTGAACTTCGTTAATGGGACGATTTTGTCTTCCCTCAAAAAAAAAAAAAAAAAAAAAAAAAAAAATCAGAGAACGCCGCCTGTCTAAATTCCACCCCAGACTATCACGATTGGGAGCATTAATATCGTTGTTAAAGAATTAATGGGGATAGTTAAGAGAGTAATTAATAGTTCCATTTAGTTAAAATGTGACTTCATCAGTTAACAAAATTAAAAGAATTTAAATCCAGATTATTCGCAAAACAAAATTGCTTCATTTACAATCTAAAGCAGCAACTGCAGCATAATTTGAAGTGAGCTGTCTTGCAAAAAAATGCAAACCATTTTCTGATGGTCAGTTCATCAAAGACGCATTTTTAGAAATAACAGATTCTCTTTTTGAAAATTTTAAGAACAAAAGTGAAATTAAAAGTGCTCTTCAAGATCTGCAATTATCTCGAAATACTGTGATGCGACGCATCGAAAAAAGGATTAAAAACGTGAGGGAACAATTGCGTGCTCATTTTGCTAATTGTGTGCCCTTTTCTTTACAATTGGATCAATCTACAGCAATTGAGCTGTATCACTGACGTCGTTTTTATTCGTATGGTGTTTGATGATTCTGCCACTAGAGAAGAACTGCTGGGTATGGTTTCGTTAAAAGAAAGAACTCGAGGTTTTGATATATTTAACGCATTCAAAAATTTTATTGAAAAACTTAAATTACCACTATTTAAGCTGGTATCAATAACAACAGATGAAGCTAAAGCAATGACTGGGCATCTTAACGGATTCGTCGCATTGTGCCAAATGAATTCCCAGATTTTGAGTTACACCGCTGTATCATCCACCATCAAGTGTTAGCTAGCAAAAGATTAAATACTAAAAGTGTTATGGACATAGCTTTAAATATCGTGAATTCCATCGGAGGACACAATCTCTTCAAAGGAGACTTTTCAAAATGTAACTCAATGAAAATGAACAGATCTGATATTACAAAAAAATTCGATCATTTTGTAAATATCAAGATCATTTGCAAAAATATCCTGTTTTTGAATTTAATAGTGAGAAATATGTTTCTGAAATTGATCAAGTTGTTGATGATTTTAAAACCAGATTCAGTGATTTTAAAACAACTGAAGACATTGTTCAATATATTTCTTATCCATTTAATGTCGACTTAGATACGAAACAAATTGCAGAAAAAATCTCAGATTTTTCACATGCAGAAAAAAATATTACTTGAAAATGAAATTATGACATTGCAAAACCATAACTTCTTAAAAGCCAGATCATCGGAAAAAGACTTTTGGAAATATGTTTGCCGAGAAAAGTACCCAAATGTAAAAAAATTAATTGAACTTTACTTTTAAATTCCTGTTTTGGTTCCACGTATCTATGTGAATCGGCCTTTTCGTATTTGAAACAAACAAAAACAAAGATTCTTATCACAGTATATCTCCAATTTTGAGATATTTAAACTTCACATAAATTAAAAATTTAAATACGTGTGAATTTAAAATAAGAATTCTGAATTGTATTTAATTTTAAAATTTATAAACAACATTTTTATGTGTTTAACTTTTTTAACCTTGTGCAATGAAATTCTTGAGATGGTAGATCGCGGCACATTTTGAAGGAAAAAAGTATATCGCATCACAAATTAAGTTGGTCACCCCTGATATAGAGGATTCAGCCCCAGGGGCTCACATCTGCTGAGTAATGGGCTTGGCATACTCAGGTCTCTCTCTCTCTCAGTATGATTCATTTCGCTTCAGAGGTGCGGAGCAATATGTCCTTAGTTGCTAATGCTCCTAAAAACCAAATAACAACAACAGCTTCAGAGGTGGTTCTTGTGCATATATCCGTTCTGATATTCCCTGTCAGAGACAGTAATTTGAAGAAAGTAACAAACTGGTTTAATGCTTCACTGATTTAAACTGGTTAAGAGAGTAATAAACTGGTTTATTACTCTCTTAGGTACTTCCGTTATCTAGTCACACGGACCCAGTTGGTCAAGATGCTGAGGCTTTTGCAATTATTACTAATAATCTCCACAGATTATTCGTTTACTTAATACAATGCCAGACAATCCTAATCACACAGTCAACACTCGTGATCTTTTTTTCACACAGTCGCTGTAAGCATACGGGTCAATGTGAGTCGTCCTCTATCACCTCGTGTCATAACCTGGTGATAATCCCTTCTCCAGTGGAGCCGTTCTGTCTTGGCCATTCTCAACCTCGTGTTGTCTGCCAAAATGGTATGATCTGCACAATTTTATTCTTCTTCTCCTTGGTTGAATTACTGTTTCACATCTTCTGATGCCAACATTTGCTTAGATCGTGTCAGTGAAATTATTCTTGTACAGATGAAATCCTTTATTCCACACTCCACCTTAAAATCTCGTCCTTTATCTAATTCCAATAAACGTGGTAAGGCTGTTCAAGAGAAGAATGCTGCCTATCACACTTGGCTTGTATCCAAATCTCTGGGTTCATTTTCTGCCTACACCAAAGGTCGCAGCAATTATAAAGCAGTTATTGAACAGGCTAAGAGTAGAAAACTTGCTTCTTGTCCAAATGGTAGTCGAGCATTCTGGTCTCTTGACAGAGCTATTGGCTGCAATTTTTGCCCATCTCTAGTCCCACCTCTTTTAAAATCCGATGGTTCTGTTGCCACCTCAGCTAAAGATAAAGCTGACCTGCTAGCATTCCACTTTTCTTCTAATTCGTGTATTCATGACCTTGGTAAACTTGCCTCCTACCATTCTCAATACACTCCATTCAATGTCTCCTGTGGACTTCCGTCAAAAGGATTTCAGAAGAATTTGTAACAGTCGTAATGCCAAGAAAGCGCTGGGTCCTGATGATATTTAAATAAATAATATTTATTGATGCTAATTACGGTACAAATGTTAGGAACAATAACACTCATCACGGCGACATGGCCAGGAGTTTTACATTAAGGCAGAAAATGATACATGTGATTAAAATTGGGAAAATGAGAACTTACATAAGCTACACAAAAAAAAAGAAAAAAAATTAAAAAGCATATAAAAATGTAAAATGTAAAGAGGGGAAAAATATGACCATTGTAGCACAAAACAATGGCATGTGAGGTGAATCAAAATCAAGTCATGGATTTGATCAAATAACAGATGAGAAACAATTGTTGTTGCAGCTCAAAACACCGCGCGTTACTCATTGGAGAGGTGGATGGCTGACGTGTATGTTCAGTAATCTGGTACGGTTAAGCCACAAGATTTGTAAGGAGTTATTCCAATTGAACAGATGCAATCCACTCTACGAGAACGTTACGGTATTTGTAATCGGTAGCCATTTTCTGCAGGTTAATTTCAAGACGCGGGAGTGCCTGGGCAAGTACGAAACGATTACGCAATTTTAGATAGTTGTATTTCAGGATCAGACCTCAATGATGGCGGAAGGTTGTGCCACTGACAAAAATCGCAGATGTTCTGGGCTTTAATCACTCCAGTGAACATTTTTACCGCACTCATTAAACGGACCTTTCCACATGGTTCATTTCCAGTGAACGGGGAGGCCATTCCATGGTGGTAAAATCTGCGGACCACGTTCTAGTGGACCGTTCAGAGATGCGTCTAGGCGTACCAGAGCTCCCAATGTGTGCCAAGTGAACATACCCGAGACCATTGCAGACCGTCCACCTGCCTGAACACTTCCTTGTTGACATGATGGGTGCATAGCTTCGTGCGGTTTCCTCCAGATACGCACCCTCCCGTCCGCTCAAAATAACTGGAAACTGGAATCATCGGACCAGAACACCAGTCTCCAATCATCCAAGGTCTAGTGCCGATGTCCTTTCGCCCAGTTGAGGCATAGAGTCCTGTCGTGGTGTTAGCAGTGGGAATCTGGTTGATCGGCGGCTCCCATAACCTATTGCTGCTAAGCTAATGATCGACTGATGGTCTTGGTGGAAACGTTTCTGGCATTTCCATCGTTGAAGTCGGCGGTGATTTGTTCTACTGTCGCTCTCCGGTTGGCTGAAACAATGCGAGACAGAGGTCGACTGCCGAGTTCATCCATCACCTTTCTCCGTCCACAGCGCTGTCCACGATGAGATGTTATTGCGGAAATGGGGTATTCCCGATACACTCTTGATACTGTCGAACGGGGATAGTGCAATTTCTGTGCCATCTCCACGATAGAGCGAACCAAGCGTCGGGCACCCAATATCATTCTCTTTCAAAGTCGGTTTAACTCACGACGTTTACCCATACTGACATCGAATCATCATCTACATAAATGCAGTGTACCTATATAGCTGCCAAGCGGTGGGTTCGTCCACTAGCAAGAGGGGTGACAGCATCGCGTTGCCCAGGAACCAGGTATCCCATGAATCTGTCCTTTCAGTGGCATCGTTGGAATGAAGTAAGTGTTGTTTCGCTCTCCAGCGTAAGGTGATAAATCGTTTCCGGAGGTATTCCGTGTGCGCATCAAATCTCAGCTTCGGATTAAAATAGACACCGAGGCAGTGCCGAATTTACACATAAGCTAAACAAGTTACAGCTTAGGGGCTCACATTACAAGGGGCCTCGCTGCATCTTAAAAAAATATAATTTTTTCAATATTGTCACAGGTGAACTGTAAGAGAGAAGGGCAGAAAGACTTCATACATCTTATTGCTACAACAAGTTTAAATCCGGCCTTGCACCGAAGTCCTTACGGTTTATAACCACTGGGATGAGAGTGCCAGAAACTGATAGTTGATTTCTGTTGGTCACTGTTTGAATGAATAAATCATTATTATTGCAGATTTAGAAGGACTAAGGTTTAACCGAAAAATATGCAAGTAAGTTGAAAGAGCGATCAAGCTCTGTGATTGAAGAAGCTATGCCATTGGTTTTTCTGATAGCGGATATAAGGTAAGCAACTTTATGTCATTTATATATTAGCATTAGTAGAGGCATATGATGCAAGAAAGCAAGCTTATTCAGCATCAGCCAAAAAAAAAAAGAAAAAAAAAAAAAACAACCACTACTCCCATTTCACCCCTCAATTCGTTCGAAATACCTGTCCAGCTGAGCCTTAAATTTGTTTAGGCTATCAACTTCAACAACAAGCGATGGAAGTCTATTCCACAAACCAACTGCCCGCTGGCTAAAGGCGAATTTCCGCACATCTATCCGACATCCGTCCTTCCTCAATTTGAATTTATGCCCTCTCAGGTGATTATTCTGAGCAAGAGGAAGAATTCCATCGGCATTGAGCATGCTCAAGCCATTCAAAGCCTTGTACACCTCTATCAGATCACCTCGGCGATGCCTAGTCTCCAGGCTCTGTAATTTGCAAAACTTAAGCCTTTCTTCGTAAGAGCAACCCTTTGTTCCATTCACTAATCTTGTTGCCCTTCTCTGTACTCGTTCCAGCAGCTCTACATCCTTCTTGAAATGAGGCCTCCAGACCTGTATACAGTACTCAAGGTGTGGCCTGACCAATGCCTTATACAAGGGAATAATCACATCCCTGTCCCTGCTAGAAAAATTCCTGTATATCATTGACAAGACACCATGAGCTACTCTTGCAGCTCGTCTGCACTGCTCAGAGAACTTCATATCTGCCTGCACAATTACCCCCAGGTCCTTTTCATTCTCTACCACTGTCAGCGTAGTACCACAGAGTTGATACGTTGATCTGGGGTTACTGTTTCCCATATGTAGTACTTTACATTTGTCAATGTTAAACTTCATTTGCCACCTCTCAGCCCATCTGCTCAACCTTTCCAGATCCTGTTGCAGCAGCATAGTATCAGTAGTGTCCTTAACAACCCTGCCAACCTTTGTATCGTCTGCAAACTTGGACATTAAGCCTGATACACCATCATCAATATCATTTATAAATACAGAAAACAACAATGGACCCAACACTGAACCCTGAGGAACTCCACTAATAACATTAGTCCACGTTGAGCAGTGTCCATTGATTACCACTCTCTGTCTTCTACCACTCAACCATCCCTTTATCCATAGCAGCAATTTGCCTCGAATGCCACACTTCTCCAATTTGTGCAGCAGTCTTCCATGCGCAACAGTATCAAAAGCCTTTCTAAGATCCAAATATATAATATCAAAGTTATTCCCTGCATCCAGTTCTTTTGTGACTACATCATAGTATCCAATCAAATTGGTCAGACAAGACCTGCCCTTAACAAACCCATGCTGTGTCTGAGCTATAACTGAATTCTTGTCCAGATGATCCTGCAGTGCTTCTTTAACCAGTGCCTCCATTAATTTCCCTGGAACCGAAGTTAAACTAACAGGTCTATAATTACTTGTGTCAGCCTTTGATCCTCCTTTGTGAATTGGGGTTACATTTGCACATCTCCAGTCCATGGGTACCTCCCCTGAGTCCAAAGAAGCTCTCATAATTATGGCTAGGGGTTTGCTTACTTCCTTTGCTGCCTCCTTTAATATAACTGGATAGATCCCATCCACCCCGGGTGCCTTTTTTATGTTTATCCTCAACAATTTCTCCTCCACTTTCCTCTCAGTTATTAGAAAATCATCTAGCTCACTGCCAATGTTTACTTCACCTACGACATTCCCCTTCCTGAATAACTCCTCATGTGTGAATGTAGATGCAAAATACTCGTTTAGATTGTTAGCCACCTGAGCTGGATCCTCAACTGTTGAACCATCAACATCCAGTGGACCAATCTGATTCATCCCTTTCCTTCTTGAGTTTAAATAGGTAAAGAACTCTTTTCTGTTTTTCTTTGCGTCCTTTGCCAAGGATTTCTCATAATCTGCCTTTGCCTGCCTAATCTCCTTTGTGACTTGGTTACAGACCAACTTATATCTATCATAGGCTTCCACGTCACCCATTAATTTGTATGTATCCCATGCATTTTTCTTCTCTGCCATATGTCTCATTAGTTCATCTGACAACCATTTAGGCCTGAACCTTGAACAATATTTCTTGGTTGGTATGTAAAGCCTGGTAGCTTCCAAGATTAGTTCCTTGAATGCTTCCCATTTTGAATTTGCTGTTGGTAACATCATCAGTTGGTCCCACTGTATAGAATTTAAATACTGTCTCAGACCAGCATAGTCTCCTTTACGAAAGCAAAAACCCTTCCCTTTACCTCTGATGGTAGTTACCTCCTTGAGTAAATCCCACTTCAGCACACTGTGATCACTGCCACCCAGTGGTTCATTTATCTGCAGATTCCTAATGCATGAAGAATCACTACTGATAATCAGATCAAGAGTATTACTCCCTCTAGTTGCCTCCCGAACATGCTGGTGTAGAAAACAATCATCCAATAAATCCACAAAAGCCTTTCTAGTGTGTGAGTGACCAACCCACAAATTCCAGTCAATATCTGGGAAATTAAAATCCCCCATTATAAGACTCTGATTTACTGGCCCACTCTATTTCCCTGTACAGTATCTTATTATACTCATCAGAGTCATTAGGCCTATAGCACACTCCTACTCTCAATTTTGATTTACCTATGCTTATGTCACACCAAACTGACTCAACACTGCACTGTCCAGCGATGTCAACTGGCTTCACTTCCAAATAACATAAAACAGGACACATAAAATGCTTTAATATATATTAAAGCATTTTATGTGTCCTCACGGGGACACATAAAAGGAACAAGAACTGCTGAGAATAGGAGGCCAGATAGGACTCCACCTTATGGAATTCTTGCAGTGATCTTCCGGATTCAGTGGGACTTCTTCATTGTGAGGTGAACGCTGCTGTTAAAAGGATTGTGGAAGACTGAAAACGGCTGCGATGTCTAGGCTATCAAAGGCAACTTCAATATCAGCCAGCATACGCAATAGCTAATTCTGGTTCAGTTTCTAAAGCCTAAAAGATAAATGTTTATGCTGCCATGAGGTTTGTTATGGCTTTTTCGATACTTGCTCATATTCAACCAGTTCCTAAAAAGTCGATAAATCCCTCCTATCCAATTATCATCCCATCGCACTTACTCATACTCTTCCAAATGTAATTGAGAAATCTAATAACTTTCAACTCGTAAACTGTCTAGAAACCTTCCATCTGATCAATGATCGTCAGTATGGATTGCGTCAGTATATTAATGACCTTCTTCCGTTGACCGGAAATCCTATCCATAATTTTGCTGATTGCACATTGCATTCCACCTTCCAGTCTGAGAAACCTTGCCCTGCTCAAACAGCTTGAACTTCTCGAATATCCACTACCAATTCCTTAAATGCTGATCTTCAGGTAATTCTCCAGTGGGGCAAAGATAACTTAGTTGATTGCAGTTTCTTAGCAAAAGCTCTACAAATATTGCTTCCTCCGCATCTTAAAAAAAAAAACAGTTTTTTTCTTTTAGATGCAGTGTTTTAGTTAGCGATTGTTGTTTGGATCAATCCGCCAATGCTTTGGTAGTTTTGGTAGTTTTTAGTTTTGGTAGGATAGTACTGTATGTACATAGTTGTGGCTGGTGGAATGGACTGGTACTGGTAGCAGCCTTCCTGGTGACGCGACTTCCCAGTAGCAAGTAACAGAAACAAGTGAAGAACACAACAAACACACACTGCACAAACATATCACTACACTTATTTCTGGTCATTTTACAGAGGTTTGTATCATCAGAGTGTCGGGGGAGTTGAACTAACGTTTAGGGATTCTTACCTACAAAAGATGCATGTCCATGGCCCTGTTCTGTGGTTTAAAATAGGATAATGTGTTCTCGAAAACAAATCTAAAAATATCTAATATAATAAAAAAAGAAAAAAAAAACATATACAGTGTATACAAAAAAATTAAAGATTTATCCTCATTTATATGGAAAAAATTTGCCCCTGCTGTAATATATTTAAATTGAATGTACTGTATTATTTTCCTATTAGATTTTATGATCTCTTGTTTTTTTATTTTTTTCATTCAAGAATGAAACTGTTTCCATTTTTCTAGATTATAAAAATATTCATGGCAGCAATTTATATTTATGCGGCAAAATACCCCAAGCATCCCCTTATGGCCCCTCGAACTTATACCCACTGCCCGTAAGACCAAATCCTCCTAAGCCACTAACAGCTTTTACAGTTCATCCAAAGAATTAGGTGACCTTGTTACTAAATAGCTCACTAGAGGGCATTTTTAAGAATACACCACCTATGACGTCATGACCTTGAAGAGAACTTGTCAGCGCCATTGTGTGGTATGTTTACTTGAGCAGGTAAAAAGAATACACAAGAAAACGCTGATGTGCTGGATCACTCGTATTAAGTGATTGTTTTAAATATGCAAATAGGAGAATGGCATCTATTGGATATGGAACTCGTGCTATGAATACAACGGTTTACTTTAACGTGCGCAATATCCATGAAAATTTAAAATGGCCAATGCGCTGGGCAAACAAAAATATTTTCTTTTTTTTACGCTTTTCTTATTTTAGATAAACTACGAAAGAAACGTCAACAATTGTAATAATATTTTATCTTTGAGCACGTTTCATAGACTCAAAAATCTGCAAGAGCAGCCATGTTTATTTACGAATAACACTAAGGTAAGGTTTGTAGAGTGTAAATATCTAGAATATGAGAGAGAGAGTAAGGCTAAAAATTATTAACTTTAATTCATATAATTTTTTTGTAGAAGTCGTAATTAAAATCAATTTTTATACAATATTAATAAGTACATTTATTTGCGAATTCCCTGTTTCACAGACGTTCAGTTCTGCTTCTGCGTTTAGAACCATCCTCGCAGTGTCTGGAGCCTTGTCCAGACTCTTCCAAGATGGCCCTAAGGTAGTTAAAAACGCTGATTGACATGCGGATGTTATATGATAATATAAAGTTGACTACGGATGATCTAATTCCACCACTCTCATCAGTGCCACTTCTACAAGGCAAAATGGATATACTCTGACCATTACTGGGCATATTAAATGCAATTTTAATGACCGCTGATAAATATTCCTATTAAAATATCTCTTCCTTCTATACAACTATTTCACACATTAAATAAATTTGTGCATTATTTTATAACATCTTCAAACTTTAATTATACGGGATAAAAGTGTAAAATATTATAAGCAAGCATAGAAAAGTACCCAAACAGAAATTCAAAAGTTTTTTTTATTTATTATAATTACCGTTTTCGTTTATTTCTTCGGAAGGAGTTATTCCTGAGAGTTTGGGGGGTACTTCTTCCCGGGGGATAGTTTATTTATTTATTTTTTTCTTGTTTTCGGAGGTGTATTTCCGGGATTCATCCACATATGTGCTGCAATCAGTCAGCATCCTTTTCACTGTCCAGCTTCAAAAGCACAGAACCAACTTTTCTTCCTCATTTATTCCTTCAACTTCTGTTTTCTGGAACAACCTCCCTTCACGCAGATTTCCCAAAAATTTCGACCATCAGAAATTCAAGTCAACAGGTACCTTTAGTCTTTTCAACCTTTAACCTTTGCATGGTAAATTTATTTATTTTTATTTACTACTAAAGGTTTGGAGTTATGATGCAAATAGCATCATAATTGTTTAAAATTAAACTGTGTCCGGTGGCGTAGCGAGTGATCGTGTGGCCCAGAGGAAGGATATCACCTTTACTTTGTTTTCCAGCAAAAATAAATCTTATTCAAAAAGGTAATTTCCAGTTCTGCCATACCGTTGAATCCAAGGGTGACTCTTCCACGAAGCCTGTTCAATGTACGATTACACCACCACCATAGAAAACAAACAAAACGTCAGTCATTACGCTGTCATATTACGAAGAACAATGGACCAAGATGGATGTCGATTAGTTAATACGACTTATAAATTATATAAGTGCACAATTAAGTAATAATTGTTATTGTATGCACGGAAATTGGAAAATGGCAAAGCAGTTTTATTCGTCATATCTTAAATGGATCACAACATGGCTTTGTAAACGAAAAAAAATGTTGTTTTTCTCATAAACTACTACATACACACAGCACACTTGTGCTGGATCACTGCGTTAAATATGCAACCAGCTTCATAATTGTTAAGTTGGACGTCAGAAACTCTCTTGACATGTTCCCGACTTCCTTACACTTAGCAAACCATTCGACACGATTCACATTACACACAAGATCCTAAGACGGATTGAAAATCAGGAGGCAGAGGTAATTCGGGCTCGGAATGGACCAGAGTGCACGAAACGCCGTACCAGTTATTCATAGGCATTGGTAATGCCACGTACATTCTTGATAATTAAAAATAAAATTCTATTAATTAACTAGCGTTCCGTTTCCAAAGATTTCCTGTTTCTACTCCGGAGTGAGTTGCTGAAATGGAACGATGTTGACCTTCCTCATCTGTAAATTTCAACATTGGGAGCATAATGAGAAAAACTGACTGGGTATTTTGATACAGTCGGACACAAAGGTTATTGTTACTGTTCAGGGTAAGCAGGTGGCCTGGAAGTCACATTGTATGTCATGAATGATCTTTATTAAGCACGAAAGGGAATACGGGACCTTATTACATGATATCCATCACGGCAAGATGCTAGGGATTACATTAAATGGTATACGTATTAAAGAATACATAGATGTAATCATTATCCAGAGACATTCTGTTACAGCCATTGACCACGGTATGCATATACATACGTATTCCATTAAACAGTAGAATGTAATAGGCCTTATAATGTTGACCCCACACCGGGTAGAAAAGACCTGAGTTCGAGTCCCGTAGATAACGAGAGGAATATTTATGGAACTTTTTCACAACGTGCTGAATTAGTTGGTCACAGGCGAGGGTAGCATGGTCCCCCCCCCCCCGAAAACTCGGGTTTTTCGTCCAGCAAACAGAAAACCGGCCACAGAACACATGCTATTTGCAGGCATATGTGGAGCAATATGATGGTCTTAGTCGCTGATGCTCCTAAAAAAAACAAAAACAAAACCCTACTACTACTGTTGTAATACGAACTTTAAATTAATACCAGTTAATTTAAATGGTGTTCAATTCATCACATTATTACACTTAAAGCAACTTTTCATTTAGAAAAAAATTAATAAAAAATTTAGCCATCTGTTCAGTCCTACCGTCACAGATAGAGTATATCCAAATATTATCGTAAACCGAGATCAAAAGGCTATCAGACTTCATAATCACATGATGCAAGAAAGCAAGCTTATACAGCATCACAACCCCCCCCCCCAAAAATCCCTTCCCATTTCACCCATCCATTCGCTCTAAAAGTTTTGTCCACTTCTTCCTTTTGAATTTATTTAAGCTGTCAACTTCCACAACGACAGACGGAAGTTTGTCGTTGGAGAAGCAATCAACCACCCGCTGGCTAAAGAAAATTTTCTGCACATCTCTTCTACAACTGATTTTCCTCAATTTGAATTTATACCCCCTCAAGTGTGTAATCTGAGCAAGAGAAAAAATCCATCAACATTGTGCTTGCTGATGGAATTATATACTTCAGTCAAGGCTTTATATATACCTCAGTCAGATCATCTTGCAGGTGCTTAATCTCCATACGCTCCAAGTTTTGCTAAACGTAAGCCTTTTTTGGTAAGAGCAACCCTTTGTTCCCCTCACCAAACTCGTTGCTCTTCTCTGTACTCGTTCCAGCAGCTTTACATCCTTCCTAATACTAAAGTACTGACTAAAGTCAGTACTCAAGGTGTGGACTGACTTTAGTCAGTACTCAAGGTGTGGGCTGACTATAGTCTTATACAAAGGGGTAATCACATCCTTATCCCTGCTAGCAAAATTCATTGATATCATTGACAAGACTCCATGATCTGGTCTGGCAGTCTGTCTGCACTGTTCAGAGAACTTCATATTTGACTGCACAATTACTCCCAGGTCTTTTTCATTCTCCACTACCCTGAGTGTAGTACCACACAATGAGTACCTCTCTCATTGGTTACTGCTACCCATATACAGTACTTTGCATTTGTCAATGTTAAACTTCAGTTGCCACTTTTCACTCCATCTGTTCAACTTTTATAGATCCTGTTGCAGTAGTGTACCGTCATTAGTGTCATTAACAACCCTGCCAACCTTCGTATCGTCTGCAAATTTGAACATTAAGCCTGATATACCTTCATCAATATCATTGATAAATATAGAAAAAGTTGAGCCGTGGGGAAAACTCCACTAATAACATTAGTCGACGAAGAGCAAGTGTCCATTGATTGCCAGTCTCTGTCGTCTCCCATTCAACTATCTCTTTATCCGTTGTAACAACTTACCCTTAATGCCATACCTCTCCAATTTGTACAGCAGTCTTTTATGTGCAACAGTATCAAAAGCTTTCTGAGATCCGAATATATCAAAATTATTTTTTGCGTCCAGTTCCTTTGTGACCACATCGTAGTATCCAATCAAATTGTTCAGCAAAATTTTCTCTTAACAAACCCACGCTGTGTCTGAAGTTTCAATTGCTTCCTTGTCTGAGTTCGAATTCTGTCAATGATGTGAGGAATTTTTGTGTCTTTTTCTCAACGTGGCTGAACGAGTCAGTCTCGGGCGAGGATTGCATGGGTTTTTCTCTCGCAACCTCCGTGTTTGATTCAGCAAACAGTAAATCGACCACAGAACACATGCAATTTACAAATATTGTGTACGGTGCAATATTTGACGCCCGGGTGCAGTCACTCCGTTCACCATTAGACTAATACTGAAGAAAACGAAGAAACCACAGGAACTCCCGGAGTCATACAGACCCATAGCCCTACTGCCAGTACTAAGTAAATTGTATGAACACCTTCTACACAGCAGGATACAAGCTCACTACCAAGAAGCAGACCTCCCCTCTCCCAAGCAATTTGGCTTTCGACGAGGATGTTCCACCGTGGATGCCCTGGAACGTATAATAAATGCAGCCACAAACAGTAATAGTAAATACTTCCTTATTATCTCCATCGACTTTGCCGGGGCATTTGACTCGCTTTGGTGGCCAAGTGTCCTCGGCAGACCCCAGGAGGCAAACATTTCCAGCAACTTTACCAATGCATTAAAACCTATAGGATATGATAATCACCATAGAGACCTATGACGACGGTACAACTGGACGGGACACAGATCCCAGGAGTGACAACACTGCATCGGCGCCCAGACAACAGAACAAACAGTGGAAGTGACCCCATACCAAGAATGACCATCCAAAATGGAAATAAAAGGACCATGACCACGACCAAACTGGATGTGACCTTGATCCCACGACCAACACCGGCATTCAACCGATCTGTGAACAAGTCGGTAGAGACCTTGTCCCTGGTGGGGCCACTGTCGTGATGCTGTTCTGAACCTGCTGACCTAGCCACGTTGCAAACACGCCATATTGGCGACCTGTGCCGGCTCTCTTGTGCGGCCCTTTCTATCCCACCCCAGCGGGGGAGGAGACGGTTATACTGTTTCCTCCCCTCCACACCACCCCCATTCTTCCTTCTGCCAGGACATGGGCATGCCCTGCTACCACCAACTTGAGGTCTCCTACTCTATTGCCCTCATCCTTCCTCCTTTAACCCCCCAGTCTTCAGTCTCCCCCCTCTCTATCTTTACATAAGCGAATTCCCCCCACACATAAATTCAATGAATCCAAATTAACTTACGCCCATATTTCGGTCTTTCCTTATTCAAGCGTCATCACCCTACGCAATCGAGAGATATCAGACATATATATCTATACATATATGTGTAATTTTTTTTTTTTTTTTTTTTTTATAGGTCCTAGCCACTGAAATCTCAGGAAATTAGGTGGCAGGAACTGCCAGAGTGAACTATAGCCTATCTGGTACCTGGTCTGCCTCCACGGGGCGTAAGTGGGGCAACGTTGGGCCTTAGCAGAGGTCCAGCGGCTAAATGACCAGAGGAACAACGGTACAAAACACCACACTTCCATAATCCATACACTTTTAAATCTCTGGCCTTCCCAGTGAACTGGTACACCCACAATAAAAGCAACGCGGAGATGGGAGAAACCCCTGGTGCCGTTAGACACTGAAAACACTTACACCCCGTTCACCCTCAGTACGGCCCGTCCCTGGCTGGCCTTATTTATGAAAGTTTTCCACATGAAGGTCCTCTTTATGTTACGAAAATCTTGAGGGAAGGTATGAAAATCAGTGTCGAGGGACTTTTTTTTTATTTATTTACATACATTTTTATTACATATATACAAATATAGATAGATACAAAAAACACTTTCTATTTACAATCATCGCATTCTGCGTAGGAAACAATTTTAATTATACAGCTTCACTTGCAAGCAATAAAACACAATAAAAGTATGTATGCGGATGTACTCGTTTTGGGTGGCACCTACACGTGTAGTCGAACTCCACCTTGCAAAATTCTATATTATTACTAATTTAAGAACACAACATTTAGTTTCTAAGTTAACAGTTGTAAGGTAGAAATATAATTTCATTAATACATCCGTTAATACTACTGTCCACTTCTAGAATTAGTAAACAACGTGCGTCTTCTTTTAAACGATTGGAATGCTGCCAAGTTCTTGGCATCTTGAATCAAAATATCGAGGTTGTCAGTCCTAATAGGTTGAGTGCTGTTAAATAGTTCTTGTCTGAAGTCGTCATAAGCCGGGCAATGAAGCAGAACATGCCTCCAACCTTCTACTGCCCCACAAAAGCACAAAGGGTCAGGTTCGAGTCCAAATTTACACAATTTATCCTGCAGTGAACCATGTCCAGTATTAACTATGACGTTGTCATTAAAGGATAAAACCATCCCATAACTTTCTTATTTACAACAAACGTTGCACTTCAATGAACTCCCTGATAGTGAGTCCTGTTTCACTGGATTGCCATCTGTATTTCCACTTCTCAGTGAATTTTGTCCAAAGATTAATTTTCTTCTGCCGAATGTCCGTGGCCGGATTACTTGGAATGTCGAGGATTTGAGTTGCCAAACCTTTCTTTAAGTTAGAAATCATGCCTCGGTCTGCCACATAAAGGTCAATCGGGATACAACCTGAGATCACTTGTAAAGCATTGGTTGATGTTGTTCTGCAGCATCTGTGTGTTGCCAATATCATCTTTCTCTGCAATGATAAGAGTTTGGCCTTCACTGTGACGTGAGTAACCCTAGGAAACCGAATGGCAGCCGAATATACTACAATTGGCAAAAATATAGCCTTATAATATAATGCCCAAGTTTTGTGCTTTATACTCCATTCAGCTCTTGAGAGCCTAATCACATTGGCAGTAAACTTGTTAATCTTTTCAGCTAAGTTCTTTACGTGGGAGTGTCGAGGGACTGAATTGATCGAATTTATCGTACCTTTGCATTTAGGGAGAAGTTGTTAGGACAAATGATGCAAAGAGGGACACGTTTTCTGCACCGCCAAAAAATAAATAAATAAATAAAATAATAATAAAACAAAACATAATATTCATACTGTTTCCATTCCCACAAGATAATCATCCAATTCTTCTTTGAATTTAGCCAAACTCGGTGCCTCCACTACACTGGGCGACAACTTCACCGAACACTTTGAATAAGCGTTCGGTGGGCAGAAATCATAGTGAAATTCATGGGATCTGTTATTCCCTGACATTTTTTACTATCATTTTACATAATCACTTCAGTGCTTTATACTCTTCAGTTAGATCTCCCCTTCCATGTCAGACTGTACAGTCCACACCATATAAGCCGTTCTTCATGCATGCATCGATTTGCCTCATCACCAATCTGTTCGCTCTACTCTGAACCTTCTCCAGAAGTTCTGTGCCTTTTTTTTCCAAGTGCGGTCTAACTATCGCCTTGTACTCTACGGATCGTGGATAGAACACTACGCCTTCATAGCCATCCGTTTAAGCTGCATGAAAAATTTCGTCAGATTGACTGGTGAAAATAGTTTCGGCTTGAACCACTTTTGGCTCCTCTTCCCCTAGACATCCCCTAGCATACATGCTACCCTACGATTTCCGGTTTCTAACATAAGTTTACATTCAGAAGCATTTAAGTTTAATTGCTAATTTTCAGACTATATACAATATATGAACCCGATTCAAATCTTTTGCAAGCTACATGGCCTGGCCCAGATAACTAACCATCCTTCCCACCTTCAAATCATCAAACTTTGACAGCTTCCCTTGGATACTTTCGTCAATATCATTTATTAAAGTTAGAAAAAGAAGGGGCCCAACGTCGATCCCTACCGCTGAGGGACCCTATCTCTTATACTGTCCACACTGAAGACTCGCCATTTATGACAACCCTCTGTCTCTGTCTTTCAACCAGTCTGCGATCCAGCGCTGGATCTACATCAAAATCAAAATTTACATCACAGTAATTTACCATATCGGCCAGACATGACCGCCCATTATCAAACCCACGGAGGATCAAATCAATATAGCATCTTTATCACGATGGTCTTGAATCGCATACATAACTTCACACCCTAAAATCTTCCCTACCAGAAACTCGTTGGCCTATAGTTACCCATTTCCTCTTTAGTCCCACCTCTGTTGATTAGAACTCCTCCAGTGCAAGATCTCAGAGCCTAATGATACTCTCATTAACATTCCCAGTGGTTTGATACACTCCCATGCAACCTCTTAACTGAATATATATCATTCTCCTCTCTGGAGACTAGTCCTCCTTTAACCTCAGCAGCTTTCTAGACAAATGCTTCTCTGAAATCATTATACCACTTACATTACAGCAAATTTGACTCCTTAACATTCCCAAAAGATTCGAGTTGGCTTTCGACTGTAAATATTGTTGAAAGTATCTGTTCAACTCCCTCAACAAAAGGAATTCCAACTCCACACTATGGTAAATTTCTGTGGACTTTCCATTAAAACCAATTGAGGGATTATTAATTTACTCTTCTTTTTTTGTATTCACATATGAGAAGAACTCGCTATCCTCCGTTATTAACCCCTGTATCAAAAACTTAAGAGTAGGGGAACCAGTAGGTTCCCCTACTCCTAAGTTTTTGATACAGTTAGGCTCTTGCGCGAACAGCAGATCCAGGATATTAGAGCTCGCCAAGGAGCCTAACTGTATTAAAAACGTAGTGCTTCTCTTGATGTGTTTTCTTGTTTGGAAAATTTGATAAATGCCATCTAGATAATTAAATTTAGCTTCGTCGGGAACACAATGGACAGTGTTCATTCGTGTATGGTTTTGTAGAATTTGGTGACGTCATATGTAAAGTCATTGGCCGCCTGCCAGTTACCAACCGGCTTTACACTTCTTCGATAAGAACAAAAGGTGCTAGCTATGATACTGCATGTTTGATCTGAAAGAGAGGCTCGAACCACTGATCTCGAGAAGTTACAGGAAGGGAATCGCGATTGGTGGCGTCTGATTTATCCTTCGCAAGCAGAATGAGGTCAATTATCAAAGTCTGCCTCTGTTTCCACGAATCCAAAACAACATCAACACATAATAATGGGAGAAACGAAGATGTTTACTTCGAATGGAAATGAGGAAGTGTCTGTTGTAATCCTGTCTCTTATAACCTGCAGGTGGGTTTTATCGAAATGCAGTGACAGATATTCCAAACTTGGCAACGGATTGCCGATGGAGAGTTGCATTCAGTTGCGACATAGACGGCGAACGGATACTATTCGAAATGTCCTTATAATCTTGAGCTGTGGAAAACAAGAAAACCTTGGTCAGACTGGTTGCACAATGCTGTAGATATAAATGGAAATACAACGAGATTAATAAGGACATTTCAGCGTTGGCCATTTCGCATCTGGATACGAGAGTTATTTATGATTTTGAATTTCGTTTTTGAATATCCACGATGAGTTGGAACTACAGAGACTTTTTTCAATCACAGAAGACCGCAAAATTAATTTCGATCGAAGCGATTTCCTTTGTCCTTGTTAAGGTCAGAAAGATACGAAACTGGTTTCCAGTTTTTTGTTTACATAACAGTAGTTTATTGCGACCAGTAAACAGCATTCTGAGAATTCATGTTGGTAATTTTGACTGGAATTTATCTCCAGAATTCTTAAATGCGACGTGTTCACTAACGAGTCCAAATGTCGGAAGAGTTGGACTCGCGTTTCAATTGCTCATCTAGGTCAATGTCGACGGATTCGCCACCAGTAGGCACTGAAACGGCTGTTTACATTTGAAGTATGTCGGGAAAGAGCAAACTAGTTCGATGACCGGAACAGGCCATTTATGCACACCCACTGTTTACTCAATTTGACGCCTTCCACATCCGGTGTTCTCTAATAACAAACGAGGCCTAAATGATACATTGACGCTGGCAAAGCCTAACGAGTTATTAGGCAATGTGTTCGTTGTCATGGATATATTGAAGGTGTGTTCTTATTGTCTGTTCTCGTGCGAACACCATACTGTTCAAAATGATTATCTGTTCAATAAATGATTTCATGTTTGCGTTTTCATTCTCTGAACAATTCTGTCCCCACATTACCAGTATTCTTAGAAGACATTATCTGCATCGATCCACGATTTTTATTTATTTTGGTGTATATTGGAGAGGACCAAATTGGCACGAACCAAATATTTCGTGCGAAACCTGCAAATGAGAAGTCGCGTGTTGATGTGAATCCCCGATCTCATCTTGTCCCACCACGCGCTGTTAAGTGGGTGTAGTAGAGGCCCTGAGAGGACGTATTTCCTGGAAGTAGCAGCCGTCCTTTATCGTACCACATTTGGCGGTAAAATAGTTACGGAAGCAGATCACAATTTTACCGGATGTGTAGGGGTAGTGGAGAGACTGGATGGAGCTACGGTTAGCGCGGAATCTAGCGGCACCGGCAGCAGCAGAGTGGGAGTGTTTGTGCCTTGGTCAAGGTTAACGAAGGGATGGATTTCATTCTGTGAATGTTAAGAGTTGCCAAGTGCTGATGTACTTTGTGGGAGGTTGATCTCCCTTTAGATGAAATAAGTGTTAGGAGGCCTTTTTAGGGCACAACTGCCCCCTCTCGTAGATTACGGCCAGAGTTCTAATTTACCAGTAATTTCGCTTCATCTACCCCAGCATCGGAGCAGACAAAATGGGACTGCAGATAATAAAAGTTGGCAAATTTGGTCAATTAGACCAAGTCCCATTCTTCAAATTGTTCACTAATTCCTTCTAAGTGCTCTCTTCGTTTTTCTAGTGTTGCTTAGACTTATCTGAATATGGGCAGACAGCCAGCAGACTTCAGAAGCGGGTGAGAGGCATACGACTGAGTGTTTTTTCTTATTCTCTTTCGCGTGCCCTCCATGACAATGGGACACAATACTAACTCCTTGGGTTCAGCTTCCAAGGTCGGTATTGTAAACGGCTTTAACATTTCTCACCATTAAAACTAATAACAAATAGTACTGAAAGTAAAACTTTATTTAGTTTGAAATAAAACTGGCTCCTCTATCAAGGGGCAAGAGTCTCTTGAAGGCGGTAAAATGAACCCAGACAGCTGTAAAATGAACGCGCACAATTTTCTATGCATTAAAGGCAGCATTTTCTTGCTTGCATCAGGCGTTTTAAAGTCTTGACACGGTCCTAGTTGCGAGTATCAAGGAATGCATTTCACAGGCATCCTTGTAAAATCCATCAGAGATGAATTAACATAAAATAGCATTCTCCACTGTCTAGGTGAGTCAGAACTCAACAGTGGATTTGGACACCTTTAGTCTTTCTCATACATTCTTTTTTCACAATGAATTTAACGTGTGATCGCACCCTCGAAGGTAGCACAGCAGTTATAAACATCCTCTCCACACTGGGTGGAAAATGCTCGTGTCGAATCCCATAAATGAAGCGAGGAATTTTATGGTCTCTTTTCGCAACGTGGCTGACATTTTGGCGGAAGACCACAGGAGGCCCTGAAATGAGTGTACTGGGAATGATGAGAGGTAGTTTACCAAGATCATCAATACACGAGTTGGAAGAAAAATAGGATGCTCTCAGCTTTATCTTTGGCTGAAGTGGCAATAGAACCATCTGGCTGAGTTAATCGTCTCGGGCAAGGATTTTTTTCTCCTGGTAGCCCGGGTTTTTCATCCATCATCAAACCGATTGAAGAATACACGCAGTTACAGACACGTTATACTAATACCTCTTAGCCTTTGTTGCTTTGGTGCTTAAAACACACACGCCTAACCCAACAGCGTGTGAATGCTTCAGTGAGTCTGCCTATTGTCTGTTCTGTGACAGTTTTATTGTGATTCGAATGGCAATTTGAGAGACGTTGAACAGCTATGCAGTGAAAGAGAGATCGGGGAATCCGATTGCTTGTTGCACACAACTCTTGCTACACGCGCATACACACACACTCGCAGGAAGTTTGGACAGACTGTTCATTACTGTTAACTATCGTACGTCCGGCGTTTCCGTATTAGAATTTTTAAAGGGGGTATTCCTCATTGCAGCATCGTATAATAATATCGACGCGGGTTGAGCTGACAGGAAATATTAGTAACGGCAGCTTCTCTAATAAACGAAATGCCAAATGACACCAGACCGGAAGTTGCGAGCATTTGCCCATTGTCTCTTTGCAGTGCTCGATGTTGGCAGCTGATATTTTTACCCTAACGAGATGAATCGTCAGCTACTCTCTAACGACCTCAACTGAATTTTGCAGCACGTGGCTGTTTCCCCAGAAACGAACTGCCGGTGCATGTACCAGGAAAGGGAACCCTCTTCCCCTACAAGCATCGTTACTATAGTAACCATTGTTAAGCTTCCTCAGCCGGCACACATCTGATGCACGTGCCGTTTCATTTATATCAGTAAGTGACGTTTGTGGTTTGACTCATAGAATGCAACAGGTGTTACAATAAGCCATCTCCCTTTCCCTACAGGGAAAAGCAGTCGTCGGGGAGAAATGTTTTTGTACGATTTTTGTTATCGAAATTCTTTACGTAGCGTAGATCAAGGGATTCTGTGCTGGACCAAGGTATTTCGGCGCCCCAAGCAGAATTGTTTTCTGACGATCTTTGCTGTTTTTTTAGCGCCCCGGTCAAGGACCTGCTAACCCATGCCTTAATCCGGCAGTGAAACGGTAATTTCTTGGTCCCCTGTTACAACGTGCACAAAAACTGAAGGATTGCTGGTTTTCCAATCGGGAGTCGAACCTGTGACTTTTCAAACTGATGACAATTGACAATCGAACTGGAAGGAGAGGGTAAATGAAATACTTCAAAAATCAAAATAAAAAAAAGGAAATGGGGAAATTTGTTCCAACTTTGAGGGACCATTTGGTCCTTCATAAAGTGGGACTAAAAAAATTTCCAGAACTGTATATTTATTAAACAAATATATTTACTGATAAACGCACAATGTGACTTTTCACATTTTTTTCGAAGTATTTTTTTTGTTAAGTCTCCATTTTCTTGATTGTTTTCTGTAACTTCTACTTCAACAGTAATTGCAGTTCCTTTATGAAAACCACATGGTGCAAGATCAGTTGGATAAGGATGTATGACAGTGTCAGAAATTATCGAACCATGAGCAAGATAATTGTCATGGAGTAATTTACATTTTTTTGCTTAGAGAATTTAAACCTAGTAATTAATAAATAATAATAAATGACATATTCTTAATAACATATGAATTTATAAACTAAAAATAATTCTAGCATAACTGGTGAATCAGAATGGAATCCTCCCGTTTCTTCCCAAGAGAAATGGGAGACTTCCATTTAGGGAATTGATTTCATCACGGTAACGCCACGTTTCGTTACCTGCAACTATTATATGTAGAAATCCTGGATCCCAAAGCTCAACGAGTTCTTTTGAAAGTTCAACTTTTGGTTACATCTGATTTGCTTAAAAACTTGGGACCAAAAAAGTTACTCCATCTTTTCAACTTATGATGGACCAAATTAAAAGGCTGTCTTCGATTCTTATTTTCTTGAAGAAATAAATTTCAGAAGCTGATTCTTCAAGAAAAAGAGATATTATACGAAATTACTTTACCATCTGCAATAGATTATAAAAAAAAAAAAGAAAGAAAGAAAGAAAGAAAGAAAACCTTGGCACATGTATGACTGAAATGCCGCCTACTGTTAAAGTCTACGCATTCTAGGTTTCAAAATAAAATAAAGTTTTTCTTAATTTGCTTTCAAGTATTCAACTTTAGATAAGAATTCAGCCCTGGAACTTTTCTACCTTGTCGAACGAGACAAGGGGGTCTGGTTTCTGCAGATAAATTTCAAAGCTACTTTGGAAGAGTGTTGTGTTGAATGATTTAAGATTTCTAGTGCGCTTAGATGATACATGGAAGGAGAATGGGGATGCTACATTGGCCAGTCATAATTTATCATAGAAGTCTAACTATGGATAGATTTCGGTTGCTGGAGGCCCGAGGTTGAAAGTCAGCAGGTGGACTACCCATATAGCAGATATTTTCCTAATGGGATCCTTTTTGATCCATAAACTCGTCCCTGCGTATAAGATCGGATGTGTTGGGGCTCCATCCCTCGCCCAAAGACCGGCTAATTCGGGATAAGTAAGCCGATAAAAGTTCCTGTCAAGACAGAATTCGAACCCAGTCCTCTAATGCAGTGACTGATTGATTGTTTTATTTAATATAGGTGTCTTTGGATATTTATTGCTGAATATCTCTTTAATCATGATTGACCATCTTTTGTCATGGTTGTCCCTTTCGTTTTCGTATCCGATGTCTCTCTGGAGCAGCTTTTAAATGCTGACGAGCAGTATCCCAGCATCGGTGCACCTGTTGACTGCCCTCTTAAAAATGACTCCACCTGCAACTGCTCTTCGTCCCCTGTGGTAGTAGCCTAGCGATGGATTATCTTCTTTCCCCCTCGTTATATAATGCGTTTCTAGCACGCGGAAAATAATAACCCTGAACCGTTCGAGGCACAGGAACTAGTCAATAGTTCTCGCGATGAAAGGAGACAGACGGGGAGGAAATGTTATTCTAAAACTGTGGCCCCCTCCCCTTTCCTCCGTCTCCCTTCACGGCCTCTCCGGCGTTTGTTGTGTGTGACTTAAGTTGATTTATTTATTATTTTTTTTTTATTCGTCTAAGCTATTACCAGTGCATGTGTCCTTGAGGAGCACTCGCCACAAACAGCCTAGCAACATGGTGTTGCGGGGCCTGTTGTGTGGACGGAAAATATGACGCACGGATGTGTGCTTTCAGTAAGAAATAATTACAACTTTGTAACGCGATAAAAGCAACAGTGCGGTTTTTGTTTTTGTATCTAAAGAAAGTAGACAGAAAACGTAGCGGAAGTGGATTCTTCGTAAATGCTCTAAGTAGCCGATTAATGCTTTCGTGATTGTAAGCATCCGCCTTTATGACACGAACAATAAATAGATTTTGTCTTGTTTTTCTTCTTCTTGGATTTCTCCATTATATCAACAGTTATCCTCGACCTTACTTTTATTTATTTTAGTTTCGCTCCTCCACTCTTTTCTCTCCTCCCAGTCTCCATTCTTCAATTTCCTCTTTTAAAGCCACCCTCACTCCCTCTGTCCATGGGCTTCCTCTCCTTTTCCTTCTAGGGGGTGTCCATTCCATTGCTTTTTTTTTAGGTAGTCTCTTTTCCTTCATTCTCACATGTCCATACCATTTTAATCTATTTTGTCAATGATGTTTATTTGTACGTCCGTTGCTTTTTTTATTATTTTTTTTTTTATTTAATGTCTTCATTCCTGACTCTTTCTAGAAGATCTTCTTCGGGCTGATCTCCAAAAATCCATCTCGATTGTCTGGTTTTTATTGCAACATATATAAAATTCGTTATTCCTTCCAAATAACGAGAAGTTATAATACAAATAAAAGCTGACGTGTAAATAAAGCATTTTATGCTTTAAAATTATGTAATTTAAAAGCGTAAAATGATTATTGAAGTGTATTGGCTTATTTCCAAACTTTACATTTGTTTTCCACTTGCCAAAGGTAGCAGTGAGTGACGTCACACCTCGTGACTAGTGACGAGTATACTGAACGTGAAGCGACACACAACGTGAAAACTGCTAATGAATAGATGCTGAAACTTTAATAAATAACAAAAATTAAAAATAAATTTGAAGATTTGATTTGATGTGAAGAGACTTAAATAAACATCTTAAACTAGAATTCTCACTTGGTACAAAAAATCTCTTTTGACTTAGTCACTAATTAATGCCGTTTGTTTTTTTTTTTTTTTTGAGGGAGGAAATGTTTTTTTTTAACCCGATTCGCGTATTAAACTTTTACCCGAGCTTCTTTAACATTTGTCGTTTTTAAGAGTGGCTATTAGACTTCCAATTGAAAGGACTTTTGAATGTACTATTCGTTTTTAATTACTCTTCATATGAGTCATCAGCGAGGGAAAAAAAATAAAGCAATAAACAGGGTCCCCGTAACTCCTGTTATTTTCGACACGTTTCCAGTCTATTCATGGAATATCCCCACTCCCCCAAGAAAACAGCACGTGCCAGGGACAAACAGCGGGAGTAAATACTGTATTTGTTTCAAGCTTTGAAAAAAATTCCATACATGCAACAAAATTTCGTTCAGAGGAGCTTGAATTAAACATTCTTTTCTGATACTGGTTTAATTTCTTTCAAGAAATTAAAATATTTTCCCCTATTTAATTTACTTTAAACACTTTAGTATCACCTGCCTGGGCCTCCTAATTTCTTAGGTACTTGAGCATGCCCACCGCTAAATGCAAAATGGCGTCGTTTCTGAATCTGCTAAAGTTAGAAGACTCAATAGAGAAACTCGGTTTTTCATCCAGTAAACCATCGAAAAATATATATGTCACGTGCACAGAGCCGTAACTATAGGGTTGATCACAACCAAGCACGAAAAGACGCAGAATTTAAAAATAATAAATATATATTTTATGTTGTTATTTTTTAAACTTCTAGAAACTGTGAAATTAGTAAGTGTGAGACACATTTTGCAGTGTTTCTTTGTTAATTTATTGAGAACGCAATTTTTTGTCCAGGACAGGGGTATCTAGTTAAATTTATGAAGTAAAGTATATACTTTTGCACCATGTCTTTACTTTACATCGCCAACTTAACGTTATCGATTTTTGGTAGTCTGGGATGTGAGCAATTTTCAGCACGGATTCATAGTCTGGCTCTCAGAGGGTGGCGACAGTAAATCCAATTCGGGGTCAGTATGTTAACATAATTTCGGATGCTAGGTCACTAGCATTGAGTTCTCACGTGCAGAAGCAACGACCTCTATCCGGTAGCGAGTGGTATAACGGATGACCTGGAAACAGCGGAATAACTAGGACGCGTAGACTCAAGAACCGAAAGTGATTAATAAAAGATTGGTAGCTGGGAAATACCTCGTTGCTCTTCGTTTTATAATAACTCATGCTTCACTTGATTGCTTTTGAACAGCATTTTTAATGTTACACCCTTGACACACATAACAGAAACACCACATATTAAGTAAAATAAAATATTGGCTCATTAATGGTAACATTTCTCAAACTTTTATTACTTCCCAAAATTAAAAGTATCTTTTGTGCCCTCAATTTTTTATTCAGTAGAAGTGCGAAAAAGTCTGCAACCTGTTTAATTAAACTCACTCCTCGTGAGTCGGGTCAGTCAGATTATAAATATTACAAAATCATTAATTTAAAATGGATTTATTTCTTTAATTTGTTATCGTTAAAGAAGGGAAGGGTAAAATTTTGTTTGTTGCGTAAATGCTATAGAACCCAAAAAAGTTTTAGTAATATTGTGTATGTTTAACTTAAGTTTGCAAATGTAAGTTCTTATTTGGGCTTTATTTACAAGATGTGTCCTGAAGTTTGAAAAACTGGAATATTGTACATTTAAACTCTTGACAAAACAAACAGTTAAAATATATTTTATCTGTTACTTTATTAACAACAAACAAGCTAAAAAATTGTTTTTGAAATACGCTAACACTATTGCAAGTTCTTGTAAGTAAACGGTCCAAAACTTGTGCACAGTACTCCTCGTTCACTGTCTTACCTGGTGGAACAAAATTCCGTGTGAATGATTCCCTTCTATTTCATATCCATTTATGTAATTCCATAGGAGTATAATTAATAATACACACACTGACCAAAGAAAAAAAGATACGAACCTTTATTCAAAATCGAATCGGGTCACCTTTGTTTCGAATAACAGTAATGGTGTGTGGCCGACATGAATTCTCTAAGGTGTTTTAGTGCGTTTTGGTCTAACTGTAACCCGTTTTTACAGAAAAATATCGCGTAGCTGCGATAAAGTTAAAGGGGACTTCGTTGCCGAATAGCTCTCTCCAGCATATCCCACATGTTCTCGGTAGGATTGAAATCAGGTGAAAGGGGGGAACAGGGAAGATAGCGGAAATTCGCATCATGTTCTTAGAATTATTCTTGCAAGAATCGCTGTTGCGTTGTCATTCATAAAGTAGCCATCACCTTCGGGATAAAAGTGTAACGGTGTTGTTGTAAGAGTTTCAGAAGCATTAGGGACTAAGGCCATATTGCTCCATATATACTGCCTGCATGTATTCTTGGTCGTTTTTCTGTTTGCTGGACGAAAAAACCTAGTTTTCGGGAGAGAAAAAAAATCCATGCTACCCTCGCCTGAGACCGACGAACTCAGCCACGTTGTGAAAAAGGCCCATATAAATTCCTCACGTCATCGACGGAACTCGAACTTAAGTCTTTTCCACTCGATGTTGGAGGACGGAGATTCTACCAACTGTACTACCGTTAGGGCAGTGTAACATTGTAGGGTGCAGTAGATCTGACATTCGACCTTCAGTAGGTATCAATGGATCCAGTCAGTGCCGGCAAAACATTTCCCATGCAATTATCTCACCTCCAGATCCTTGAGTTGTCTTAACAAGGCAAGCAGGGTCCATCGCTTCGTGAGTTTCTCGCCACACTCTTTGCCTACCATCACTGCAAAACAAAGTGTATCATGATTCGATTGATCACATGCCTTTCTTCCATTATTTCGCTGTTCAATCACGACTTTCTTGACGCCATTTCAAGAGGATTTTTCTGTTTCTCTCTGAAACAAGTGTCAAAACCTGATTTTTTTTTTTTTTTTTTTTTCAATTTCTGCTCTTATAGGGCAGTTTTAGGCTTGGTTGAATTCAGAGTAATTTGCTGCACACTGGTTGGCCTATTTTTCCATTCAGTCCTTAAAGGACGATGGTTTCGCTCTTGAAGTATTGTTTTTTTTTGCCACATTTGCGCCTTTGAGATGTGGAAGAACCGCTTGCTTTCTTGAGAAACCAGTTATGTCTTTCGTTTCTTGAATGGTGGCTCTTGCTAAACGTGCACCCACGATAAGACGGTGTTCTAAGTCCAATAGATCACGCCTTTCCCCATTCTGCTTTAGATTACTGCAGTTGAACAGCCTGTGCAGGCTTTATACTCAAGGCGAGTACACTTCATCTCTACGTCACAGTTTTATTTGTATCCATTTGCATTTCTTCTGCTTCTGACTCTCTTAATACAGAAGTTATTATTTTGGAAAGTGTCTGCATTACGTTTTGTTAAGTCTGTAGCCTATAAAATTATAAGAATATAAACGTAACTTTATAGCTTAGTATAGCACGTATGTACTACAATGGCACAACCTGAAATAGTGAGTATTATTATTGTACTTGCTTATCTCATATTTTAGTATGATATTTTTAATTTAAAATCATTCCTCAGGCAATAGAAGAAAGAAAAGAGCTCAAAGTAATGGGAATGCTTTGATTCAGGAGAGAACTGCTCTCAACAGTTTTCCTGAAAATCAGGTTTTATAATGGCAATACTGTACTTGTTAGTTGTTTGCAAAGTCAATTTAATGGGACAAAGGTGCTTTTTGTGTGTTTTAGATGCGAATTGGGAGGAGATCAAGCGAAATTCAGCATTCTGATGGGGTATATGACAGCTTGAAAAAGAGTAGATTCCCTCAAGAGAAGGCACCTCCGTAGCCAGGTGGGCAGGAGCAGCAGTGCGTAGCATACGCTTCTTAATTAGACCGGGGTTCGAGCCCATGACCACCAAATACAGAGGATGCGGAAAGGTCAGTGAATGACCACCGCATATCCACGGAGCAATATGGCCTTTGTTGCTAATGCTCCTAAAAACCAAATAACAACAACCCTCAAGAGAATTAAAATGAGAGACCCATCAAGCACTCAGCTGCAAAACTCAACAATTGAGATCACACTCGATCATCAGCAATACAGCGGAATGATAGAAAGTGCTGGTCCTGCAGGAGAAGTAATTGTACTGAGGGATATATATTGTGCAAAAAGGACAGCTAGAACAGGACCAGTGTATGTCTCACGGGGAAAAAGTTACTGAGTTTTCTCAATACTGCCGTTATCCTGCCGATCTCACGATACGAGTTGCCCGTTTTTGGACCCTTTCAAGAAGCTCAATTCGAACACAAATGTTGCCTTATAACTGCCTAATACAGTGGGACTATGACCTCCATATCTCTACAGGATAACGTTCAATAAATCATCGATAGAACGCCGTTGGCTTAATTTGAGCAGTGTAAACAGGCTGCCTGTTTACACTGCTCAGAAAACTTCAGTTCTGCCCATATTATAACTCCCAGATCACTTTCTTCCTCTACTGATTTTAATTCAACCCCATAAAGCTTATAAGTTATTTCGGGGTTCATCATCATCATCATCAGCCATTTTCAATCCACTGAAGGATGAAGGCTTCTCCAGCAATTTTCCACTTCTCTCTGTTTTGTGCAATGGCCATCCATTTACTACCCACGAACTCTTGAATTTCATCTATCCATTTTCGTTGTGGTCTCCCAGGTTTTCTTTTAGCTCCTCTTGGGTACCATTTCTGTTATTTTCTTTGTCCATCTGTCATCCTATCTTCGAGCTATGTGTCCTGCCCAAGACCATTTTAGTTCTTCAGTTTTGATAAGAATGTCCTTTACTTGAGTTTGCTGCCTAATCCATGTGTTTCTCTTCTTATCTAACAGTCTGATTCCCAATATAATTCGTTCCATTCTTCGCTGTGTAGTTCTCAGCTTCTCTTCCATTCTTTTGGTGAGTGCCCAAGTTTCACTTCCATAAGTCATGGTGGGGAGTATACATTGGTTCATTATTTTACGTTTCAGACAAATTGGGATATTGCTCCTCAGTATGTGACTATATTTCCTGAATGCTATCCATCCGAATTTATTCTTCTCTTGACTTCCAGCATTTATCATTATTACAGCTAATGACTTGTCCCATATAAGTATATGACTCCACCTTTTCAATTACTTCTTTTTCAATGATTATATCCCTTTCTGTGGCATACTTGTTCATCGTTACTTTTGTTTTAGCCAAGTTCATCTTTTATTTCTCTTTAGTCCGAAATCCTTACTAATTCTTCATAACTGATTAAGATTTTCCTCTAATTCTTTGGGATCGTGGCTTATGATCCCAAAGAATGTCATCTGCAAATCGTAAATAGTTTAGGACAGGTACTCCCGTTCGCATTGACTCCTCTCTGCGACCACTCCAAATTTTTGAAAGCTTCCTCAAGAGCAGCAGAAAACAACTTCGGAGATATTGTCTTCTTGTCGAACTCCTTTCTGAATTTTAAATTTGCTACTGTCCTTGTCTAGTGTAATAAAGGAGGTAGCGTTCTCATATATTTTCTTCAAAATCATAATGTATGGGGGGTGTCTATGCCTTGTCTTTCGAGTGCCAAAAACACTGCCTTATGCTGTTAGTTCAAGCAAGCTGTGCGCTTCAGAGAGGCTCTTCACTCTGTTCTGTTTTTGCTTTCAGATTATTTCACAGGGTCTATTGCCAATAATATCTTCTATTAATAAGGATGAAGTAATTTTCATTAGTTGTTATTCCATTTGGACTCTTCCAAGTCCACTTTCTGTTCCTCCTTTTCTTGAAAAAAGTGTTAATTACTGACATTCCTCGAGATTCTGCAAATTCCGCGTCTTTCACTGCTTTCATTTCTTTCACGAATTCCAAAATTTCCCCTTCCTGCGCTGTTTTGTCTCTTTTCAACCTTAGTGCTGAAGTCCCCCATAATAATGGTGTAGTAAGTTTTCTGTTCATCTAGAAGTCTCAATTTCGGTGAACATTTCTTCAACTTCTTCTTCATCATGGCTCGATGTTGGTGCATAAATCATTATAACCTTTTGTTTGTACCTCTTAGAAATCCAGAGTAGTAGTCTTGACACCCTTGGTGATGAACTTTTGAATTCCAAAATGTTGTTTCTTATATCTTTATGGACCCGAAAGCCAACTCCGCCTTCCCTCTTTTCACTGTTTCCACTTGAAACTTATAAGTGATTCATTTTGGGTTTAGTGTTCCCCAAGTGTAAGACCTTTCATTTCTCTCAATTAAAACACGTCTACCACTTTTCTGACCATTTTTGCAGCCTGTTCGGTGTCGTGGGTAGCACAGTTGGTAGAATCGCCGTCTCCCTACGCCTGGTGGAAACACCTCATTCGAGCAATCCATCTTAAATTTTTTTTCAGTAAACCCAACATGTTCCAGCTTACAGTAACCTCTCATGACGGACTGAGTCAAATACCTTTCCAAAATCAAAATAAACTATGTCGAAATTATTCCCTACATCTAGTTCATGAGCAATTTACATGTTGTTTAACCAACTTAGTAAATAACTTACAAAGTTAGTTAAACATGATCTTCCGTTAACAAAACCATGTTGTGTGTTATTCAGAATGCCATATCTATCTAAAAGTTCCTGAATTGCACTCAGAATCATTATTTCTAAGATTTTCCCTACCACTGAAGCCAGACTAACCGATATATAGTTACCAACTTCGCTCTTCTAAGCGCCTTTATGTATTGTCGATACGGTGGCACTTCTCCAATCCACAGGAATCTCTCCCGTGACCACGATGCCCTAAAAATTAACTTCAGTAAAACAACACGCTCCCTGGCCTCCTCCTTCAAAACTACGGGGTGTATGCCATGAATTCCATACCCTTACTCGCCTTTATGCTCGAAAGGTTTTCTAATAAACAATCATGTGATTTTTGAAATTGCTAATTTCATATGACACAGGCTCACTTGCACAGCCTCTTCCCAGCATGAAGGGTATTTCGTCAGTAAAGACAGATGCAAAGTACCTGTTCAATTCATCTGCAACATCAGCTGGATTTTATAAGACTTTTCCACACCTAGTGCACAAGGGTTCGATTTGATTCACGTTTTTCTTCCTTATATTCGCTTACATGAAAAATTCCTTGCCTTCATTCTTTGCTGTCTTAGCCAGCGCTTCCTCGCAGCCTTGGTCTCTCTAACCTTACCTGTGGTATTATTACAAATCAACTTGTAGCTGTTGTAGGCTTCACTGCCATTCGTCACTCTGTAAATGTCCCACGCTATCTTTTTCTGCTCTATTTGACTGGCCAGCTCTGCATTCATCCATTTCGGGATACTCTTCCTGCAATATATTTTTTAATGGTATGCATGGCTTCTGTGATTTTTTTGCTTTAAAAGTATTCTAAAATTCAAGTTTATTCGCCCTCACTCTGCAATCCGCCCAATTAATAAATAGCATATAGCGCCTTAAATTGTCGAAGTCCTCTCTTCTGAAATTAAAACCCGCGCCAAGGTTCTTGTTTTTAAGTCATCGTTTTATTTCTGACATTCTGGTACAAACAATAATCATCTGGTTTATATCGAAAAATATTTGTTCATGGTGAGTTTCCCTCCCACTTATTCCAATCAATCTGGGGCAGCTTAAAATCACCCATAATGACATTCACATTTGCTTGCCCATTCCATCTACATGCAAAATCTGTCGCCATAATCTTCTGGTCTGTGGACTCGCACTCTTATTTTGCTTTGCTTCCAGCAATCTCACACCACCCAGATTCTATGCTGGCAGATGTAACTTCAGACTCAGCAAACGTGTTTTCGCACTCAGGCTACCTTTGGTTAGAAGCATGATACCACCACCCCCTCCTATCGTCACTGTCTTTCTTAAATAAACATAGTGGAACTGATCATCACCAATTTCTGGGTGCCACCACGTTTCTGTAAGCTCTGTTATATCAGCATTATTTTTCTTAACCAGGAATTCAAATTCAGTCATTTTATTGACATTACTGCAGACACAGTTGAGACTAACTAATCTTCTATAGTTTACTACCCTGACCCATCCCTTGAAGTTAGGTTTTTATCCGAAGCTTTATCTTTCCTTCATTTGAAACATTGCTACCATCAGAACATCTTATCAACATCGGCTGTTGTGGCAACAAACAAGAATTCTTGAGGTGTGTGCAAGCGTTACTTTGACCCATATCAGATAAACGCAGATCTACATTACCTTCTTCCCCTCACCCCTAACTAGTAGTTTATTAATGCGCAAAAAACCCAACAGCCACGTGATGTTGAAACACTTTTTTAAAAACAGATTTTGGCTAAGGCGCATTTAGGGCTAAAGCCTCAAGCTGCGAACAAATTTAGACTATGTATATAAAGTGCTTAGCATCATAATACACAGCCATTTCTGAATAAACAGAAAATTTTTAAGGTGGCATCGTTTTAGGTTATATCTCATATTGTGAATACCTTCACAACGAGTTGCCATGATATTGCACTACTTCGAATAAGTAACGCTTCACCTAAGGAGAAGACTAATGTTACTTATTCTCAGATAGGTACCACCACCCAGACAGCACTGTTTCAGGGCTATTTGGCCTTCTTCAGTGAGTGGGTAGGTACCCAAGTGATGCAATGATGGTGTCTGGGTGGTGGTACCTATCTGAGAATAAGTAACACTAGTCTTCTCCTTAGGTGAAGCGTTACTTATTCGAAGTAGTGCAATATCATGGCAACTCGTTGTGAAGGTATTCACAATATGAGATATAACCTAAAACGATGCCACCTTAAAAATTTTCTGTTTATTCAGAAATGGCTGTGTATTATGATGCTAAGCACTTTATATACATAGTCTAAATTTGTTCGCAGCTTGAGGCTTTAGCCCTAAATGCGCCTTAGTCTAAATACATCATACACCATCAGGCATCTCTCATATTGTGGAGTTATACTTCATAACTGTTTTTGCCATCATTGCATCACTTGGGTACCTACCCACTCACTGAAGAAGGGCCAAATAGCCCTGAAACAGTGCTGCTAGTGGGAGCTTGATGATGTCCGGAGTTTCCAAGAATAGGTAACAACAGCCTTCTCCACTGGGGAAGCGTTGCCTATTCGAGGAGTTTATGAGTTTTTGAGTGGTGTGAGTTGAAGGAGTTACTGTCCCTTTCATTCTTCTACACTGTTTCTTTTCCTCTTCCACTCCTACTATACCTTTCCCTCTACCTTTTTTGCTTTTCTAAGTCTAATAGGGACAAGTGGATATTCGAGTAGATATTCACATACATACATAAATAGCCCTGAAACAGTGCTGTCTGGGTGGTGGTACCTATCTGAGAATAAGTAACACTAGTCTTCTCCTTAGGTGAAGCGTTACTTATTCGAAGTAGTGCAATATCATGCCAACTCGTTGTGAAGGTATTCACAATATGAGATATAACCTAAAACGATGCCACCTTAAAATTTTTCTGTTTATTCAGAAATGGCTGTGTATTATGATGCTAAGCACTTTATATACATAGTCTAAACAGATTTTGTTATTTGTTCAGTTGCCTCATCTTCTTGCGACATCATGCGCATTTTCTAGTACTTTCAGGTTTTTTCACGTTCTTTTTATTATTATTATCAGTTTATTAACTCAAGGTTCATCCCCTGTACAGCTAGTGGGCTAGGAGGGTGTAAAGAAATTGTTACATCGAGAGGTAGATGCAGAGGACCAGATTTCTGAGGCATGTAGTGGCGTGGATCTGTGAGACATCTATTAATGTACTGTCCAATCAGTTTGGTGTTGTGACAGCCTGCGAGCTCCTGGCGGATAGCTCAGAAAGCAGCATAGGTCTTCTTCTTTGCCTTTAGGAAGTGTTCCTTGAAATTTAAGTCTTCATCCCACGTTAGTCCCAGGTGGTATGAGATTAAACTTTGGGGACTGACTCACCATTAACTGTAACTCGAATGTCATTCTTGACCTTCCTCTTCGTGATTGTCATGTGGGCTGACTTGCCATTGTTGAGTTGGAGGCCAACTCGCTGTAAAAAGTCAATTAACTGTTGAATTTGCTTGGAGGTTTCATTATTAATTTCTTGAATCTGTTTGGGGTCTTTTGAATTGATAAAGAATTTTAGATCATCGGCGAAGGAGCTAAAATTTGGATCTTTTACGAGGAATAGTTCAAGTAGGATTGCAAAGAGGGTTTTCGACATCACCCCACCTTGAGGTACACCCGTCGTTGCATAGGTTGTTTTCTGGTGAGTTCTATTGGTTATAATTAAGTGTCTACGCGGTAGTAAGGACTTCATAATGCTGACAATTTGGTTAGATACTTTGAAATATTCTATTAAGATGCCTATACGGGTAGGCATGAGACAGTATCGAAAGCAGATTTGATATCGAAGAAGATTGTCCAGTTGGGCTTTTTGTGCTCTGAAGAGAGTATCGAGGAGATTAGAGGTCGTGGACCTGTGGTGCAGGACTGTGTGGAGGTAGGTTGGTCGGTGAGCAAAACAGTGTTGAATAATCATTGGGTGTATGAGTTTTTCAAACATCTTTAATAATGTGCATTCTATGGAGATTGGACGGAAGTCCTTAGGAGTCTTGGGGTTTCCAATTTTAGAGACTGGTTTGACTTAATAAGATTCCCGGTATGGTGTCTGTCTTTAGAATCTTCTGGAAGATGTTTAGGAGGAGATCTACAATGTGCACAGAGCACACCTTAACTATAAACAGTGGTATGGCCCTTAGTAGCTTTGTTGAGCAGGCCATTTATTACGTCAATGAGCTGCTGCTTAGAGATAATTACAGCAGAAAGAGTTTTCTGGTTTACACTAGGTAGGGTTGAAATTTCAGTGGTCGCATCTTGATGATCGAAAGATATGCGAGTCCACTCCTCAAATAGCTTTTCATCCAGGTTCAGATGGTCGTTTCAATTCGAGAAAATTCTTCGGGATTTGGTAATTTGGTATAATATATACTGTTGATGTGCTCCTCTCTTGAAGCGAAGGAAGCTTTCTCTCTCTTTCTCTCTTTTAAAGGTTTCGTGGTCTGTACTGCTTCTCGATTTTACCCATTTTCTGTATGCCCTCTGCTTACTTCTAAAGGCAATTTTCATATCGGGATGGAACCACCGCTGAGCATGGACCAGAAGTCTTCTTTCTCCCCCTCCACATTGCGCTCATCGAGTTTAACATCCAGATCTCTTTATTTGGACTCGTCCATAAATAAAACTTTCCTCTCGTTGGTTTTTGCATGATGTCCACCTAAAAATTTAAAATTTTCTTCAAGTTTTTCTACTTTGACTATGTGCTACAAATAATTTTTAATCAGTTATGTTTATGGCCTTCGATTTAGGTAAAATTTGTGGCGTATGAAATTCTGAACAGGCGAATGACCAAGCAGAGCCCATGTTCTGACGCTCTTTTCACTTCTGGTTGATTATGACTTTATGAGCAGTTCCAGATGTGTTTAGACCGACTTCCTTTCGAAGTGGTTTAATTTTGACTTAGAAAAAAATCCCGTTTTTGCTGTATACCGTCTAATAAAGATGAGCAGTTAAATTGTTTTTTGATTTCTAGCGTGCTCTCATGTTTTCCTTACAAATTTCTTTAATGCTTTTTCTCCTTATCCTTTCTTCCTTTTCAACTACAAGACGGTTCACTTAAAATTTGTACAATTTTTCTGTTTTGTTTTGCTGTAAAACTCTTTACATTATTGCAATGTAAAGAAAAGGTTGCACTTTCTTGTTTTTATAACGTGGATTAAATGCGTGTCAAAATGATAGTGATTAATATTTTTCAGTTTGTTGCTGGACGAAAAATCCCAATTTCCGGGAGGAAAATCTACTCAGCCCTCGTATGAGACCGACTAACTCAGCCATATTGTGAAAAAAAATCATAAAATTTCTCCCATCACTGAGTTGAGGGACCTAATGTGCCTAAATATCCTTTCGAATGCTTTATTCCCCCCCCCCGCCCAAGGCCTGTGCAGATTCTCTGACTGCAATTCTTCTGGGTTCAAGGAGAATTGCTGATACTGTTACATGAATTGCACCAACTGTTGATGAACATTCTGGGACAGTCATGTTCTGCTCTATATTTTCCACCTTTGAACCGGACACACCATGTACACAGAATTGTCATGGTCCAGCAAATTAACCTTAAGATTTTTACAAAAGTTCTGCTCGTGTTTTGTTTTACTACGACAAAATTGGTTTACTGTTTATTCATTATTTTCCCTGGAACATGATGCTTGTGCCCTTGCTTCTGATGTCCAGAAATAATTGCAGACCTGCAGAGACACTAAATCAATCAGTGATGAATATATGATAGGTTTAAATGTATATACAGTGAGTGACCAGTTTGCAGTGGACAAACGTACATTATTATTATAACAGTGTGGGATTGATGACTGGAGTACAGCAAAAACAGTGAAGTGATGGATCCATGCAGCCAGGTAGCGACAATACATAGCCTGGTGGCGTTAGAAAGACACAATATGGCCCTGGCAGCCGATGGGTCGTTAAATTCCATCACCACCACCACCGCAGCAACCCTGGTCGCTTAATGGTGTGAGAAGCGTTTCATGGTGCACATTAGGTCCTTTGATACCACAGGTTATGCTGAAGTTGTTTCCGACCGAGCGCATCCCTTCATGGCTGTAGTGTGCAAATGGTCTCATAACAAGGTAATGTGACATGCACCATTTCACGAGGTTATGACATATTGTACAGAACCGGTTAGAGGAATATCAGATTGAATTCAGCCTACTGTAGTACCCTCTTCAGGTGAGGTAAAAGGAGTCCTTCGGATTCGCAATCATTAAATTTTCAAAAACTGTAGGAAACAATTTAGTCGCATGTGGTACGCTCTGCACACCTTCATGAGTGCATTGCATGATGACTGCAGACTGTTCTGAGGGTTAAAAGGGAGAGCCTACTCGCTATTAGATATATATCTCTTAAAATGGCCACTAATCTAATAATTTAATGAAGAACTACAAACCAAAATAAGTGTATACTCAATTCAACTGTCGAAATATTTGACACCATTTTGCAGAAATTTCTAAGTTAATTCGAGATTTTCATAATGGCATCCCAAAATGATTGTTCACCCTAACCAACTTTGCTGTTCTCTAGGATTTTGCCACTAATATTAAAGTTTCCCACATTGGTGGATGGAAGCGTTCACGCTATGGTTTCCTTGATGCGCTGCATTCCCGGCCCTGAATCGCCAGCTACAAATAGGAACCGTGTTTACAGAGTAATTAGTTGGTATATTAGCTCAAAGAGTTTTGTTCCAAGTGCGGTGTGCCACCGGGATTCTCCCTTGGCGCACTACGTTTTTTCAGTTTGCATTAACGATCTCAGCCTCCTTTGATCTGCTCATTCTTACTATCTCCCATTATATTATAGCCTGTCTGTGTTGGGCATCTCTTCATAGCCGGCCATGTATCTTGTGTTGGTATATATAATTTATGTTATGTTCCGTCTGTGTTATCTGACTGTCCTCTTAGCAACCGATTTAACCTAATCTGGAGAGACGTCGACTGATTCCCGTACTTGTCTCAAGGAGGCGGGTCACATCTACTAGGAAAGTATAAAACTCGATTTTCATCATCCTTCCGTCACCTTAGCCTCTCCAAAGGAAAGCCCTAGAAAGTATCAGGCAATAAAGACATCGATGGTAATAGAGTTTGTTGAGGGGGATGGATGAAAGCTGGGATGAGGTTGTGATAGAGAGCAGAAGGCTATCCCAGACACCAGGTGCAACTGCTCCAAAGAACATTGTAGAATTAATGACCCTCATTCTCATTTGGTTCTCCGACGTTATCGAGTCATCTGTAGCGGCTCACCGTGTCCACAGATATCGTTTCCCACAGGTGCCCTTCAAGGGGACAGCCAGGGGGAAGAGGACATCATTAACAGGACTTATTTGCCTGCAAGACATAGCCATTAATCTCTCATAAACACAAGATTTAATTTTCAATAACAGTTCTTACGAACAACTTACAATAAGTATGAAAACTAAGCATCCGACCTATTCTTCCTTTATCATCTCCTGCCCTGCGAATGCAAAGCATATCGTCTTGGATTCTAGCTACTGGCCCGTAAGCACCGTCATAAAGCCATTCCAAGAGAGGAGAAAATCGATCGCCTACAACGAACCCAGTCGAGATAAACAGCCATAGCTACAAAAGGATGACTTGCTACCAGGTTCACATGAAGGAGAGATTCTTTGGTTTACGCAGAATGTACGCAACCTAAAAAACAGGCTTCGTTGTCTCCAGACTCTCATTTCTTAGTGAGTTTGATGTCATCTACCTTACAGAAACATGGTTAACGGCGGATAGACAGCTTGATCTTACTCCTTTTAACACCCCTCACATAGGGAATCATAGGATTAGCGGGCTGGGCGGAGTTGTTGAAATCCTATTTAACGATCGATTCCAGCCAATAAGGACACGAGTGAGCCAGTAGAACAACTTTGAGGCAGTCTGCACGACGCTGAGGAGTCCCCTTCACCAAATCCAATGCTGCCTGGCTTACGTTCCCCCAGACCACAATGAAGACTCTAAAGCTGAGCTGCTCACGTGGTTAGCAGCCAATTTAGTGCCTAAAATCCCAACTGTTGTAACAGGTGACTTTAACTTGCCACTGCTCAGGGATGCTCTTGCGGACATTGAGGCCACTCTTCGGGCCTTTAATTTTACCCGGGTAGCGACGCAACTAACTAGAACGAGTCAAGCGCTGGACCTCATCTTCCACAACTTGCAAGGCATCAAACTCCTATCTCGGAACTTTCGCCCCATCGCGCGTCAAACGGGAGAAGCGCGTTGGTGCTTTCGCAGGTTTGTTCGGAGATTTTAGCAAAATTTAAGTTTGCCAGCTTCCATGGGGGAAACAGACAGAGTTCAGACAGGAGTTCACAATATTGGTGATAAGCCGATGCCTCATCCCGCATGGAACAGATTGCATCAGAGACTTCATATGAAGTAAGTGGATCCTCATTTGCGGCACCTGCATACGTTAAATGTTGCACACGCATATCCGTTTGCTCTGTACATTCAGGGAATGAATAATCCTGATGAGTGATCTCATTCGAGGACAGCATTCATAGTTTCTTGCCAAGATAATAACTCAGTCACGTTGTGCAAAAGACCCATCAAAATACATCTCGTCATTCACGGATTCATACTCAGTTGTAGGGAGGTCCGTGATTATACCAACAGTGCTACAGCTGCGCTTTGCATGGGTCAGTATGAACACTGGACCACCGACATGTAAAAATCTGTCGTCTGCTCTGATGAATCCCGTTTACAATTCTATCATGCTGATGGCGTATCCGCATTTGGAGAAAGTAACATGAGGCCATGGTTCCTGGATGCACTGTTGCTGTTTTATGATTTTTGAATGTTTTCAGGTTACGCCCTGGGTTCTCTGGTCACCGTTAACCATGGACTCCATGGGAACTCCCACCTCTCTATCGTTGCCAACCAAGTACATCCTTTCTTGACAACTTCGGTGACTGTCAGCAAGACAACACACTTTGCTACAATGCCTGGCAGGTTGCTAGCTGGTTTTTCGAACATGACAATGAATTCTTTGTCCTCCCACGGCCGCCCAATCAGCCAGTCTCAACTCCATTGAGCATGCTTGGGATCTACTGGAAAAGGACGTTTGATGCTACGACCATCCACCTGACAATATGCGGGCATTGCTGGACACATTGTATAGAGCATGGTTGGCACCACCACAGGACACCTACAATGCCTTGTGGAGTCCATATCAAAATGGGCATACGGGCTATATTACCGATAAAAGGTTGCCCAACGAGGAATTCGGTAGGTGTTGTTAACGCAAAGCCAACTCAGTGTACTGTCGATTCATTACCTTAGTTGCTGTGGAGTTTACACGCAATCTCAGAGGAAATATAAACCTGTTACGTCGCTGTCATATTGTTAGAATCACTAGCGCACTTTGTTAAAAGAACAGAAGGAAGAAGGGGAAAGAGTATAGATCCTTCCCACAGACAGGGGAAGGCCCAGGGGGGGGGCATCTAATCAGTGCTCAGTTAGCGTAACCATTCGACCATCTATCAAAAGGCGGCTTACGCGTGGAAGAATAATGCTTAATCCGTTGCACCTTATTCGCAAAGCAAAACAGTGCCATCTGGGAGCAGCTGGAAAAACCAGCCACTTCCAAAAGGTGCCAAGGTCCCTGGCGATTAATTATTGGGTCGACTAGTCGCTACTCACAATCAAACAATTCAAGACATCAGCGCCCAGTCGTGCACCAACAAGTGTAGGTCCATCAGAACGAAGAAGAAAGAACCAGCAAGCGACAGCCAGCTCTGTACAAGGGGCAGCGGATAATTGGCTCGTTATTGTCTGTCCAAGTATTTCTCTCTTTTATTCAATGATGTGAGGGCATCTCGGCTAGCACGGGGAAGCGTGGAACGAAAAAAAAAAAAAAAAAATCCACGAATTCCTGCCTAGAAGAGCTGAATTATTCTAGGTTTTTACCACGCCATAGTTAAGTTACTGGGTGTAGCAAGAGGGTTGCGTGGGTTTTTCATCCGCCAAATAGACAAACGGATTGGAAGCATACGCGCAGTTTGAGACTGAATATTGTGAGGCCTCGTGGCCGTAGTTACCTTGGCGCGTACTACACGTGAGAACAGCGTCTGAAGCGAGGAGAAAAAATAAAATTCTACCCAACCAATTCTGAGGATGGCAAATGGTCGATCACATTTCATAGAAATATGAATTTTAATAATTTTAAAATTAGTGTATTTCATTATTTCATAAATTCTCGAGATTTTGACTTTTTTTAAAGTAGATCATAAGGTGGAAAAGGCTGCTGGTCCGCGAAGTACACCATCAATGAACATGGTATCCAGCCTGTGGACCAAATTAAGAATCTGCTGCTGATTGCAATTATGGACCGGACAAGGGTATCGTTAACACAGTCAGTGACTGCAAGAAAGTCAATCGTGTTTATTAAAATTTTGTGTATGCAACAAAGTTCTTCTTCTTCTTCTTCTAAAAGAAATTATTTTCAATTCGCTGGTCAAAGATTCTTCAGTGATGTCATAGTCGGGTTCGTGACGACATACGCAGCACAGAGGTGTACCGATATAGGTAATCCAGGGTCCTAAAATAGCGGGAGACCCAGGGAACAATGCAATTATCGTTTATCCAGGAGCTTATTTTAGGGTGCGCCAAGGATCCAGCCTGGAACACACGATACCAACCAATTATTGTTCATTTTTTTTTTTTTTTTTTTTTTTTTATGAGAACCCCAAACACGAGAGGTATTATAACCTATAGTACTTAGTACCGTGCTTGGGTTGGAGGTTGAGAAGACGAAAGAAGATATTTGTTGACATTGGACTTGAACTTCTGTAGATTGTAATTTTCAGGAAATACGTATGAAGGAAGGCTGTTCCAGAAAACGGCAGTTGAATGAATAAATGAGGAAGATGAGTAGTTGGTTCTGTGGGTTTCAAGTTGGACAGTAAATGGATGTTGGCTGGTGGCGGCACGTGTTCGGACTGTTTTGAAAGAGAGAGCGGGAATTATAGAAGCCAATTCAGAAGAACAGTGCCCATGGAAGTATCTGTAGAAGAGGCATGCAGCAGAAACAGTGCGTCTATGAGACAGCGAGTGGAGAGACTCTGTTAGAGATGGATCATTAATTAACCTAACTGCCCTCTTCTGAATGGAATCAAGAAGCCTGAGAGAGGTTTTGGGGGCACCACCCCAGATGTGGGAACAATATTCCATGGCAGGGCGGATTTGCGATTTATACAGAGTGAGCAGCTGTTTGGGAGAAAAGTAACGCCGAGAGCGAAAGAGAAAACCAAGTTTTTTAGATGCAGAGGAAGCAATATTTGTAATGTGCTTGTGCCAAGAGAGATTAGAAGTCAGGGTAATCCCCAAAAGAGATATATCATTTTGCCTAGAAATCGGAGTGTCACTAAAGATAAGCATAGGAGCAGAAGAATCCTTTTTGCGAGATATAAGACAAGATTGAGTTTTAGAAGGGTTGAAATCAACTAAGTTGTCTTTGCCCCACTGGAGGATTACCTGAAGATCGGCATTTAAGGAATTGGCAGCAGATTTTCGAGAACCTGAAGCTGATTGAGCTGGACAAGGTTTCTCAAAATGGAAAGTTGAATGCAATGTGCTATCATCGGCAAAACTATGGATAGGATTTCCAGTCAATGGAAGAAGGTCATTGATATACAAGAGGAAAAGAGTGGGGGAAAGAACTGAACCTTGGGGGACACCGGCATTAGTGGAGAAGTTAGAAGACAGAGAGCCATCTACCATCACCCTCAGTGAGCGATCAGAGAGAAAACTGGATAACCAATTACTAAAAACAGTTGGCAAACCATAAGATGGAAGCTTGTTTAGAAGACCTTTATGCCAAACACGATCAAAAGCCTTTGAGATGTCAAGAGCAACTACTTGTGTTTCACCGAACCTTTCCATTGAATTAGTCCATAAATGGGTAACATAAGCCAGAATATCACCAGTGGATCGACACTGACGGAATCCATACTGGCGATCGTTGATCAGACGGAAGGTTTCTAGGTAGTTTAAGAGTTGGCGGTTAATTGATTTCTCCATTACTTTAGAAAGAGTCGAAGTAATTGCAATGGGACGATAATTGGATGGGAGGGATTTGTCACCCTTTTTAGGAACTGGCTGGATATGAGCAAATTTCCAAGCATAAGGAAAAACACCTTTGGAATAAGAAAGTGAAAAAAGGCGACAAAGAATAGGAGTAAGTTCAGGAGCACAGGTTTTGAGAACAAGTGGAGAAATACCATCAGGACCTGGAGCTTTCTTAGCATCAAGATTCATCAAAATCCTTCTGATATCCTTTTGACGGAAGACCACAGGAGGCATTGAATGGAGCGTGTTAGGAATGGTGGGAGGTGTTTTACCAAGATCATTAATACATGAGCTCAAAGAAAAATGGGATGCTAGCAGGTCAGCTTTATCCTTGGCTGAAGTGACAACAGAACCATCTGGTTTGGACAGAGGTGGGAGCAGAGATGGGCAAAAGTTGCGGCCAATAGCTTTGGCAAGAGACCAGAATGCTCGGCTACCATTAGGGCAAGAAGCAAGTTTTCTACTCTTAGCCTGTTCAAACTCTAGTTTGGACTGATTAATAACTGCTTTACAATTGTTGCGGGCTTTGGTGTAGGCAGAAAATGAAACTGAAGAATTAGAAACAAGCCAATTACGATAGGCAACGTTCTTCTCTTGGACAGCCTTAGCACATTTATTGGAAAACCAAGGTTTAGATAAAGGACGAGATTTTAAAGTGGAGTGTGGGATAAAGGATTCCATTCCTGCAAGAATAATTTCACTGACACGATCTGAGCAAACGTTGACATCAGAAGTTTTGAAACAGTAATCAGACCAAGGAAAACAAGAAAAGAAGTCTCGCAGGTCATCCCATTTTGCATTCTTGTAATGCCAAACAATACGAGGTTGGGAACAGCCATGAGATAAAAGTTCCATTGGAGAAGAGGCAATCACCAAGTTGTGATCTGAAGTGCCTAAAGGACCTCTCTCTTCAACCTTGTACTTAGAAGGGTTGTTTGTGAGAAAAAGATCAAGCGTATTGGCTGTATGATTAGGATTGTCCGGTATTCTTGTAGGTAAATGAACAATCTGTGCTAGGTCATTAGTAATTGCAAAAGCCTCAGCATCTCGACCTGCTGGGTCGGTGTGACTAGAAAACGGAAGCCAGCTGGAGTTGTGAACGTTAAAATCACCAAGGAAAATTACCTCACTGTTAGGAAAGTTGGACTGGAGAAAGTCAAGTTGCAAAGAGAGGAAGTCAAAGAGCTCCAAGTGATTAGTGGAGTTGGGAGAACGGTAGAGACAACAGATGAATTTTACACAATGAGGTAGAGAGATTTTAAGCCAGAGAAGATCAAAGAGAGGAGATTCCAAAGTGCCAAGTCTCTGACAGGGAATATCAGAACGGACATATGCACAAGTACCACCTTTGAGGCGAAAGGAATCATACAGCAAATAATTTGGACACCTGAGATGAGCAGTAGTTGAATCAACTGATAACTGAGATTCAGTCAGAAAAAGTACATGGGGTTTGGAAGACTGCAAGTGGAAATGGACATCGTTGAGATTAGAATTGAGACCACGTATATTTGTGAAATGAATTAGGAAGTCCTTGGGAGGTTTAGATCTTTTCGCAGATAAGCTTGCTCTATTATTTTGACAATTCATGGTGTATTCAATAGTAAGAAAAAGTGGGTGGGACATGCTGTATGAAGTAATGAAATTTTTGGATATGGCGTACATGTGGTAAGAATATACCCAGATCCTTGACATAACGTGGCCTCGACAATGCTCCCCGCATACACACTACTCGGACTCCCTCCAGTCACTATCTGGCAGAGTAGAGGTAGCAAGATTATACACTAGCTGATCCGGAAGCTTCCTAGAGAGTTACCAATAGGTTCAGTCCGGTGTACTAACTAGCGGTCGGCCTGCGAACACCGTTTTAGAGCTGTACCCTCGAAATGTAAGGAATATTGGATCTCGCCACGACATTCATCATAACCTCAAAAATCATCAATCATACTGCATGATGGAAGAGATAGGGAAGGGTTGGCCGGAACTTAGCTCTAGAGACTAAACATGGGTTCAACCACTTCAAGCCTCCAATAAGCAAAGTGGTGGTATTTCACCGGTTGATGAGAGTCATCTACCATCTAGTACTGCCTGGTAACATAGAGGGGCGGCGTTCCTCCATGTGGTGTGGGCGCCACACCTCGACCCCTGCTTACGTTGGTTCACACCTGGGTGGTCACCCACCATGTACTTGTGCATGAAGGTTATACCCAGGATTACTAACAGTCCCACCATCGTGAAGGTGCAAGCAGAGGATTTGGCTGTCATAGACCGTCCGGACTTCGCCGAAATTGGGTCCACTTTGACTTGAGTGTCACCCGAATATCAGTTCCATCAGCGTTTTAGACTCACAGGTAGCAAGAACAGCTTGTCTGGCATATCTGAGAGAATGTCTGTGACAGCCTCAAGGAAGGCTGTCACAGACATTTGAAGGCTTTTTCAAGACGATATCTCTTTCAGTAGGCTGTTCGCAGGACTGAGAGACGATGGGAGGGAATCGATCAAATTTGCTGATAATAAAATGGAAAAAAGGCAACGGGTTGGCTCACTATGATCAAAGATGCGAGAGGCATACATATGGTTAACAGTTGCGAGATGTTTTCACAAAGCAAGGCTTGTTGTAATTATTGCCCGACAGTCGGATGATGGACATATGCAGATGCCAACAGACGTTAATTAATAGCCAGTTACTTGAAGTATCTGTTGTGAATGAAACTCCCTTCACTTGTTGGAGAAGACACGACAAAAATGGGCTCGCTGTATTTGTAACTTCAATCGGTCTCCATTTCAGAAACATTAATCCCTAGCTTGGCGATGTCCTTCCATGCGCTGGAGGTCAGAGTCACAGAATCCGCCCTCACAATAACTCACTGTATTAGGGACACCTATCATTACCGCCGCACAATCGACCCGAAGACCTTGACATTGATAAGCGTGTCCTATTTAGTCTGCCAGGGTGGATCGGCGACGAGTTTCCTGAACTGCCTGCATCGCCATCTAGCGAGACAAATACGTTAATTAGAGTATTGATAAAAACACAAAAATGGGTGGGGTGTTTTAAACGACTCGATAAAGTGGATTTGCCTCCCAGGAAATGAGGGACGCTTGATTGCATCAGCGTGGAACTCATCCAATATTTCAACCCCAGAACGGGTTTTTCATTTTTCTTGTCTCAATAACGAGAACAGATTTTCTTGTATGTGGAACAGCGGTTTGTTTTGTTAGCAACGCCAAATAGGACAAACTGTGGAAACGGTGTCTTTGTTTTTGGCTCCCTTATCTCTTTCCAAGCGTTCTAAATTAATTTTAGATCCCTCTTCCGCTTCGCGCGCGTGTTTGTGTGTGTTCATAACGGGATGGATATAGAAATGAATTGAAGGACAGCTCCAATACTGTTTCATCGGGGGTCGGCGCAAGGCAATTGCCCTCGTCGATAGCGCAGTTTATAAGATTGCCGTCCTCCCCACATCGCGTAGAAAATACCCGAGTTCGAGTCCCATTATCGCCCGGAAGAACGGGCCTTTTCACAACATGGCTGAGTTAGTCGGTCTCGGGCGAGGGTAGAATGGTTTTTCGTCGGGCAAACAGAAAATCGGCCTCAGAACACGCGCACTTTACACACAGTATACGTGAAGCAAGATGGCCTTACTCGCTGATGCTCCTAAAACTCTACTACACCAGCAAGGCAATTCGGTGCCCACTGCAAACCCTTAGGTGTGATCCCTAAATAGGAGCGAAGACTGGAAGAAATTCTAAATTCCTTTTCATTTCAGTTAGCCGATGTTATGGCTATCCCCCTGAGTGTTTCCAATTTTTCATCCCGCAAAACACGCAAATCAATCACCGTGGCAGTGTTTGGGTAAGGTGCACCTGTGGTTTCCCTGTTGTGATGAACAGTACCTTCCAGTAAAAGTCAGAAAAGTGTTGCGTGTTGTAGTTTTGTGTTGGGTTCTGGCTACTTGGACGCAGGGCCCCTAGTGGGACTCCACTTTGCTCGCCACTACCACTGGGAGGTAGCCAGGCTGTCCACAGTACTCTGTCAGGGGGATACAGCTGAAGGATGGGGGGTAAAAAGGAAGGAGGAGTAAGAAGGGAGAACGAGGAAAAAGGCGTCCTTCAGATGAGATTGCATTAGCGTGATGCAATATAACCAGATGATGCAATATAACCAGATGAGATATGTAGGGAGGGACTACAGGATTGGGTATGCCTGGTCTGGGAAGTCCACCATGAGTCAGGGAAAGAGAAGAAAGTTTGCAGGGTTAGAGTACCCTGCAAAGAGGTGCACCATTTCGTATGACCCCACTGGTATTCGCATTGGTATTAATATCAATATGATTATGTAATTTTATCTAAGTTATTCAGAACTTGTTCCCCTTCCCCCCCCCCTGTTCCCGAGTCCTTACGTAATTACACAGCGGGGTGATATCAGCGCTGCGTTTCATTAATACATTCCTCTTCGAGAGGTTATAATTGATAACTGTGGTTAAAGATAAATCTTTAACCACAGACTTGAAGAAATTTCGAAATTTCTTCAAGTTTGTTCACAGAGTTTGTTTTGGTGCTGCAAATTCTGTTTCAGGTAGTGTACACATTTTTGTTAGATTCCAGTTAAGAAGCTGACCCCTGAATCTTTTGATGAATCCTAACTCATCTGACCGAGTGGTCGTCCCGGGGTATAAACAGAAAACTTATTATTTTAAAATTTCCAGTAAGCCAAAATACGACGATGTTCTTGTATCCCCTATAATGTAAATATTTTTTTTTTTTTTTTTTACATATTTGCTTGCCGGATTTCATCTGTACTAAATTGGGGATGTTTACCCACTGATTTAACGAAACTGCGCAATTACAAATTACAACGCGAACGGAAGAAGGAAACTGCTGACGTCCAAACCGCACTTGCGAACGAATATTCGTGACAGCTTTCAAATGAAAGTAAGTTCGAATGTGGAAAAAAGGAGGGCTCAGATGGTTTGACGCGACAGCAAACTGATGCCGTTGCGTGGAGTATCCGTGTCCATCCTTCCAGAAATGCGGACAGTCGTTTCTTCCGTTTTGAAGCTCGTGACCTCGTAACCAAGATATCCGAGTGCCCTTGACGAGTCGTTGTGACACTGACCTACATTGGCATTCCGTCCGCGCATCCTCGTGCAACGAGAGGTGTTGATCGGGTGTGAAGAGAGTTGGCAGGCGTCCCCAAAACAGTTCGGGGAGGTCCGGTTAATGTAACGGAATCGAGTCGAGTTCCTCCGCACCCCCACCCTCCCCGACAGCGTGACCTCCATTCGCAATCGCCTGCTCGGAACACCCGTATCGCCATTTCTGTTCGACACACGCAAAGCGTGTTTTTTGGCGACATCAGAGACTCGATTTCGAACGAGGAACTTACTGACGAGGTCGAGTGAGGCGAAACGACTTCAAATGGAAAGTGGAGGCGGGTGACGAATTTCGTACCGATGACGAATTCTGCTCGTGGCGGAAATCCCACACGCCGACGTTGCTATGTGAGGCTCGTGACGTCATAGGATACGCTGTCTTCAGTCGCGCACCTGTCAGCTTCTTCTCCTCCCCTTCACGTTTTTTTTTTGGAAGAGGGACGGAAGGAAGAAGTGTTGCAACACCTCGGCACGAACAGAGCCCCAAGGACGAAGCTTTTATCGCGAACCATCTGCGCGCTTAAAAATGTGGCGAATTAAAACGCTACCGCGTTGAGAGATATCCGATGATTCCGGCAGGGACGGAGGTGGAAGCGAAGGAGTTATTGACCGAGGACGTGCCTCTGAATCCAGTAAGGTGCCGCGGGATCCGTGCCAAGTACAAATTCGTTAACTGCGCAAATGCCTCCTCCCTCGCCTAATTAAGACCTTCGGAGTCAGTAATTGGCTTCACCTTTTCTTTGGTAGTTGTTTAGATTGAGCGATGAGGCAGCTGAGGATGCGAGGCGTCGATGGTTGCGCGTATGTGGCGTACATGATATCGCTGGCCACGAAATCCTCGCCGATAGATGTGAGAAAGGTTGTTGAACTCCTCTCCATATCACGGGAGATTCGAACCCTCACATAATTTGAAATAATGGTGATGAGTTTTTGTACTAGTTGTCAGCGCCATTTGTTTGAATAAACAAAATTAACTAGAATGGAAAAGAACGAAATAAAATAGGACTGCGCGGAAACAAGTAAAGGAACATCTCTGGAAGCCCGATTCTGTTAGAGGGAGACGTCACATGAACCAGATCTGAAGGAATGGGATCGTCAATTTCTATCCCTCTGATGGAAGCCATTGGACCAGCTCGATTAATTCAAATAAACACAAAGCTAATGGTTTCTTTCCCTCAAACCAACCCCAACAGTTATAGCTCCAACGCTCGATGGAATTGTAACATCAGCCACTCCTACTCATGAGGATTTTGGGAATAGAATTTGACTCAAAACTTCGGTTTTATGCTCCTGTAGACAAGCTTAAGACCAGAGCAGCTTCTCTTCGATGGGTAGCTGAACAACACTTAATGTCAAGGAGCCTCAACTAATTAGGAATTTCATTAGAATAGTAATTTACACTCTCTCTCTCTCTTCTATGCCGCTGAAGTGTGGGCATCAGCAGCTACTACAACGAAGTAGCCAATCCTCGCTGCAGAATTCTGGCTCCTTAAATGGGCTAACCGGAAAGCTTGTCTCCCACCACAGGACAGAGCTCAACCTTAGCTACTTCACAGTGGATGCGACTGTAGCCACAGTTAAGATGGCCACAGACCAAATCTCAACAGCCATCCACTTGGGATTCGTGTTACTGATTCGTTATATGATGTGTGCATAATTATTTAATTGTGATGTGAGCCCCTGGCCTTTGGCCGTGACAGACAGTTGCAACTTTTCTTATTCATCCACATTGTAGTTGCAATAAAAATTTTCTCTCCATATCCTTACCACTCATTCCACGATCTTCGATCGCATTTTCTTCCACCGTCTCTGCTATTTTTGAATCGATGGAAGACCGAAAAGGCATTCAACTCCATATGACTGGCTTCAGTGGTAAAATTCGTACTGCTTTGCAACGGTGGAACACGCTGCAATAGATCCAGCATATTCCACCGTTAATAAATTTCCTCCTTCCACTCTGGTAAAGCACTCAGATGCCCTACTGCTGCAATTCAATGAAATTTTTGGCATCCTTAAGGAAGATTTTGGCATTAAAATGGCCTAACTTTTCTGGGACCTCTCTTTCTGATTTTCTTCAGCAGCAAATGAGTATTTTAAATGTAGATTAACAGTTTTGCTTCCCGACTTGGAAAGTTCCATTTTCCAAAATAATACAGCTCAGAATAATAATTCGGACATTACTATAATTTCGAACATGGTTGCATATTTCTGGTAAATGTGCAGCCATGATTCAAAGGTCATTTGGAAGATGTGGCTATCCGTATCGCTAATTCCCCCTATCCCAGTGTGATCAAATATTTATGGGATGAAGTCAAAAGGACTGTGCAACGGACAACGCTATCCATAGTTACAGGAAATGATTCTGTCTCAAAATGGCCGGAAATATATCAGACACTCTCATTGTCTTGGGCATTCTATGGTATTGCAATGAGTATCTGGTATTGCACAGAAACAATTCTCAGAATGGAACACTGAGTAGCCAGTATTCATTCCAACAATTTATTTTTGGTTCTCTTGTGGAAATGGGATTAGCTAACTTGGGAAAGAGGACCAAAGCACATTGCATACTTATACAATGTGTTTAAGAACGCTGAGATACAACTTTGATCATTCCCAAAGATCTCGATTAGCTGTTGTTCATTTGCTCACATTGTTGCGTATGTTTTTGCTTTTGTATTATCAAAGCACTTGAAGGAAAGTTTAGATCCTTATCCCAAGTGAAGTCCAGATTTTATGGGACCACCAACTTCACTTGGCATTCCATTAAATGTTTGCATCATGGATGATGGGAGCTTCTACGGGTCACCTCGTTTTTTGGCGATGGTTAGCGACCTTCGCTTTCTCCTGGCTAACTTGTTTCTCCCTACCCATCCGGAAGGGGCCTTCCTTCATTAACAACAATCTTGTCAGTTTCCGCCTGTAAAAGCCAGGTTCAAATCCGATTAATGACTTGGGGACGTACTGTGAAACCTTTTGAAAGAGGACTAGTTTCCAAAATTTTCATCTGCAGACAGATGGCATTCTTTAAATACATGCGGTTGGCAGAAACGTATTTAGCCTCATGATTTGATTTGCCTTGTTGCTAATATAATCATTCATACCCAACTTTTTTCTGGTCAGTCAATTGTCAATTTGAAATTCCTATTCCTCAGCCAGAGATTAATGCCATACTTTCAATTTTATTTCTCCCTTTTTGCATATCAGCATAACAGACACGCTAGTTCCATTTAAAGACAGCCACTATCAGAAGATAGCTGTTGTCTTTAAATGGAACAAGGATCCCATGGCCTAGAAAAGACCGTGCAGGATACACTCCCTTTGACTACTGTTTAAGGGAGAAAGTAGTCAAAGGGGCAGGTTGGAACCAGTCTGTACGCTTTTAAGGTGATTGAGAAAAATTAACGTACTTGGGACTGTCTACCATGAAGAATTCACCAAATCTAAAAGCTGGAACAGAAAGGCCAAAGTTGTGAATTACAGACAAACACAAAGATGACTGAGCGGATTTAAAAATGTGTTATGTCGACCTAGTTATGTGGACAATAATTCTTATAGCGGGTTCTCTTTAAGTATTTCAGTCGCAGATGGATGTTCTTGAGCGTGTGTCGGTTTGTTGGATGAAAAACCCGAATTTCCTGGTGCAAAAACACGCAGCCAGATTAACTGAGCCACTTTGCAAAAAAACCGAATAAAAAGTCCTCTAGTCATCGACCGGATTCGAACCCAGACCTTTTCCACCCGATGTCAAGAGGAATGTGATTATATCCACCATAATCACATTCCTGCTATCTGCGAGGGCCCTGTCACAGAAGTATCCCGCGCTGTTGTGCAAATAGAACTATACAGTAGTTGTTTTTCGTATGTTGAAGCCTATCTTGTTCTTTTTCTTTTTTTATTTTATTTTTTTTTTTTTTTGATAAAGGAGAATGCAGTAGTTTTGAAGCTTCGACACCGGACCTGCTGATGGTGCTGCGGTCGCAGATGACAAGGAATGCAACCAAATCGGCTGCGGATATCAGTGGTCGAGTGTTCCTACAAATAAGATAACTCCTATCGCTTTAGTGTCGAAGTTCAAGGTGAGAAGCATACACGCGCGCAAGTTCTTACCATCGCTAAGATATGGAGTGATTTTATCCGCTACCCTTGACCTTGAGATACAACCGGACGATATGAAAGATGAGCTTTGAAGATGGCGCGCGCGCACGAACGACACGTTGATTAGAAACTCTTAAGCTCCCTTTCGTAATAAAAACAATTTTAAAAAATTGTCATATTATGCCACCCGAAACCCGAATGTTTTATTGATATGAGAAAAAAGAGGAGAACTTTGCTACCTACGCCTGAGACCGACTAACTCGGCCAAGGAGTGAAAAAGAAAAGGAAAAAAAATCATAAAAGTTCCTTGCGTGGTTGACGGGATTCGAACCTGGACCATTTCCATCAGGTGTGGAGAGGACGATGTCGATATCACTGTGTGATCCACGCAGTGGTATCGTCAAGCACTGTTCCATGTCCTCTGTAGACTCAAAGTTTCTGATTTCTCCATAGACAGGTAGAACAGGCCTTCCTTCTCGTTAATTATAAATCATTCTTGAAACAAGAATGATTTATAATTCGAACCAAGGTAGACCACAATTCGGAATCCACAATTCAAGTAATTCCGGAATCCCAGAAACTTCCTGGAATCCATCTCATATGGTACATAGTCCTAGATGGATACATCCATAGATACATAATCCATTATAAAATCTTTCAGAAAGACAAATATATTGCATTGTCAATGCAATATATTTGTCCAGGCCAGTGTACACTGCCTGAATAATTTGGTACAATATGTCCGACTGCCTGAGTAATCTAGGCGTGTTAGAAACGTACTAGAACTATGTCACTGTGTACCATACTAGTTCTTTTGCAATAAAGCCAAACATCTTGATACAATCAAGTAATGTCCATTTAGAAGATCACAAAATTAACTACCAGTTTTCATTTACAGAGACGTGCAAGGGGGGAGGGGGCTGTTTCTGAATGTGAGTAAGACTAAAATTATGATGTTATTTGGAGGAATTCGTTGGTGGCCACAACAGCTCCCCAGGAAGTTATGACTAGAAGAAGAAGAATTGGAATTCTCTAAATTGGAGTACAAATCAGTGATTCGGTTCCTTTTCTCCAAGGGAAGATACCCAAAACAATCCATGAAGAAATGGTTGCTCTTTATGGAGAAGGCTGCCCAGATTGTTGCACATTGGTACAAACATTTGAAATGTAGAAGAACCTCAGTGCATGATGAAGAAATCCCATCAATTGCTGTAACAGAAGAGAATGTTGCAAAAATTGAGGGAATAATCCTCGAAGATATTATATCATTAGTATTAGTGTCAAAGGACGCCAATACGGGTCTGTGGAGAACATCAACTGTTGCATATGGGTAAAGTGTCTGCTAGGATGGGTTGCCAGACTTCAGACCCCTTCCCAGAAGGAAAGGGGTCAATTTATTGCGATCACAAAAGTAAGCTTTGTTTATTTTTATACTTCATTTTATTGTTTTTGAGAAGTGTTGAGAAATAGTTGACTGGAGGTGGGTGGGTGGGTGTGTAGGACAGTTCGAGACCCGATATTCAAAGCGCTGTTAGGGATCTCTTAATTTCTGCAATTTACTGTCTGTTTCGTGTAAAAACACCTTCAAATAGAATATTCAAGCGTTCTCAACACCGTTGCCACGTTGCTATTAACCTTGTAATTTGCTCGCCGTTAAGATCTCAAGATCCAACCTCGTTCGATGGACACGGGGATCTCCAACCCCCGCACGTGGGTATGGCACCGACGCACGTGCATATTGCAATACTGTCTAATTACGGAGCAGCGAATTTTCACCGTTCGTAGGAACGACGTCTCCAGCGAGTAAGGGCAGTTCATTAGAAGCAGTAGGAGCCTGGTACCCCCTTTGGTGTCGTGACGACGAACAAAACATGACCTCTCCCACTCCTCCCTCTTACTCTCCGTTGTCTTCGGCAGGAATCTAGAGCACCCAGTCCTTGCCCCGCACTCATTGTTGTCTGGCGAGGTAATTTAATAAGAACACACCGCTCGAACCACTGCGGCAGTCAACGAAGGACGGCAGTCAACGACCGAGGTCATGGGAAGGGTGAGTCTGTAATTGCTGGCGATCCCACAACCCATCAACTCGCAATTGCGGGTTCGCTTTACAAATGCTTTCTGATTGTAGTTAAATGGGAATCCATCTTGTGGTACTAACAGCCCGATCCAGCCTTCAACCCTCAGCCGTTCCTCCCAGTTCAATTTGCTGGGGACCTTATTGCAAGGTGAGTATCAATCTTTGATTACATTTAGAAATGCCTGTGATCAGTCGAGAACTGTTTTCAAGTCCTTCAACAGCTCAATGGAATTACTCTTACGCAAATTATTTGCCATTGTTACGTTTGGTATTTTTTCCAGAAGCAATCCATCAGCAACAATTATTCGATTAACTTCTTTGGTCGCTTTGCATATCTCTTATTAAGTTGTGGGCGAATCCATTTATGCTCGCCAAAGGCCAGCCCTGTTTAATTTCTTTCTTATGGTTATTGATTCAATTACTTAAGTAATTTAATTTAAAGGGATATACAAGGTTATTGTTATTTTACCTTCAACTGTCTTTCCGATTCGTCTCTGTGTTCCTGGAGGTACATCCGTGAACCTGCACCCACCCGGAAATCCTTTCTACACTTAAAAATTTTCAAGGTCCACTTTCACTTAAGATAACTTTCAAAGCTTATTTCAACTGATCAGATAAATTTCTTAAAGGGCGTTTTTAGAGCACTTTAGAGATACCACGAAACCTTGAAATAACGAAGCTCACTGTAACAAGAGCAACCACAGCGTGTTTGTTGGCCTCTCCATCCTCAGGTACAAGTTTCAGTGGTCAAATAAGCAAAGCAGTCGACACCTCCTGAAAAATAAAATAATTTTGGAAATATTTAAATGTGCTGAGCTCACGTTGAAAGACTCTTTTAATTGCAAGATTGTTTTGCAGAATAATTAGCCGATGTCAACCTAAAACAATTTAAATTCATCTTGGGAAGTTATTTTATACTCACCGAATATATAAAGCACGAAGATTTCTCACTTCCTCCAGTATGGACACAACATCAAGTTCAATTTGTTCTTATACTTTCAAATTGCATCCCAACAAATGTGTTCAGAATTCTTTTTCTCCAACTGATACGTTCAGTATCACCAACGTCCACAAGAAAATTCAATGGTAACCGACACTGGCTTTCGCAATAACCAATTCCAGATTTGGCCTGGATATGGAACGAATTTGATTTGGATTTAACAGATTAATTTCCTTACCGGATGCCCTCCAGATTAGTAAATCAAGTGAAGAATCACCAAAGAAAGCCCCAACTTAGACTCAATGCTCTTCTCTTCATCGAACAGTGAAGAACGTGACTTCCATTTTAATACTTTAACTATACATGCTCTATAGAACGAGATTTATACAGCACGACGATGTTAAAGCTTTCTGGAATTTTTTTCAAACTATTAATCATGTACTCCGCACTTCAATATGAAGCAAATACCATCTTGTCCAACCATTATTTGTGCGGGTAGGTAGCACAGTGGTTGTATTATTGCCTCCCAACAACGGGTGGTAAAGGCCCAGGTTCAAATCTCATCAATTGCAAGGAATTTTAATGGGCTTTTGTCGCTGATTAGCTTGTGTTTTTTTGGATGAAAAACTCGGCTTTTTCATCCACAAAACACACCTAGCCATCTTCTCTTACTACATCCTTGCTCACCTGGATTGTGACACTCACAGACGCTCTTTGGGTGCCACAATCCATGGTGAAGCTTGTGATAGTGAGCTTCATAACTTATTGGTTCACGACCTAATATGATAGTTTTAGGTTGTGAAATTGGATTTTGTGCTTTTTCAATTCCCTCACTTTAATTTGATTCTTCCAATATTTATCTAACAGATCTGCTCTAATAATTGTGGATGACACTACATCTAGGTCTTTCCTTATCCTGTCAGGATTACCCCATGGTTCTTATTTCGGCTACTTTTATTTTAAATATGCAATAATTATTTTCCAACTGGTATCAGTGCATTTTATGTTCATTTGACATAAAAATCGTTCAAAATGTAACTCAACGTTTGAAGACTTTATTTTTACAAAGCTCCCTTGATGCAATCACTAACTTGCTCATATACGCAGTTCTAAAGTCACCTCTTTCAGATCTTCCATTAAACAAGTCAGTAAAGCGTGAAGACCATTTCCGATCTAGGCATTCTCGCTAGTTCCAGTCCAGAAGCTCATCTAAACGTACAATCTTTTGTGTTTCAAAAACTTTACTCACGATCAAAGCCCTCGTGTGATGGTCTAAATCACCGTCCTCTACACCGGGTGGAAAAGGTCTGAGGAAGAATTCTGTCAATGACGCCAGGAATTATGGGCTTTTCAGAAAGTGGCTAAGTTAGTCGGTCTCAGATGTAACATGGTATTGTCTCCCGAAAACTTGGATTTTATATCCAGGAAATAGCAAATGGATCACAGAACACAATTCATAGGCATCTTATGTACGATGAAATATGGCTTAAGTTCCTGATGCGCCTAAAACCCCACAACAATAACAGGACGATCAAAAGTTTCTACAGAGAGTTAATTTTCCTAATATTTGATCATGGGGGAGGGGGGGGATAATCATGGTCCCCAACCATGATATTTTATCCAAAACACCGAAACCATTCAAATTACATTTTTCAAAATGTACAAGGAATTTACTTTCACAGACGTGATTTCCAAAATTACAACTTGATTACCCTAGAAACTTGAAGAGATCTCCATAGGGTGTTATTATTAAAATTAAATTCTTCATTACACCAAAACACCAATGCAATTTATAGGAGCAAATTATCTTCAGAGTCTTTCCAATAAGCTCGGAAACTCCAAAATGCCTTCCATCATGCAGTATGATTGATGTCTTTTGGAGTTATGAAGAACATCAGAGCGACATCCAATCTTCTTTAAATTTCGAGGGTGTAGCTCTAAAATGGTGTTCGCAGGCCAGCCGCTAGATAGTCCACCACACCGAACGTATTGGTAACTCTCTAGGAGGCGTCTAGATCAGCTAGTATAATATCTCTCTGCCTCTACTCTGCCAGATAGTGACTGGAGGGAGCCGAGTAGTGTGTATGGGGAAGCATTGTCAAAGCCACTTTATGTCAAGGAGTTGGATATATCCTTTCCATGTGTATCCATATCCAAAAATTTCATCACTTCGTACGACACGTTCCCTCCTCGTTTTCTTACTAGTGAATATATCATGAATTGTCAACCTAACAGAACAAACATCTGCGAAAAGATCTAAACCTTCCAAAATATTCCTCGTTCATATGATTTCAGTTCCAATCTCAATGATGTTCGTATCCACTTACACTCTACTAATCCCCACTTACTTTTTTCTGGTTGAATCCCAGTGATCCTTTGATTCAACCACTGCTCATCTCTGTTGTCCTAATTATTTATTGTACGATTCTTTTCACTTCAAAGATGGTCCTTGCGCATATGTACGCTCTGATATTCTATGTCAGAGACTTGGTAATTTGGATTCCCCTCTTTTCGATCTCCTATGGCTTAAACTCTCTCTATTTCATTCTGTTAAATTCATCTGTTACATCTATCTTTCTCCCAACTCCAGTAATCACTTGGAACTCTTTGAAACTTGAATTTCTCCAGTCCAACTTTCCTAACAGTGAGGTAATTTTCCTTGGTGATTTTAATGTTCACAATTCCAGCAGGCGTCCGTTTTGTAGACACACGAACCCAACTGGTCGAGATGCTGAGGCTTTTGCAATTACTAATGACCTCGCACAGGTTTTTCATTTACCTATCAGAATAGTAGACAATCCTAACCACACAGACAACCAGAGGCGGATTTAACGGCGGGCGCCCTGGGCCCCGACTTCTGAAGGGCCCACGCAAAACCCCAACAAATTAGTTGAACATATTAGTTCGAAACTTTGTGATTATTATTATGCTATTATTAATTATATTATACATATATTATATTCAAATTTTATTGGAAATAAAACATTAATAGTACATAATATTTTTTATTTATTTAAAAAAATGGTTAACATGTATTTTTATTTTCCCTGTCTCTCTCTTTTTTTTAAGGGGCCCAATATTTTCTTCTGCGCCCGGGGCCTCAACCGACCTTAATCCGCTCCTGCAGACAACACTTGATATTTTCTTACGAACAACCTATCCAAGGACAAGGTCGAGGTGAGTGGTCCACGAGGCACCTTAGACCACAACATAGTGATGGTCTCTTCTCCAATGGAAGCTTTCTCTCTTGGCCCTTCTTAACCTCATGCTGTTTTGCATTAAAAGAATGCAAAATGAGATTTCTATTTTATTTTCCATGGTTGGATTACTGTTTAAATGTTGTTAATGTTTGCTTAGATCGTGTCAGTGAAAGTATTCTTGTAGGGATGAAATCTTTTATTCCACACTCCACCTTAAAAGCTCGTCCTTTATCTAAACCTTGGTTCCAATAAATGCGCTAAAGCTGTTCAAGAAAACAATCAGTCCAAACTATATTTTCAGCAGATTAAGAGTATAAAACTTGCTTCTTGGCCAAATAGTGGTCGAGCGCTCTGGTATCCATTGGCAGAAAATTTTGCCCACGTCTACTCCTGCCTCTGTTAAAACTCGATGGTGGTATTGCCACCTCAGCTAGAAATAAAGTCGATCTGCTAACATCCTGTTTTTCTTCTAACTCTTGTATTGATGATCTTGGTGAACCGCCTCCTACCATCCCCGGTACACTCCATTCACTGCCTCCTGTGGTCTTCTGTTAAAAGGATATCAGACGAATTGTGTATAGTCTTGATGCCAAAAAGCTCCAGGTTCTGATGGTATTTCTCCACTTGTTTCTCAAAACCTGTGTTCCTGAGCTTACTCCTGTTCTGTGTCGCCTTTTTTAACCTTTCTTATTCCACCGGTGTTTTTCTCTCTGCTTGGAAATTGCTCACATTCAACCGTTCCTAAAAGGGTGACAAATTTGGGAAAATTGGGTACGGGAGATTTCGAACATTTAAAATCTTAGTCAGCTTGCAGTGTTTTTTTCCATCTGATGACGATAAGTAGGGAATGAACTCGAAACGTTGAATTCTTTGGAAGCGTGTACATTCGGAGCCAACAGAAATGACCTTCGTTGTCAACCAGAAATCTCGTCGGTAACCCACAACGCATTGTTTGTGCGCTAGATAATGAATTCCGCCCACATCTCTCGTCCATTCCCCGCTTACCTACCTGCGACGTCAACTGGCAATTTACGACTGCCCGAGTTGAGTTCAACCTTTTCATTCGAAGGTAGCGTGCCCTTGGCGACCTTAATTCCTTCATTTTGTTTCTTCTGCGACCTTTCCGCGCCGTGATCAAAATAAAAGAGCGCCCGCATATCAAAAAGCCTAGTGGCGCTGTTTCGAACAGAAACCACGCGCGTTGCATCCCCCTGTTTGCTTGTCAGATAGCATCTGACCTTGTTTCGTAGCGCGGTTTGCATGCTTTTAGCCGGGAAGCATGCAAATCAAAGCCACCAGTCGGGTTTCAACTATGTCAACAAAGTCGTTTATTTTTGTCGTCTCCGTATGACCTTCGTAGATTGTAATACGCGTTCCCAGTTTCAATGAATTTTCTTTTTGAGCGAGCAACTAGTTGTTAGGGCAGCGTTAGACAGAGAAACGGACAATAATCGAGCAATTAACTGCACGCGTCGGGGTTGGTTTGCGCTCAGTACGACAGAGAAATGTCGGTCGCAGCAGAAACGCAACCCCCAATGAATTTTAATTTCCTCCGCCGCGACAAAGGAGCGAACGAAACCCATAAAAAGTTCTCGCTGTAATTAATCTGGAGGTCAACGAAAAGTTAATCTTTAGAAAGTCCTCAGTAATTGCGGGTTGGCTTGTTTAGTGTTACATCTATCACAAAATATACACTGCCCTCTAGAAATTATAAGAACACTCGTCGGTTTCATATTGAGTTCACTGCCAGTTCAGTAGCATATCAATTCTCGTTTGCCTGCCAAGACTGGCTCCACCAGCGAACGATTGACTCCAGGAGATATATTCCTCCTGGAGAACAGTGATCAGTAGAGCTATTAATCTCATAGATGCTATATTTGACTCAAACTGGTATTCACGGCTTTCCATTTCAACTTTTATACACCAATGTCCCAGAACCATTCTCAAACAGCATTGGAGGTATAGCATCTTATTGGAATAAACACTGGTCTGTTCCAAAGAATACCCACATCATACGGAGAATGGAATTGTTCAGAATATTAAAGTACGCATTAGCATTCATGGTTTTGCTCATAACTACTAAAGGCCCCTAGGTCATCACGAGATGCACTCTGACAGCAGTTTTCCAGGAGTCTTGGAAAACAACCACACTAACCATCTTATCGGAAAAGAGTGTAAGGAGTTTCATGTTCTACAGAAACGGTTTCCACTGCTCTGTTATCCAACGGACTGATGTTTAAGAGAGTCTCTGACAAGATTGTCGTACTACCCTTCCAAGTGGCACTGGTCTTCCTGTTTTGCTCTGCTGGACACTGTCACGCTTCCATTCCATGATAGCATCATCAATGCGCGACTCTGAATGGTGTAGGCTGCCAGGAATTGCACGAATGCACAAGCCACCAATAGTTAGACAATTTAGTGGAATTAATTTGTTGTTGAAATTGAATTGATCGGAACAGCCTCACCCTGGCCTAAAAGCGAATATTATCAATCACGTGAGCAGTTTTATCGTAGCTAAATCTTTTCATTTTGTACTAGCAACCATACAAAACAGGTTTATGATAGCTGTTGTTAAAAAGGATTTACTGCCCAAGGCCGGAAAGATCAAAATAAAGTTTGAAAATAAACAGTTGATTTTGATGGACCGGGAAATAAATGGTTACTTGTAGAATTAATCTTGGCACACATTGATGGAATTAAAATGTGCTCGAAGGTTCGTGGATGATGTGCCCCCTTTGCCGACCACGCAAATATACTGTCCCTGTTTGGCCTATCAAATAACTTAGACTTATAGGATTCATATTTTCAATTAAAGCATCATTTTCTTTGATCTCAGAGTTGTAGAAAACTTTCATCAGTATTGTGAGAAGAAAGTATTTATGAGATAGGGGATTTAATCCACTTCAAAGAAAACAATCTTTCAAAACACTTGACAAGTCTTTGAGTTCGCTCGATTCCCTGTTGGTCTGGTTATGATCAGGTTTATACTGAGGTAAATCTGTCGACTGTTTCTGTGTAGATGACGTGTTAGATGACGTATCAAACTCCTTCCTGAAATCGAAGTATATGATGCCAATATTATTTTTTTGCATCGAGTTCCTTAGTCACTGCATCATAGTAACCTGTAACATTGGTGCATATACTGCAATCACAACTAATCCATGTTGCGATTGCAGTATGAGTTCGTGTCTGTCCAAAATGATCCTGTAAATAGTGAGTCCATTATTTTCCATGGAATAGACGTTAAGCTAACAGAATGTAATTACTCATGTCGCCTTTTGATCACCCCATTTATGAATTGCAGATATATTCCCAATGGGGACCTCCCCTGAATCCAAGGATGCTCTCATAATTATGGCTGAGGGTTTGCTTACCTACATTGCCGCCTCACCTAATATAATTGGATAGATTCCATCTGTCCATTTTTTATGGCAATCCTCAACAATTTCTCCTACATTTCCTTTCAGTTATTACCTGCAACTTGAGCAGGGACATCAACAGTTAACCCATAGACTTCAAGTGGCCCAATGTGATTCAACCCCATCCTTCTACTGTTAATAGAAGTGTTTGCTGTTTTTCTTTGCCAGACACTTCTCATAATCTGCCTCAGCTTGCCTAATCTCCTTTGTGACTTGATTAGACTCATTTATACCTACCATAAACTTCAGTATCACATGACAATTTGTATGCATCCCATGCACTTTTCCTCTGTACCACGTTTCTCAATAGTTCATCTGACATCCATTTAGGCCTAAACCTTGAATAGTATTTGTTAGTTGGCAAGAAAAGCCTAGTAGCTTCTTTCATTACTTCCCTCAATGCATCCCATTTAGAATTTACTGTTGGTAACATCAGGTGGTCATACTGCACTCAACTTAAAAATTTCCCGAAACCTCTGTTGTCTCTGTTATAAAAACAAAAGCCTTTCCCTTTACTTCTGTTCCCGGGAAAATAATGGAGTCACGGGTTAAAGATGCATTGCACGATCATCTAGACAAGACTTCAGTTAATGAACAGAATTCCAAAAATAATTTTGATATCATATACTTGGATTTCAGGAAAGCTTTTGATACTGTTGCGCATGGAAGATTACTGTACAAAATGGAGAATATGGCATTAAGGGCAAGTTACTGCAATGGATAAAGGGATTATTGAGTGGGAGAAGACAGAGTGGTAATCAATGGACGCTGTTCTTTGTACACTAATGTTATTAGTGAAGTCCCGTACGGTTCGGCGTTAGGTCCACTGTTGTTTTGTATATTTATCAATGATATTGATGAAGGTATATGAGGCTTAATGTCCAAGTATGCAGATGATACAAAGGTAGGCAGGGTTGTTAATGACAGTAATGACAGTGTGCTACTGCAACAGGATCTAGATAATTTGGGCAGATCGGTTGAGAAGTGGCAACTGAAGTTTAACGTTGAAAATTGCGGAAGTCACCCCAGAGAAACGTACCAACTGTGTGGTACAACACTTGGATGGTAGAAAATGAAAAAGACCTGGGAGTAATTGTGCAGTCGGATATGAAGTTTTCTGAGCAGTGCAGGCAGGCTGCCAGAACAGGTCATGGGGTATTATCAATGATATTGAGGAATTTTGCTATCAGGGAAAAGGAAGTGATTATCTATCTGTATAAGGCAATGGTCAGGCCACGCCTTGAGTACTGTGTTCAAGTCTGGAGGCCTCATTTAAGAAACGATGTAGAGTTGCTTGAGCGTGTACAGAGAAGGGCAACAAGATTGGTGAGGAAAACAAAGGGGTACTCTTACCAAAAAAGGCTGGAGATTAGGCATCTGCAAGGTGATCTGATTGAGGTGTATAAGGCCTTGAATTGGTTGAGAAAGCTCAATGCTGATGGGATTCTTCCTCTTGCCCAGATTAATTAAATAAATATGATCTTTATTGTAAGGTTCCTACGTACACGCAGGTACCTTTACAAACCCTTCACGGCACTAAGCCAGGGGTTAAAATATTTTTCTGTTTATTGTCCGGCACGACGACCAAGTCAGTAGAGTTTACATTAAATTGTCAATACAAATATTTATCATATTTAGTAGTCACGGGGTTGAACCCCGGTGCACTTAATGAACGCGAGTTGCCTGTGGGCCATAAATTCGAATTGAGGAAAGACAGTTGTAGAATAGATGTGCAGAAGTTTGCCTTTAGCCAGCGTGTAGTTGATTGCTGGAACAAACTTCCATGTGTCGTTGTGGAAGTTGATAGGTTAAATGAATTTAAGGAGGAACTGGACAAACTTTTAGAGGGAATGGATGTGTGAAATGTTTTTTTTTTTTTTTTTTTTGCTGTGCTACGTAAGCTTGCTTTCTTCTCTTCTACCACCACCACCACCACCCTTGACAGTAGCTATATCTTTATTTAAATTCCACATTAGTACATTGTGATAGTTGCTACCCAGTTACCTGCAGATTCTTAATGCAAGAAGTATCAGTGGTAATAATCAGATCAAGAGTTTTCCTTCCTCTTGTTGCCTCCCTAACCGCGGCTGCTGTAGAAAACAGTCATCCAAGAAAGCCACAAAAGTCTTGCTAGTGTGTGAGTGACAACCCACATATTTCCAATATGTGGAAAGTTAAAATCCCCCATTATGAGACATTGTGATTTGTTGGCTCACTCTATTTCCCTGTATAGCTGTTTGGTGTACTGATCACAGTCATTGGACCTGTTCCACACTCCTGCTCTCAATTTCGTTTTCCCACTGCTATTTTTAAGCGTGCTCTTGAGTTTTGAGATGGCGCCCGAGTCAAAATCTTTGATTACTGACTACAGAGTAGTGAGGGGGGGATACCGAGTACCCACTGCGTTCCCTTCTAAATCCACCGCTGTTTCCAATATACTTTCTCCGGAGATTCTGCGAGTTCGAAGCAGGGTGGGCAAACAAGTTCAGCTTTGTCACCTGATGCACGAAAACCGAATTCGTCCAGTCCACGAGATCGGAATCGGTTTTTGTTATGTAGGTCATCCCGAAGTGTCGCTTGTCATTTCACCGACCGCACTGTCGTTTATGCGAGAGGGTGTTTATCATCCTTCCAAAGGGCGCGCGAAAATGCACGTACGGAAAATGAACGAATCCGAGCGTCCGCGTGCATATTAACCGTAGGTCCGACAATTGCCGTATCTCGTAGCGGCCGTACCGCACACGGCGACGAAAGTGAAAATGCTGCAGCGTCCCGGACGAGCGATCAGAGGCGGAATCAGATATCGCACACACGTGTTTGACCTCTCCGAGAGAGAAATAAGCGACGGACGCGGTCATTAATCAGCGGGAAGTATTGTTCGTGATTGCGCGGTATCGGGATTCACGCCAGATAAGGCGGGACGAATGTGACCTCCGTGCCAATGCGCGAAAAACAAAAAATAATTTAAAAAATTCGTGGTGGCGGAGGGTAATACGCGGCAGTTATCGCATCGTGCTACTGTGCGGACATTATGACGCGAGATAAGCGAGCAACGCCAACTTCCACGAAAACTGCTTCGGGCCAATCTTACAATCTCGGCTTTCCCCTCTTCAAAATTTCCCTTTTATTTATTTTCTCACGTGTGACGTCATAACTTCCAGAGTGGCACGTTGAAAAGAGCGATTTGCATAAAGAAACTTGGCTTTGTTCCAAGCGATCCGAGCAGCAACTGTTGCTGTTAGCGGGGACAAATGACAGGGACAATCCTAAACTCCTAATCCAAGCTTGGAAATTAGCCACACTCTCTGCTCCATCAGTTGGAAGACAGTTTTTTGCAGTGTTCGAAAATCCAGTGTTCCACGAGATTTTTTACTGGAGTCTCGTGGACCAACGAAGGAGAACAAACTGCCCTCATTCGGAGGTGCAGTGTCCAGATCTGAATACAACTTCCAAATGCGGTCTAACGTTGTATTCTATTAGCATTGGTAGAGGCATATGATGCAAGAACTCACACAGCATCAGCCAAAAAAAAAACCGTTCCCATTTCACCCATCCGGTCACTCCAATTGTTCGTCTACTTCAGGCTTAATTTATTTTACCTATCAACTTGAACGATAACAGATGGAAGTCTGTTCCAGCAATCAACCACACGCTGGCTAAGGGCAAACTTCTGCACATCTGTTCTACAACTGTCTTTCTTCAATTTGAATTTATGCCCTCTGAGGCAATTATTCTAAGCAAGAGGAAGAATACCATCAGCATTGAGCATGCTCAAACCATTCAAGGCTTTATACCCCTCTATCAGATCACCTCGCTGGTGCCTAGTCTCTAGATGCTGCAACTTGCAGAACTTAAGCCTTTCTTGGTGAGAGTACCCCTTTGTTCCCCTCACCAATCTTGTTGCCTTTCTTTGTACTCGTCTAGCAACTCTACATCCTTCCTAAAATGAGGGCTCCAGACCTGTATATAGTAGAGGTCTGGAGGCCTCAAACTGCTGGTTGGAACTATCTCTGTGGATGGATAGACGTTACTCCAATAAGCGATTCTGTTAATTAATTCTCACCAACTATGATTTCAAGTAGTTGCAATTGTAGTTGGACACTGAAAGGTCTACCCACTAACAGTTTCCTGTTAGTTTTTGAATACTGTTCGATATCGTATCTGTAAATGTTAGGTGTTCTAAGGCCAGTTTGTCTATTGCGGATTAGGCAAAAATTCATCTTGGGGCGGTGTTAGCCTGATCTCGTATTTACTGTGTTAGCAGGGGGGAAATGTAGAGAGTAAGATGGTGAAGAAATACAACGCAAGGGAGGTTTCTCTTTTATTCCAAGTCCGAAAATGCGTTAGGCCTAAGCGCAGTTCGAACTCTGGACCTGTTTGGAGTAATTAAACTGGTTGGTTGTTTCCACAGGGGCTATTTTCCTTGACACGCACGAGGAAGGTATTTTGCAGCTGAGTCAACCGAAGAGCGGGCTATTTTTACTGGAACGAACAAGGGACTACTGCGTGCACGAGGCACATGTCGTAAGTTTCCAATAACTGTCACATTAGTTCTCGGGAAAGCGCGGTTTCATTGTTGTGATTTCCCCATCCCCTTTCCCCCCTGCGTTGACCTCAATATATAGACGGGGTGCAGCACTCTGCAGATTGTTTATGTACCGGAATATTGAATTCTCTAGAAAAGAAAAGTGCTCCCGTTGGTTCAAAAAGGGGGCTCACATTGGTATCGAACTCATTCCTTCGATGAATCCTCCAACTCTTTTTCGGAATACTCGTGCGAGTGTTGTTTGTTCCTCGTGGTATTTGACATTGCGGCCCTCTTGCCGTTTCCTTGACCCATATTACCGCGTCTTACTCGAAAAGGGCGAATTGCGCAGGATGTGCAGGAGATGTCTCGCACCCCCCACGGCAGATTTTCCCTCAGCTCTCACTTCGAGGAAAAGCGCGCTTCGCAATAGTCGGCTTCCATAGAAACGGGCAACGATTTCGCAACCGTTGTCTCATCTACCGCGAAGCGCGTGCCTTCTATATTTAGAGAACAACAATAACCCGGAGTGCACGTGGCATTCGTCGCCGTAGTAGGTTCGCGTTCGTTGCTATGGCCGTCATTCAGTTGCGCTGCGAGGACGCAGCGAGTTGTGCGAGCAACCTCGTCGCATTTATTCAGATCGGATCGAAAACATTTGACGCTCAACGATGGTCACCTCCACTCTTGGGCTGACCCAAAATGGAAAACATCTTCTACCATGTTGTTGTTGTAGAGTTTCAGGAGCATCAGCAACTAAGGCCATATTGCTCAGTATATAATGTCTAATTTGCGCGTGTTCTGTGGTGAATATTGTTTGCTGGATAAAAAAGTACGAGTTTCTGGGAGAAAAACCACGCTACCCTCGCCTGAAACCGACTAACTCAGCCAGTTGATCTTCTGCCAAGTGACCCGATATGCGTCTTCTACCTGACTGGGCATTTTAATGGTTCGCTAGCTTTTTTTAAGCATCATAGACACCAACGGACCAACGGAGAACTGGACTTTTTTGGCAATTTGCACCTCGCAACTGATCGGTGGTGTGTGATGCTGTATCGTGGGCTTCTGGACTTGCCCCCCCCTCCACTGCAAATAACCAACGACCTGTCATCAGTCTGCCGTTTCTTAACATCGTTATATATTCGCGTGCTTCGTCCCCCTTCAAACAGTCACGTGACTTGAGAGCATTACAGTAATTTCCGTTGGGGAGAGCGTCTTTTTGGCAAGGAGTCTCCAGTACAGTATTTTGAAGCCGCATTCCTCTTCTTTCGTGTCCTTGAAAGACGATTGCAACAGAAAATTCTACTGCTATCGGGCTTAACCCTTCCATGATCTTCCACGCTTCGTTTCCAGTTAATACAAAAACTATTCTTATCTGAGTTGCGGATAAAAAGTCTTCTTCAGGAATATCCAACCACCTAACCTTGTGTTTCTGTAATGATTTCAGTAAATTGGTCTGCTAAGTTACGCACACTGTTGATGCGTTTTTCTGTTTATTTGTAGGGAGTTGGAGATGAGAAATTTGGATATCTGCACTCAACTCGTAATTCGGTCAAGGGTGTTTTTTGGCGGATGGACTTTCTTTGGTGATGGTACTGGTTTTTCTCTACGGAGTTCTAAGGCTGGTTTCTTCCGAGAAGAAATCAGCCTTTGAACCAGATATAAATTCGTTTGGTGCTCACTCTTCAGAATGGTTTCACCTCACTACCATTTTGCCATCACTATTATCTTTAAAGTGCACAATGATGCGCAGAAGCAAACTTATTTTGCATTTCCCAAAAAAAAAAAAAAACAATCCGCTCATGAAATTCCTCTTTGAATTTTGCCAAACTCGCCTTGATCACAATTGTACGCAACTTACTCCAGCGTCCCACAACACGCTGCCCGAAGGTAAAGCTCATAAGACTTAACTTTCGTCTTTGGGAGCGTCATGGGAAATCCAGAGTTTGTTGTTTTTCATCCACTATTGTTTCTTACTCCGCGACCTCCCGTTTGCTATCGCGTGTCATAATGCTCACGGACTGGTTCCGTGGCGGAGTTACCAGCTGAACATTCCCCACTTTTGAACCAGTTCGAGACAATCGTGCTTTCCGCATCTTTCCGATGATAAAGAGGACACCGACTGTTCCGGCAGTGGATCAAGGCGACATGATCTTTTGAAATGGGCCCTAAATGATTTATTTATTACAGCTGTGTAACAGTTTCGGGGTCAGAGGTTAATCTTTCAGCTCGCTGTTGTCATTGAAATATCAACGCGGCTTTTAACGGAGGGTCATTTGCATACTCGAAAATCTACTGGACTGAGGAAATTAGCCATCTTTGTGTAGAGTCTTTGTTGCTTAGCTAGGTATTTATCATCTAGTCTGTGTTAAAGGGACCTTTATGGGGAGTGATCTCTGTCGAGGGTTTAATGGATTGTTTTACTGGAAACACCGGTTCTTCATGTTTATTTACTTAATTACCAGGGGATCCAGTTAAAAGTGGTGTATTGGATGCTTTTTGAGATTGTAAGGTTTTCCAAGTCCCGTTTAGTCACCTCAGGATTTTATGCTAAGGAAGTTCTTGAGTCTAATAGACGATGCAGAGGACCAAACAACAGATTCATAGAGTGCAACCGGGGAGACACATCTCAGGACATATTGAGCTATGAGGCAAGGATGCTAAACACCAATAAGTTCTTGCTTTGCTTTCCAGAGGGCTCTAGGGATCCTTTCTTTATGTTTGCAAGGGCCGCGAGTAGGTGAGTTGTTTGTCCCAAATGACTGCTAAGTGCGTGTGATGCGGGACTGTTAACCGGGAGACCATCTAGGGCAGTGATGTTACTTTTATTCTTTTTGTTTCAAAAAATGATCTGGGTGGACTTGCTGGGATTTAATTCAAGGTCAACAGCTTTGAGGTAGGCAACAATTACAAATTGCTCGGTGAGAACTATCTCAGCGGAATGGCTATTCTTTCCAATTCGTCTAGACCTTCAATTTTATGAATATTAAATTTTTTGTTTACAGACTCCTTGTCATGTTTTTCACTTTCCAATCTGTCAACAAACCACCCCATTCGATGCACATGAAGCCACCTGTTCCTAAGTCACTCTTTAACGCCCCTTTTATGCAGACCTGTTTTAGTTAAACCATTACTACACCCTTTTTCAATCAACTGTCAGCTTATACCTATTCCTAAGGGGGACTACCTAGCTGGCCTAATAGCTTTGTAAAGTTTTTCCAGAAAGTTCTGTTTCCTTTGCTGTTCAGCATGGAATTCACTATTTCAGGAACTTCGAAAAATGGTCCAAACCAGAGGAAAATCCACAGATCGCTACAGCAACTCTGTCCAACTTCACATTTAAGGGAAATACACTCTGGTAAATAATGTCTCAGCTCATCTGCCAAACCCAAACAGGACTATGATATTGGGGAACCGTGCATTGTGATTTCACTTCAGTAACACAGTTTTCCAGCGTTGCGGGGTAAATATTGGAAAACTGTGTTACTGAAGTGGATTTTCCTGATCAAATAATCATATTTGGATTTGACAGATGCACTAAGACCATTATTTACCAGAGTATTGCCCCTAAATGTGAACTTTGGCAGATTTGGACCATTTTTCGAAGTTCCTGAAGCAATGAATTCCATGGGGGTAATTGACATGCTGGACAGTTCCAATCTTCGTACACTGTATAAGTACAATGAACCATGTCATACGGCATGTGACTTGGTTTAAAGACGTGGGCGTGCAAAAGATTGGTCTGTCTAGAGCCGGACTTTAACCCCAACTTTTTGGATGGATCGTTTACCACTGTTGAAAAGGAATTCCTCTTGTGAAGTTTCTTTTCAGAATGATTTCGTTTTTATTCAGAGTTTGCAGGTCGGCATTTGTAGAAACGTTTTCACTTCAGTGTGGAAACGAAAGGGTGACGTCAGGGTTGAGCCAAACCAACGCGTGTCTGTTTTAACTTGTATTGGACATGCGCATTGATATGTTCGAGACAGAACTTAATATGCAGGAAGTATAAAAAGAACGCAGGTAGCTAACGTAGGCGAAAGAGCCTGTTCTGATGGATGACCCTGCATGAAACGTCACACGTTCAGCCCGCCCCTTACGCTTCCAACATCTGCTAAACGTATATTCCACCCTGACCTACTCAAGGACTTGGCCATGCTATTTTGGGCAACAACCTGCGAACACTTTTATTTTTCGTGTCACTAAACCTTTCGTGTGAATAAACATTAAATTGCGTTGCAACATCTTATTGCAACGCACATAATGCCCCCAATTTTATGCCCGGACCCTTCAAATTTCATGGGCACCAATTAGTTCGTCAATGATTTGAGGGCCCACTGTTGAAAGAGTTGGCAGCCTACCACTTAATGTAAATAACTAATTATTAATGGGCAACTCGTGCAGAGTCCTCATCAATGGAAAAGTACAGATCGAGCGTTGATTTAGTAATAGAACGAAGAGGGAATCTCCACTTCCTTGTCGAATGTTGCCATTGCGGGGCACTCAGATATGGGGAAGTCCCAAAGTGGCACAAGGCTGCTCTGTGTGCGCGCGAGAGAGTTATTGGCCTCTCTGTCGAAGGACAGGCGCTGTCAGGTGATCACTCTGTTCGCATTCGTGTGGCCCGCAGGCTGGGCGTTGGCCGGCCCTCTTCGGAGACACGTACACCCATTGGCAGGGCCGGCAATTAAGGGATCCTCATTACTGACATTAAACCGATCGGCATTTGAATGCGCGTGACAGCTGCGAGTGCGCGCAGTTTTATGACCTGTAGGTGTTGCGTTCTTCCGAATTAGGGTCAACGGTGCGTCGACATTTCCAAGTTAGGAGTTTCCCCTTCGTCGTTACGCCACTTTTGAACAAGGACGGCCGTGGGGACCAAGGCTGCCTTCAAATAGCAACCCGATCGTTATCCGCGGTGTTGTTTGCCCGAAACATTTTCAATCGAACGCTCGGAAATTGGTTCGAACAGCGGAGGTTATGTTCTCACCATGGCGTTCGATTCGTAATCTTCTGCAAAATTATCCGTTGGGGTTATCCATCTTTTCTTCCTTCTTTAAATTCCGAGGACGTTTCGGTTGCATTTCTCATTTGCGTAGGAAAGAGTTGCCCGGAGAGGGGGGGGGGGAAAGCAGTTCACGCGAACCGCCGATCCTTCACCGCAGATGGCGAAGAGTGAAATCTTGATTTAGCGTGCACCGACACACTGTACACGGCCTGTCTACGAAGGTTACCTGTGCGGGGGATTGTATAATGAGCGCAAGACGGATTACCAAAAGACGGGAAAAAAACAACGGCGAAACGTCGGCCCCTCCCGAAGAGTCATCTTCGGCGCGCACCTTCGTTGTACCTCGCGACGGCGTGCCGCAGGTGTGGAGATAATCGCTTTACGAACGCTGCTCTTGTCTTATCTCCGAACGTTTACAGTGATGAAGTTAAACTCGGCGTGACCTCTTTGTTTTTTTGTTTCTGATTTGACTGTAACGAGGTCAACAATCGGAAAAATGGACCACTAGAAGCGGCACTACCGTGCTTCCAATGTTTGCGTACGGAATTCCCTCGTACCATTTGACCTGGGTCACAAGCCACCTTCTCCTCGCCCTTCTGTCTCCTCTGGAGGTCCACAAATGTTTAATTCCTTCCGCGTTAGTCAGACATAATTCCTGGAAGCAGCAAATAGCATCAAAGAATATTCACATCCTCTCTCACACCTCATCAAGGGCCCATTGCTGTTTCTAGACTTGTGGCTTTCATATAAAGTTGGAGAAGAGCAAGAAAACATCGAACTGACTTACAGCTGCTAAATTTTGACCACCCTGGCCAGTCTGCCTAGGATTATCTTCTCTGCGAAGACCTTAGTGGAAATCAATCCAAGAAAAAAGACCACAAAAATTCCTTTCGTCATTCAAGGAACCTCGAATCCTGCCCTATCCGCCTGGTGTGGGGGAGGGCACTGTGATTTTATCCACTCTGCTACCGCCAGGACCCTATGTGAATGTTGGGTCGTCGCGTGCATTCATACAATTGCTTTATCCACAAGTCACTAATCACTCCCACTAATGCCAGACGCCCTGTACTTCGATGTAAACCAGCCATTATTGGATTCACAAAGAGTCATAGTACATGGTCCACAAGTGTGCTGGTTTTTCTTAGGTGTTGCAGATGCATGGGGAAAGTTACTTGCCCGACTATCTTCCCGACAGTGAAGTTTGACTGAGGCAGTGTGATTGTCCTGGGCTGTTTTCAATGGTCTGACTTGGGACCATTAGTTGTTTTGGGCAAAACCTTGAAAGCTGGGATCTGTCTAGACGTTCCTCGACAATAATTCATTATTGTCCAGGAATATGTACATAGTAATGATAATTGTCCTCACCACACTGAGCAGAAAAGGTCGTGGTTCGAAGCCCGTCAATAACTTGAGGCACTTTTATGGTTTTTTTTCACTCCTTGGCTGAGTTAATCGATCTCAGGCGTGGGCAGCAAGATTTTTCTTCCAGCAAAAAGGCCAATTCGACCAGAGAACACACGCAATTTATGGATATATTACACTTGGGCATATCAGTTAGTTCTTGGGCGACCCTAATATTACAATAGTTGTGTGATGACATGGGCGTGCAAAACAGGCTACCACTAATCTTCTTACTATCTGGCAGCAGATTGTAGACATCTTCGATATGGGAGGACAGTTTGATGTGATCTACAGAGACCTTACTAAGTTTTAGCAGTGTTTTGCGCAATCATCTTGCAAAAAAACTAAGCCACTATGGAATACTTGATTCCATCAAAAGGATCATCTCTTATCTCTTGGGCCTCTCTTATTCACCATCCTTGTCAATGATCTACCACAATTTGTAGAGGGAGGTGGTATTAAGATTTTAATGTTGGCCGATGATGTGAAACTTTACTCACGGATCATCAGTCAAGCTGACGCAGATAACCTTCAAGCTGCTTCGGCTCTTTTGCTAATTGGGTTGCTTTAAGCGGAATGGAGGTAAATCCTAGATATAGATTCAAAGCAACTGTACTCCCTATACTAGAGTTTGCTGCTCCTACATGGAACCCGCACTGTACATATTTGATACAGCAAATTGAATCGCTCCAGATGAAATTTATCCACTATCTTTCCTGACGTAACCCCATGTTTTACCACCGAATCTTCTACCCGAATCTCTGTTCCTTCTTCAATCTTTGGAAACTCGGCGAACTGTTCTCGATCTAAAACTATTGTACCATAATATTATCTTCACGGGTTCAACCTACCTTCCTGATCTTTTCTGCCATATTGATCTTCACGTTGCAGCGGTGGTTACTAGACAGAAGACTATATTCCACATTATTAACTTCAGATTAGAGATATCCAAGAACTTCTTCTTTAAAAGAGCTATGGCTTTCATGACCAAATATGATCTGGATATGGTTGTGAACAGGAAAGAGTTTTTGCAGAACTATCTGGAGCAGGTTGGCTGGTTACTGGATGGTTTCAAGGTGAAAGTTATGATTAGAAATGGCCACATGGTGCAAGGAAGCTTACGCTGCATCAGCAAAAAAAAAAAAAATAATATTAAAATAATAATAAATAAATAAATAAATAATAATAAAATAACAAAAAAAATAATAATAAGAAAAAAATTTTTAAAAAAAAATTAATAAATAATAGAAAAAGAAATGGACAACCCAAGCGTTTCCTTCCTCCCGTAGGTAATTATCCGGCTAACCTTTGAATTTCCCCAAACTGTCAGCCTCTACCACCCATGAAGGCAACTTATTCCAGTAATTTATAACTCGCTGGCTAAAATAAAACTTCCTGCAATCCAGTCTAAACATCTCTCCCTCGTAACTTCAAAATTATGGCCCCTATTTCTGGAATCATTTATAACCGTGAAAATTTCGTCCTCATTAATTTTACTTTTGCCTCTGAGAGCCTTAAACACCTCAATCAAATCTCCTCTAAGGTGTCTAGTTTCCAAACTCTGCAACCCACATATTCGAAGTCTTTCTTCATAAGGACGCCCTTTTGCCGATCTCACCAGGCGAGTTACCCGTCTTTGCACCCTTTCAAGAAGCTCGATGTCTTTCTCCATACTTGAACACAGTATTCCAAGTGTGGTCTAACATAAGCCTTGAATAATGGGATTATGACGTCTTCATCTCTACTAGCAATTGATCGATAAATCATCGATGGCACACCATGGGCCCTCCTTGGAACCAGTCTGCAATGCTCGGAGAACTTCATATCTGACTGTATCGTAATACCCAAGTCCCTTTCCTCCAGTACTGAGTTTAGTGTGAACTCCACCAAGTGAATAAGTTATTTTGGGATTACTGTTTCCAAGTGTGATACCTTACACTTTGCTGGACTAAAGCATAGCTGCCATTTTTGTAACCATCTATAAAGTCTATCTAGGACACTCTGAAGAAGCTCAGCTTGACAGTGATCATTAACTACTCTACCAAATTTAACATCATCTGCAAATTTAGACAACAAGCCCTCTATCCCTTCATCGAAGTCATTTATGAAAACCAAAAACAACAGTGGTCCTAATACTGATCTTTGGGGAACCCCACTTCTTACATCAACCCAATCTGAGGAATAATCATTTATCACAACCACTTGCCTCCTGCCCTGAAGCCATCCAGCTATCTATCTAAGGATTTTCCCTGTGATTCCAACCTGTTCCAGCTTATAAAGTAACCGCTCATGTGGGACTGATCAAAGGCTTTGCTGAAATCCAAATAAACAATGTCGAAATTATTCCCAAAGTCCAGCTCTTGAGTGACCCTGTCAAAATAGCTGACCAGATTAGTTAAACTTGATTTTCCCTAATACATAAATAGTATGTATTCTTCTATTTATTTATATGTTAATGTACAATCTGTGTATATTCATATATTTTTCTGCTCTGTTATCTGGGCGTACTCCTGCTGTGTATATTTTATGTTAATAATAAATAAATAAAAGCTTTATTGGACTGCCTAGAGGTCTGGTCTGGTCTGGTCTGGTCAACGTTAGGATAATTGGTGCAATTTGGCCATATTACCCCTTGCGCCAATAAACCCCACTCCAACAATGTTGGGATAAACTGAATAATATTCCTTTTGAATAAACTGGAATGTCGGCGTTGCTCCAGGTCAGCAGTCAATTTGGCTGTTGGTCCGCAGTTAGTAGCCAATTTGACCGCTGTTAAGGAGGAATGGGCCAAAATAATGGCAGATCAAAGATCCTAAAAAATGCTGGGACATTGATTAAATATTGTGTAAATAAAAGGTTCTTTAGAAAATGGTTGCTTACGCAATGTACACTGAAAGGACAGAATTCATGGGATTCCTGGGCAACGCGACGCTGGTGGACGAACCCACCACTTGACAAATATATGGGTACACTGCATTCACGTAGACGGTAATTCGATATCAGTATGGATGTGTGCCCGACGCATCGGGCACCCACTATCGGCAAACCCACTCATCAGGCCTCCTGGTGACTAGAACATGGTTTTGAAGAGCATTCCGCAGATTTTACCACTATGGAAAGTCCTTCCCGTTCATCGGACATGAACCCTGTGGAGCATCTTTGGGATGCTGTGGAAAGGTCCTTTCGAGCTTTGGATCCTCCACCCAGGTATAGTGTAAGTGTGTAAGTGTTTTTAGGGTCACCCGTTACCAGGTAGGTATCCCCTGCTTTGTGTCCACGCAGAGGCTACATGTATACTTAGACTTATAGACAGACTCGAGCGCTTAGGGCCTGTCATCGCCGGTCCACTCGTCGCTCCATTTCCCTTGTCTCTTCTTCAGCCCCTCCATGAGATGACCCCATCATTCCCCTCTTTTGCGCCTTCACGCCTTAAGTAATCCGCAGTCGGAATCCATTTCGCCTGACGTCGATCCAAGCTACACGAAGGAATCTTTCTCCCACCTTTCGCAACCAACCAAAACTTTCTCTTTAAAAAAACAAACAAACGTTGTTTGTATTTACGTTCAGTTCATTATTTTGTAAATAGCTGAAGTGCCCCGATGCGCACGAGTTGCACTAATTAAAATTGCGCGTAACTTCGTAGTATTTACCTTCTTTGAAGAGTATCAACCCTGCACTTCAATCCGAAATCCTGATTGAGGCAAATTCATTAATTCGCAATATTTCATCAACATATCATTTATTTATTTTAACAAATAATGTACACAACAGGCATGGCAGTAAAAAGAAAACAGAATAAAGATGGCACAAAACAATAAAATAAACAGTAGAATAATACACTTTGTACAATAAAAGTTCATTCAATCGGGAAAAGTCCAACTCAAGGAAAAAAAAAAGATATTCATCACATCAAGTCCAGTGCCATGAGGAAAATCACAGAGCAGGTAGCTGCAATAGACATCATCACACACACACAAGAATTGATGAGGACATCTTAAATCTTGAATTCATCCCTCAACCAGCCAAGCTACACCAAATAGTTCTGTGAAACTCTTTCTTGTCGACAGCCATATCCAGATCAAACTTGTTCATAAATGCCAATGTTCTTTTAAAGAATGAGTTCCTGGATATCTCTAACCTGGAGTTACTGATGTCGAATGTGGTCTTCTGTCTGGTAGCCACGCTGGATCGTGAAGGTCAATATGGAATAGAAGATGCGGCAGGTAGGTTGAATTAGCAAAGATATGGTACAACAGTTTTAGATCAAGAACAGTTCGTCGAGTTTCCAGAGATTGAAGCAGGAACAGAGATTCGGGTAGAAAATTCGGTGGTAAAACATGAGATTACATCTGGAACGATAATGGATGAATTTCATTTTCATTTGCAGCGATTCTATTTGCTGTATGAAATATGCATAGTGTTGGTTCCATATAGGAGCAGCAAACTGCAGTATAGGGAGCGCAGTTGCTTTGAATAGGAGCACATAGAACTGAGGATCTTGAAATCTGTAAGTCTGTCCTTTAGCCAATTTGTTTTTTAGCTTGGTTTAATATGTTCCTAACATGTTTATCAAACCCACAATCATGATTTGAAGAAGTACGTCTAAGGCCATTAATCAGAAATTTGCTTCGTGGAAAATTTTGTCCAGATCGTCGGCAACTCCGACCCATGGGGCTCATAATATAAATTCAGCAAAAATAAAATCCATCCTATACAGGTTTACAACATCGTCGTTAGCAACAACTTAGAAACTCTAAATTGCAGGACATCATCAATACTGGACAGACTAATTCAATATAATTATCTGTCCACTCATTCCCCTGAGCATTGGTCCATCAGAAATAACTGGTTATACCAACCCCTTGAAGATATTGAACAATGAGTGAACAAACCGTACTATCCTCTCCTGATACCGAATAAACCAGCCACGTTGTGAAAAAGCATCCAAAAAATTCCTTATGACATCGATGGGACTCCAACTATGGTCTTTTTCCACTTGGTGTGGGGAGAACAGCGACTCTACCAACTGTGTTACCCACGAGGACATAAAATAATGATATTACAGGACAGTACGTGTATATAGTTATAATCCGCCTCCTCGTGGCGTCGCCGGGCACTGGAAAGCAGCTTTCTTGGTGAGTGAACTAAAGTTTATGGGCCTCCGTATATAAGACATAACCCATGTCCAATTTTTGTGGAGTCTAACGAAAATTGGGGGTTCAAGTCCCTTACTGCTGAATATGGTCGATCTGCCAACCTTCACTGAACCAGCGTGGCATATTGTGGTCCGTTTTCCTCAACGTGAATTGTTGAGGAGGCTTCCATCCGACAGTCGATTGATAATGGCTGCAGTTTACCTTTTTCAAAATAAGTGGAGACTTTCAAATGGTATTGTTGATGGTAGAAATACGAAGGGACTGCAGTGCTCCACCAATGGCAATTCCAGCGCCGCTGGTCTCTTCCAGGGACTGCACACGGGGATAATTATTCTCCGCTAGACGTGGGCGTAAGGGTTGTCCTCACTGGAAAAGGGGGGGGGGTTGTTAGCGCGCATAAAGAACGAAATAATGTCCCACCACTATCTCCATCCGGTGCTCGTAACCAAGGTTGAAAGGGTGTCTTGGAAACTCGTGCGGATTTTAATTAGTACTAAGGCAGTCGGGAAAGTGAAGAGGACTAATTAAACAGCACGGGAGGTTCTGCATTCCTTCCATTGGGCGTAGCGTACTTTTGCGCGTGCTTTGTATAGAGGGCGTTAGTAAGATTCGGTGGCTCAAAGGAAGTGACAGGTGTCGGTGAATGAGCACGTGGCCCGTCTGGATTGATGGAGGCCAATTAAACGCGAAATCCAATCCGCGCTCAATCCGAAAAAAAAGTGCAAAAATCGGTTCGATTGACCACATCCTTGGCGGTTCTCTCAAAATTCTCTCGTGCATCTCATTGATCTGAGAACACTAAATGATATCTACGAGTCATCGCTTTCCAGATGAGAGTTGCCGGTAGTGGGAGCTACAGGTAAAGTGCAACCAATGTCCAACAGCTTTTTTGTTCTGACTTGGGCTTCAACTTCCCCTTAGGTTTCAGTCTAGGAGTGAAACCTAAGGGGAAGTTGAAGTACTCCGAGATGATTATTAAAATCAATTTATGGCGAAGTTGTTTAACTCAAGACAGGTACCAGTGACATTACACAAAAATATACCAAAAACAAGAAACTTAGATATCCACAAAGATGCTTTGTGTACAGTGGAATAGAACCCGTGTCCATCCTCTTCCCCTTCAAAGCAAATAATCCTCTCCGATTATCACAAAGCTTACCGCGATTTTCTGTCTTTGTAGGGGTGTGAGAAGACCTTTTGTTCTCCATTCTTTACCGTTCCGTGACTTGACCCCAAAAGGCAGCGTAGTCGACATTTCACGGGTATGTGGTGCCACTTATCTGCTGCCACCGGTCCCCGAAACCGAGCGCGGTGGCAATTAGGGCACACTCATTGACTGGCGTGAAGTATTTCCGTCTCTTTCTCTTCGAGGCATTTTTGGGGTGTGAATTCGCTGGGTTTGTCCCTTATTCTTCTCCTTAAGTGGATCTTATAAATGGCATCTGGCGTTTCTCTTACGTTTCCGACACTGAACAAACTGGCCTTCTTTTCTTTTAAGCCATTAGGAGTTGCGATTCCATTTTTAGCCCAGCCGAAACAAAAGGCATTTGACACCCCTAGTAACCCTGACCTCAAAATTGAGGGGCTGGCTTCTGTTACCACCCACATGTCTAAGGAAGGGAGCTTTCGGAAGTAGTTCATTCTAAATATACTCACCTGACTTCCAACAATTTCGCCTAATGCCTAAAATGGCTTTAAAACGCTGCAGCCAGGAGACTGGCCCGCCCTCTACCAGACAAGGGCCACAATAAAGCCGAAGACTTCGTTTTTAGGAAAATAATAAAGCAGTTGGGTCGGATGGAGGGCGCAGAAAGCGAGTGTGGAGTCGGTTCTTCTGCTTCTAACCTGGCACGTGCATTATAAGTCATTGACACCTCTCATCCACTTTGGCAACGCTTGTTACACCATCAACGAACAACCTACGCACCCAAACTGTACACGGAGCAACTCTCGCTTTTTAACCATCCAAATCAAGACGAGATGACAGGAGGGGGCGCTGCCAAGCGAGTGTCTCACAGGTATTGAGTTACCAGCCACTGACTCGACTTCAATTAGCGCAATCTTGCACGATGGGCAGCTGAAAGAACGCTGCTCCAGATAAACACCTTCTTTCTTAGTCTAGTGGAAGGAGGCCACGCATGCGTATTCGGTATCATTACTCCGAGCCAAAACAAAGCCATTTCACCTTTCAGTGCTTCTGCTGTTCTGTCTCTCTTCACACTGACGTGCCATACAAAGACAAACACTTCACGTGGGAATTGGAAGTTGTTTATTACTCAACAGCGTTTAAAAACACTTTCTGGCGCACAACACAAAACGCTTCGAAAGCAGGTGCAGACGATAGAATTTTGTTCGTCTGCGCGATGAAGATTGACATTCTTCGCGCTTATTAGTGAAAGGCAAAAAATTGCAGACGACAAGTTAGTGGCAGTAAAGGAAGCACGTGGAACGAGTCAAGGTCAGGTACGCAATGGAGATGGAAAGATAATTAGCCTTAAAAAACAATCGCAGTCAGGATTGAGGTACCAACTTAATCGCCTCGTGTCAATTAGCCGGCCTGCAATTGCAAAACCTGTTGCCTTCCACGACAGCTTAAACGGGAATCTTCATTATCCCAACCCTTACAGCTAGCTACCCCTAGGCTTTTATCGAAACCAATTACAGATGACGTCATCAGGAGGATCCTATGATACCATCGCAATCATAAATAAATTAATGATGGATTCCATGAGTAGCCGAAGGAGGAAAAATAGCGTGCAAGTTCATTCTTCTATTTCAATGACGTCATCAAAAAAGTACGAATCATTCGATCTGGTGTAGAAGTAGATGTACCACGAGCTGCTACCGTGACCTGGTCATTCAGAAACGTTGTTTATCTAATCTACCTTTGGTTAGATTCTTCTAATCAAAAAGCATCTTTCCTGATAAGGCTTCTTTCGTTTACCAGACGAACGTATGATGGAAGTTTTCAAGAACTTTATTACTTCCATTCACATTATTGTAAGATAAATAATGCGACCTCTTTCGGTCGTGGTGCATAAGACTCCCTCAGGGTTACCAACATCCGGTGGAAAGACAAAGGGTTAGATTTCGAAATTCGCAGGCGGATTTGTTCCTATACTACTTGAGTTCCCGGACTTTACCAGCAACAAGGAGCCTCATTGTTTCCACCCTTCTACCCTCATTGCAACGATAAGTTGTGAAGGGCACTCAAGATCAATTCCTGGCGACTTGACAGTCATCGTCGTGTTATGAGACGATGAACTTTGCTTGAAATGGCCAATCTACTCCTGAACAGCATCGTTGTTGATTGTTTTAGATTTTAGGTGCGTCAGCAACTTAGACAATATGGCGCCGTATATATTATCTCTGTAAGTTGCATGTTCTGTGGTTGATTTTCTGGATAAAAAACCCGAGTTTCCAGTAGGAAAAAAACATTGTGACATGCGAGGCATTGTGACATGTGAAATGTTCTCCAATAGTTGTGACTTTTAAAATCATATCTCCTGACCGAATAGAAGGACACATACATCAACTAGCGATACAGTGTACCAATAACGGGATTTAGGGAAAGGAAGGCCATGAGACAAAGAAGATATATTAGGACATCGCTCTCCATCCTTGGGTAAGCAATTGTTAATTGCAAAAGTTACATAGCCGAGTGGTCAATACCTGTGAGACACTTGCTTTACCAGCCCAAAGAGACTCTGCGCTGCAGTATACTGGCTATTGCCATGGGCAACAGCCAAACTCAAGCTAACAACCAGCAACCACAGCAAAAGCTCATTCGGTGGGTTTAATTTGGCTCCCGCGACTGATTGAAGAACCTCGGTCCCCCATGGCAAAAATGCTTTTTGAACCCATTGGTGACCCTACCATTCGGGACATCTGCGTCTACATATCCCTAATTGTTTATACAAATGTTTAAATATTTATTTAAATCTAATTTGGAGAAGGTACTTTCTTGGTTAAATTGTGGAGAAATTGAAAAGCAAAACTCGAATTCCACGAATTAAGAAAATTCGTTGAGATTCGGGTTTTTAAACATCTTTGGTACTTGGCAGTAGACTGAGGGTTCAACCAATGCTGAGGGAGGGGGACAGTGGGCAGCAGTGGATTCTCATACAATTATTAGATTGCCTTTAATTGCTGCAAGAGAGGAAAGCGAACTGCGAAACCTTTATTGGGTCATATTTGGATGTCAGTATTTTCGGATGACACCGAATGAGTCATCTTTGGTAACACTAAACAGGGTTCATAAATCCTCAATGGTCCTCGTGGGTAGCATCGTTGGTAAGATCGCCGTCCTCCCCCAACAGGGTGGAAAAGACCTCAGTTCGAGTCCCATTGATGAAGGATGGACTTTTTTCACAACATGGTAACTTGGGTAACTTGGTTTTTTCTCCCGGGAACTCTGGTTTTTCGTCCAGAAAACAAACAGCAAATAAAAACCCCACGGGTTGGAAAAATCACCGTACCACTACACACATCTTCATGGTTGTCATAGAAACGGACTGTTTCACTCGGTGATAAGGTGGGTGGCTGCGAGAGGATATATATAGCAATTACGTAATACAAGAGTGACTTAAGTGATTTAATCTCCAGATTTCACGCGGTATAAATTGCCTTTTTCAGTTCATGAACTCACGACAGTGTTTTCGTAAATTTCCGGAGTGCAAAGTCAGACGCAGTTGTCGATTAAAATCATTTCCTTCCCCTTTGCTCAATGACGTCAATATCCGGGGGTTTTTTCGTGTAATTTTATTTTTATCACCTCATACAGGTAACATTTGAACTTGAAATTCGATGGATGTAAATGGGTGGCTTTTCAAAAGAACTGTTCTGGTTGCACATTGGAATGATCAAATACTCGGGATTACCTCATCGGGAGAATCCCTCTAATGGGCAGCAGAAGTTCTGACGCTCAATCAACAGTTGCGTTTATTACTCAACCGATGACCATAAGAAACAAAGCGCTGCCCCTGCACCCCCGGAAACATTGCAACATCGACTTCCATCAGTCATCGCACCCAAAATTCCGTCCTGCGACTAATTGAAGCAATTTGCAATTTTTCGCCGGCACTGCTTAGTCGAGTGAGACCTCCCCCCTTCCTCCCTCACCCCACAAAAAAGAAAGTTACTCGCAGTTCTTCGTGCGTGTCTGGACGGGGGGAGGGGGGAAAGCCGGTTCTCTATAACACTGCCCGTAAGACCCAGCAACGACTGGTTTGCTGAGATTTCGCCACATCTTGGTGTTTCCTGTTTCTACAGTTAGCGAAAGTCGAGCTAGAGGTCACCGTTAGGGGACTTTGCGGTTAACGTTACGTAATTGCGAGCGGATAAAAAAGTGTACAGTCGTGACCCGAATATTGGCGTCCTGTTCCGAACTGGGATCGCAGACTGGAATGCAGACGCCTCGATTTTTCTCTTAATAAAAGATGAGATGTTTGACCTCACGAAATAAATTATCGAGGGGCGTGGAGTTCACGTAGGGGCCAGCGTGGAAGTATGCCAGCAGCTGCACCGTTTGCCCTCTTTGGTCCTCAGTAAACTTGACGCTGCAGGCCCAATGTTTGCCGTTCAGAATGATCGACAGCTCGCCCTGCAACCTGACACACTTTGGGGCTGCCTTCAAAAACGGCGATTTCTTGGTGAGTGCCAGACTTGAGGTGGGTCAAGGACACGCGCTGACAGTTGTGAATCTTCGGGCGGTTTGGGGCTCGCCCGTCATTAAGTTCGTTTACATCAGACAGAAGGGAAACTTGAGTGGTGGCCGGATTTGGTGCATCACCTGGAACAATGCTTTTCGGACTGTTACCCTCCTATTATTGGCCGAATTTAAAAACAGGAGTGTGCATCAGCTAGGAAACAGAAAAAAAAAAAAAAAAAAAAAACGCCCTCATTATAATACACAATAAGTAACGTAGTTCAATTGTACTACAACAATCTGTACTCAATTCATGGAATTGGAATTAAAGCGCATAAGAAGAGAGAAGGCAGAATAGGTATTTTCAAAATCTCCAAAATTTGTAAGTCACGCGCTGAAGAACAGGGCTGGTTATGGTACGCGCCGGCTGGCCTACCCTCACTGTAAAGACAGTACTGGTTAACATCTCAGCGATAACAATAAGTGTTTGAGTTCAGTGACAGTTGGAAGTCCTGGTTAGTTGTAGTCTCTTGGCCAGTTAAAGTTTTTCATCCAGTAAGCAGGCAACCCCACAAAATTATAAACTTTATGTTAGCATGTAAAATCCCACTGCTGAGCAAAGGCCTCTCTCGACTTTCTTCATTCTTCTCGGTTCAATGCCAGTTTTGTCCATGTTGGGCCCATAAAGGAGCTAACTCACCTCTTTGTTCTCATCATTCCATGGGGGGGGGGGGTATATCGTCTAATTTCCCACACTGAGCAGGTGGCTTGGTAGACGCATTTTAAAGCTATCTGCCAGCTTTCCAGTGTCCACCTAACTAAGATGTTGCTGCCTGCCGTTGACATCCTGAATGTTCTTCTGCCAGAAGATGTGTCAATGCTGCTGCAACCCAGCCTTGGTCAGGTTAATTATAGGCGCCTGAGACTCGCCATAGCCATTTCCCCGTTAGCAGGACTCAGGACATACCACTAGATGGGGTTGACTTCTGGAGGCATTGAGCATTTCCCTGAACTTCTCCTGAGACCTTCGGTTCAAGTATAAACCTGTACAGACAATACGTTGATGACGCCTCATTAGCCTTAGTTTGTCTGGCGCTTTCCACCAGAAGAACCCTTCTTATATTCAAAAATCTAAGTTTCATAAATCCATCACCCCTTGGCACTCTTGTGGGCTGCTGCCTCCACTTGCTTCATTGGCTGCCAACCTCTGGGAATGACATCTGCACTACTTTAAATTGTAAGAAGGAAGGGAGTGTCGAAATCTTGGTTATGGAAAGTTTCCGCGCATTGGGTCACAGGTGCACGTGGACGGTGTCTCGATAAATAGGGAAACGCTGTATATTGCAGTTTGACCTCATTTCTAGCTTCGTGCCAGGGTGGAGGGCAGCTGCTATAACCGGAGGATAGCCGCCGGTCACTTTGCCATCTGCCGTCGACCCGGTGTCAAAGGTGCGGCGAGAACAGATACTACCGACATGCCCTCTGGCGATTGTAGACCGAACAAAAAAGACACTTTCCTTCCGGAATGAGATGTCCAGGAAGGGAGGGAACACGCAGAGTGTGGCGCAACACTGTTACGCACAGCGGATGTGCTGCTGTACACGCCGCTATCAACCGATCGCATGTGCACGTGCCCGACATGGCGGAAGTCCTCGCAGTAAAGTAACTTCGGTTTTGTTCCTCCCGCGGTGGAAGGATGACATAAGGGTTCAAGTGACGTCACTTGAAAAATTTAGCGACTATGACACAGCGAAATAGGACCTTGGTTGCTAACCCCTGACCCCTATATTAGTTTATTTTAGGGGTCTTCAGTGAGTCACCGAGCATCCCATTATTTGAGCAATTTCAGAGATCGTGGACGCTGATCGCTTGAATCGGAATTCAACTGAACTGCGAATTAAGTGACCTGAATAAAACAAAATAAATAAAATTATTAGGAGACACCTCATGGGGAGGAGAGGTGGTAGAATCGCCATTCTCCTCACACCAGGTGGAAAAGACCTGATTCTAATCTCGTTGATGACGTGAGAAATTTTTTGGGTCTTTTCGAAACGTGGCCGACTTAGTCGGTGTCAGGCAAGGACAGCAATTGTTTTTTTTTTTTTTGGTATTGATGTTGTGGTTTCGAATACGGGAAACTTAATTGGCGCGTTGAAGCGTTTTTTTTTTTCAACATCCATAGTCGCGCACACACCTTCTCCATTCCAAAATAAGCCAACTTAATTTCTGGCCCTCTTCAAATTCCAGGAACACTCTTTTTAATTGTGTGATTGAGAAGAGATTCCTACCTGGACTTCCTGGTAGAAGTAAAATAAAACAAGAAAAATAGCGTAGCATATTCGAGCGAGCTGGTTTCATAATTAAGGAGGAATTCGAATGATTGCAGCACCACTTAGGGCATTCCCAATGTCTTTGTTACTTCATTTTAGCAGTTCCTCCCCCGGTGGTCTTTTGATGATAACGATTTTGACAGCTTAAAGGTTGCTCGAAGTGAGAGCCGGAAAACTCCAAGCGTGTACTTCCGTCTTCTGTGTCCACTAGCCTTAAAGGTGATTTTGACGAGCGAACAGGACGCATCTGTCTTCCCCTTGCTTGCCTTTGGCCAGAGCAGCTAGCTATTCGTGTTCCAGTGATTCTTTGTACAGTACTAGTCTTTGCGCTCATTCTTCTGTTAGGCCACTTTCTCGGAGGTTTCTCTTCCCATATGTGCCACCGACAGCCCCTGTAAATTGAGGTCATTGTTGGAGTTGGTGGGTGGGCAAGCAGACAACGAATATGATTGTCCCAACGGTTTTATTCTTAACAGAAATACTGGTCCGTTGCTTTTTCGTTCATACTCCCGAAGTTGTGCAGAACACTTAGTGGGCCAATGAATTTGATGCTGTGGCTTTCTCAAATAGTTTTAATGCCCCTTTACGCCAGATATAATGGTTAATCGGCGTTAAGAAACCTCTTTATCCACCATTATCTGTTCCAATAACAGGGAAGATAAGATCGATCTAAGAAAGCTAACACAGAAGCATTCTTCTGACCGTTTATTCTCACGATAAAGATAAACCTAAAGACTGCGAAGAACAGAAATATTCTTCTTGAGAGGTACGTTAGACGGTTAAGAAGAAAGTTCTAAAAATGAAAACTGATAAAGGATACAAAATGAAAAGCTCAGAAAATTAGGAACACATACTACAAGACAAGACAGATGACATTGTGTACTTGTACCGGTACATTTTTCTAGTTAAGGCACAGTATGTGACATTTGTGATGTGCCTGTCTCTCAAGAGAGGCACATCACAAATATTTCTTCCTCCACATCTAAAAACTGGATTTTCTCTTTCCCTCTCGGCGTTACTTTTCTTCCAAACAGCTGTTCACTCTGTACAAATCGCAAATCCGCCCTCCCATGGATTATTGTTCCCCTCAAATCTCTCTCAGGCTTCTTGATTCCATTCAAAAGAGAGCAGTTAGGTTAATTAATGACTCATCTCTAACAGAGTCTCTCCACTCTGTCTCATAGACATTCTATTTCTTCTGCATCCCTTTTTTATGGATACTTCCATGGACGATGTTCTCCTGAATTGGCATCTATAGTTCTCCTTCTCTTCCAAACCAGTCCGAACACGTGCCGCAACCACCCAGCCTCCATTCACCAACCTCACCCTCACAGAACCATCTTAAGAAGTTTGGAAGAAATGTGATGCCGAATCCCCATGGCCAAGTCCTCTGTCCAAGGAGATTATATTGTCTGTTAGCACTGGCCGTTTTGATCTGTTCCACACCATCTTCGCTGTGGATATATTATCACAATGGTTCTGCGCCGGGTTGATGTTTGCAGCCAGATTCTAAGACATCATTTACCATTGATAAACGCAGAACGACTGTGTTAGTCAATGGTTCTTCTGTGGAATTTTTTTTCGAAGCTGCCACACTGGATCACGCATGGGCAATACGCTCGCCTTCAATTATGCACCTTGTGACTGATTTATAGCGCAACTATTCCTTCGAGTATACAGTACATTCCACCTTAAATTATTGGAAAATATTCCCATAGGTCTTGATGACCAGATTTGAAGACATCATGTAGACCCAAACGCTATTGATTTGCTAAATAAAGACTGGTTTCTTGTAGAGAAACTGGTACGGTGTATAATGCGCGTTCGGCTCGATTTAATTTTAAGTAGTTTGATCACGTATCGATGAGAGAAATTGCAAATCCGAGTGAGAAACCTTCAAATCAGCTGATCTTGTTGATTTTGACATTACTAGAATGTTTGTCCCAACGTTTTCCATGGAAATTACGAAAGATCTCTCGGTTTCCGCCGACAGATCATTATCGGCTTCTCCCTGGAGCTTGTCTAGAACTCATATTCTGACCTTAACACAGCTACCACACTTTGATGGTGTCTCCCACCCTTCCCGAAATACCATTCGCGAGTCCATTTTTAACTCGAAGGTTACAGTGGCTTCTTTCACAATTAGCAGACAAGCGTCGCTTCCTGTAAGAAAAAAATTTTAATGTTCCTCGCTTAGAAGGAAGTCCCCGTAATAAGAAATGAATCAGTAAGGTGATCTGCAACTGCGAAATCGAAGAATTTCCTCTAATTACACTGGCAGTAACTTGAGATCGGTGGCCAGTTGTTCGCTCCTTAAAGATTTACCCTTTTTTGTATATTATTGTGTTACCCACTTAACCAAACTACAACTCCTAATTATAGTGCAGGTGTAGTCGAACCACGCCTTAAGACGTGGTTTGTGGAGATTGTTATTAAAGATGTCCCAGACAGTACACAGCAACGAAAAAACCGAATAAAGAAGATCTGATTCTGATGATGAAATTAAGCAGCTTCGAGCAAAGCACGCCCATCTGGACAGAACTGGCAAGGGTAGTCGAAGAACAGCATCAGGCAGCGTATTTTTATACCGTTCCATCTGCAGAGGGGACTTTAGGGAAACGCTATTAAAATAGAAAATCCAGCAGTTTTTTTAAGGGCTAATTGTCTAATGTATAAACTATGAACAAGGCGCAAATGGCACAATGCCCTGCCCCACTTCAAGCACTGAAACCCTGCTGTTTCAACGACTTGCATCCCAAGGCCAGAATTTCTTACAAAACGTAACAAAGGCAGCGGCGTACATATAAACACCAACTTGGCTACTAAATTAAACTCGTTTGCTGAATCACCAGGGGTCACTTCCTGTTGCCATATCTGTTTCAGAGATTACTGATCGAGATAAATCTGCTCTGATTAAATTAGTCAAACACTCCAAGTGTCGCTTATTTTCTTGAAGAGTGACCTTGCCGCTTTTGTAGCTGCCCACCGTGGTCCCTTCCTTATTTCTACCGCAGATATCCATCGGAATCCCTTCCCAGTTAATATTTGGCCTTGTCAACAAATTCAAGGCGCGCCCTCCATAACACCATCTGTTCTGGCATTATCAGTTAAGATTTCCAAACAAATCATTGCGGAGTAGTTTCCTGTTAAGTGCATACCATTCTTTTCTGATACTGGTAATACTGATGAAATCGAGATCAAGGATCAGATAGCGATGCACGAGTCCACTGTATCGCATTCCAGTCACGGAAAGATCAAGCCAAAGTGGAGATTTTCTCCAAAGAAAACAAGTGGTCTTTACACTAGAAAGCTTTTAATAAGGCGTTGAGAAATGATTTAATTATACCCTGCACGACTGTTCAATGAAGATATCTCTTCTCGGATCTCATTGCTGATGTAAAGTTTTCGTTCGTTAATTCTGCGTGAAAAAAGACATTCCTCAAATTCAAGGTACCAGGAAGCAGTCATATCGCTGATGAATGAAAACTGGTCTACTTTAACCACCACTAAGTAGGGGAGATGGCTTTGCATCGTCAAAGATCCTGGAAGATGGTAGAACCATATTCTATTTCATATACAATACGTGACACTGCTCCTTCAAAGCAACCGCCATCTGGTTAGAGGCATAATCGGGGTCGAACTAGAAAGAAAGATCTCATCAAACAGAGAAGTATGTCTACTTCTGTTTTGAACATTCACATTTTCCTCCGAAAAAGATAAGAATTACAGGAGGGTTGGCTACACTACCCAAGCGTTCTAATTAATGGTTCCTCTTCAAATTGCTCTAAGGCTAGAAGTGGTGTTTCCCAAGGATACACCACTGTTGATGCATCCTTGGGAACACTTGGGGAACAGCAAAATATCTTTACATTGATGGAGTCAAAGTAAATTAAGAAAATGATCTGGGAGTTAAGATAAGGTCAAACATGAAGTTCTCCGAGTAGAGTAGACAGACGGCGAGGAAGGCCCATGGATTCCTGTTGGTGATTTATCGAACATTTGCTTGTAGAAATAGGGAGGTCATAATCCCACTGTATAAAGCAATTGTAAGACCGCACTTGGGACACTGTCTACACTTGAAAAAATGACATCGAGCTTCCTGAAAGGGTCCAAAGATAGACAATCCGCTTATCTTTGGATCCTCTGCTTCACGGTTCCAGGTGTGTGTTACTTATTACTGTAAAAATTTCACTTTCATTCATTTTACTTTCTTCTCTCACAGCCTTATTGACCTCAATCGAGTCTCCTCTATGGTATCTATTTCCAAGCTCTCTAGCCCAGGCACTTTAGAGGAAACGTGAATCGAAATACCTAAGAAAGGCGAATAAAAGTAACTGACTTGAAAACGGATAAAATTAACAATACCTGCTACAAAACAAACCAGGAATTTTTATGCTGGAAGTCCTCTATAGCTCCTATAACAAGCAAGGATGAGAAGTGAGTTGTACTTTCTTCCTTCACGTCAACTTCAGAAATGGAAGTACAGTATTTATATATTTCTTCAGCTGTAAATCTCGTCGAGGGCAATTTGGAGCTGATTGGTGAGCCTAACTGACTATTGATGTTACTTTCCAACATATACAGGTAGCCGATTGGATGCTGGACATTTTGAGAAACAAGGAAAGCGATGTGTTTTGCCCCTCGGAACTTTGGAATGGATGATCCGGCTTTGTGCCATCTGCAAGTAAGAATATTTGTATTTGCAATAATTTCCATCGCAACAACCGAGGGAAGAGCACCCCTCTAGGGATAAAGTAGGCTCCGTTGTAGTGCTTATGAGAAACATAGACAATTCTTTTAATTGACCATTCTTTTCGGATGGTCAAGACCTTCCACAGATTCGACATCCAAGAGAACATCTACCAGTGCCATGTCATTCAAGATTTTTTTCTATTTCGAACAGCGTATATAGTAGATTGGTGGTGATGGACCGCCCTGGTAACACAGAGGGAAAGTTATTTCGTCTGTCATTGATTTTTCAGACTTTTAATAGGTTGCATCCAGTTGAGATTGTTGTAGGGTTCATCAGCAACTTAGGCCATATTGCGCCGCGTATAATATGTCTGTAAATTCGGACTCAGATCTTCTCCACCCGATGGTGATTACCAACGAGGGCAGGGAGTGTTTGAGATAACTACAGGAGAGAGAGAGGTTCCTTTGAGCATTAGAGATGTCTAAAAGTCATAAGTAGAAGTGGGGGGAGGCTACTAGGCCATTAATTCGAAGTTCTCTGGAAGAGAAGCCTGGAGTTTGAAGAGACCCACTGCTGATCTGATGTGTGACTGACTAGACAGACTGACGAAGGTGATGATGAGGAAAAAACCCTGGCATCCATGCTCACTCTACGATTTGAATCATGTAAAGGAAGCAGGACACTAATTTGGTTTCTCTTGATATTTCCTCATAACAGCAGGAATTGTAAACACCAATGGATCATTTCAGCAAGTTATTTCAATGTCATAAAAGACACTGAACAAACTGGTTGTGAGTTGCGATAAATACCATCGGCTGGGGCAGTTAAGTCATTGAGTTCTTTACGGAAGAAATGTAAAATGGAGGAAATATAATAAGTTCAACATTTGACATTTGATCACGGAAGAACGAGCAAATCGCCCCTTCGATAAACCCTATCAGTTTCGTCAGTTTTTTTCCTGTAATGGAGATTACCAATCAGCTCCTAATCAGGGGCAAAGGCATATGTTGCGAGGGATGATATGGCTTATCTACGGAATTCACATAATTTATCGATCAGCACGTCCAGGAAGTACAGAAGATAATGTCATTGGGGTGCTTCATTAATGTTTTACTACAATTTGTTTTGCAAGGACTGTGAAGTTCGCATCAGTTTCAAAGAGGTCCTATATTCATATTTGTTTCTGTTGCATTTCCCGAATAACCTGTACTTGGAAAGCTTCCCCATTTATGTACATTTGTTCCCAAAAGTGTTGGGACACTAAGAAGTCTGCAAATTCGATCTTCAGCAAGATATAAGGCCGCTATCTGGAGTGACAGTTTGTGTGAGGCACTTTTCGCAAATTTATAACTCGAGTGGCTGGAAATATTGCTGCAGTGGAACAGATTTTAACTTTTAGCCAAAGGGTTGGCTCCATTAAGTGGTCATTACCATCTATTGAATTCGTTCCACGAATGATGTTCCATTCGAGCTCAGATCGAGATTTAAAGCTGACCAGAAAGCGAGTATTTAGAGATACTGAACTTTGTAACGTGGACATTGTTGTACTTCGGGCTTGGATCATTGGTCGTCATTCCTGGAAATCATTCCATTCAGCATGTTAACGCACCATGTCATAGTTTCATTGACTCTATTGAACCCCTTTGGAATGAACTGGAACGTCAGCTTCCTACCACATCAACAAACTCGCAGTCAGTCAAAATTTGTTTCAGAGTCCACCAGCGAAGATACAGCGTAGTTAAGGGCAAAAGTGAATTGAAACTCAATATCATATCAATGAAAGATTCCTAGAAACATGCAAGTGCCCGGTAACATGTGGCAGTGTGGTGTATGTAGTTTATAGATACACCAAATAGTGGTTACAACCTCTAAGTTTAGTACCTTCCAATACTAAAATATGAGTATCTACGTTTCAGAATTCATTTCTCGATTCCGTCATCAGGTTGAATGGTAGATGAAGTTCTTTGAGTGCAGTTTCTTTCAAACTTACTTCCACAGAATAAAGAACTATTCTTTAATCAATACTTTCATATATCAAGGATATAATTAAAACTAAATATGCGCTTGTGATAGCCTTACAGGCTAATAGATGGATATTTTTTTCTCTTTCTTTTATTAGATGGAAAAAATAAACCTAGATTGCTGATCGTTCCGATACACATAATATGCAATCATCTTTAGGGACGTTCGGAAGTGTTTAAAGCACCTACTGCGTATGTCTGTCCGTTCGTCCGCATGTAATAACTCAACTCTCAGAGACAGATTTCCATAAAATTTCATATTTGGGTGGGTTTTTTTAAAAAGATTTGTCGAGCCACTCAAATTTCCAGCCTAAAATCTGATCCTTCCTGGAAAGAATCAGATTTATTCATGAAACGGTGTCCTTCTCCCCTTTAGAACGATTTTCACTATATCCCTAACTGCTGTTCCCCTTTTGAATTCTCATGGAGATCAAATTGATCCAAAATGAAACCCTCAGGTCATTTACATCTTAAATCACCCAGTGAGGGGAAGAGGGTTATTTATATCTTCCAGATTTGGGCCATGGTAGGGGAATTTCCCCCCTCCCCCCCTTTCCCATTACGCCGGTTGCATGCATCCAATCAGCCACAAATGATGGATTGCGGTTGAAGTCGTGATTTTTTATTTACATAACTCAACCTCTGGGGCAATTAAAAAAATATAGCCGAATTACTGCGCCGCCCCTTTTCACTACCCCCCAACCGCCGTCCTGTCTTGCAATTCCCATCCTTTGCAGAAATCGCAACTCTTGAAATCAGTGTCTGAGCGCCATCTAGCGACCACAATAGTTATTGAAAGAGTGTTCCCTCTGCGAATATTAAGTAATTTGACCGCTTGTCGGCTCTGTAATTAAGGTAGTGGAAGTGGCCATAATTGTAATAATGGAGGGGGGAAGGGTGTATAGAATTGGCACCTTTGGAACATTATGAATACAGCGTATAAATATCGGGGGTTATTTACTGGCACGTCTGTTTCTTTTTTTTTTTTCCTCTTCTTTTCTTCGAAGTCACGCGCACCGCAACAAACCGGTTAGAGCCCCATTAAAGTCGAAATCTCAGACAGAAAGCGAAATATTTGATAGTGAAGTATTAGTTGAAGAGAGAGAGAAAGTTATAAACTTGTCTCGTTCTTGTAGCGTTCATGCAAACATACTCTTTGCACGAAAGTGGACATAAACACGTGACATTCACCCTATGAACCTGAAGGAATTAAAATTGAAACTTTATTAAAACATACTAGAAAAAGTAACTAACCTAAGTTAGTTACATCACTGCTTGCCCCAAATTACCGGTGAAATTTTAAATCAGGCTTACATTTTTTAACTAAAAGAAATTGGTTTTTAATTCAATCCGTTATTTTTTATTATATTTCTTTAAAAATTATACTTGGTGACCGCCTACGACGAAAGGCAACTGCCCCTGGTGTTTACAACTTTGTGTTCCAAATATATTTTAATATATTAATGCAGAAATATATTTTAGAGACTGACTAATTCTCTAAGGGAATTTGGAGCTGGTTTCGAAATGAATCTGCCAATGACTACGTATCCTTGACAGTTATTCCAGCATATGAGGTGGCTTCTTTCAGAATTGAGATCTCTCGTTTATATCGAGGAAAAAAAAGAACACCTTGAGTACAATTTTGGAATTGATTTCATGGTCCCATCATGCTATTTGGATTGAATCGCCAATTCCTTTTGATACTTATAATGTTTGGTTTCAGATTGCTATGGTTACCAGTCAGATTTAAACTCTTTTTTCGGTAATGGACAAGATTTTATGCGTAGAGTTCTTCGGTGGATATTTTAGAATCCTATGAGGGCCAAGACAAGTCGTGGGCATCTCTCACTTCTGCTGTAGAAGCTGCCGATCAAGATGGCTAAGTGGTAGATGGAAATCTGCGCCTGTTTGATTCAATCAATCGTTGCGATTGATTCAACTTGGATAGTCACCAACCTCCATGATGATGGCTGCATATTTCATTATGTAATGGAGGTCGAAGAAATATGTTTACAAAGTACGCTGTCCTCTATTATCTCAACAGGGCAAGATTTTATATGGCACCGAGTTTTCTCGGTGGATATTTTGGAATGCCATGAGTGCCCATGACAAGTCACTGGCATCTCTTCTGTTGTAGAAGCTGCTGATCAAGATTACAACGGTGGCTACGTGATAGATGGAAGTTTATGCTTGTTGCGATTGCTTCACTTTGGAGAGTCACCAACCTCAATGGTGAAGGCTGCATTATGTAAAGATAATGGAGGTCGAAGAAACAGGTTTCCAAGTATGATGTCCTCTATTGTCTCAGCAGTGAAGATATCTGGTGGACAGGACAAGTCCTGTATCAGGTCAGGATTCTCTGTCAGACACGAAGCAGTTCTTCAGAGCTTTCGATACTGAAACAAAGACTTCCGGGGGGTTTTGTTGCCAAAATTGTCTGAGGATGAAGTGGAGGGTCGCGCTCGAAGACGGGGGTTTGCCACACTGGCGTCTCATCGTCTGTTTTCTTAGCAGGAAGCGCAATTGGACATTTTCTTTCTATCTTTCCGTTGTAAATTACTTCGAGAGAAACGAGTTTTCTTACAAACTGCGCATTACGCAACGGGATGTTTTGGTGCATCGCAGACAAAAAGAAAAAAAAAAAAGAATCCCGTCGGATTACAGACACACGCGCATACGTCACCCACTTTCCGTGCACGCCACAGCGGCATTTAGTCAGCACTTCCTCCGCCGAATCGGCAGGAAATTACCGAAAGTAAACATTTCCGTAACGCTGGTTGCCGTTTGGTGAAAAACAAAAAAGATTACGTTATAATTCGCTGCACGTGCCGGAATAAAACTGATCGAAACGTTTCAAGGTCGCACTTTGACCGTCCCTTATGTTTAGGACAAAAAATAAAGTTAATTAAATAAACGAAAATAAAAATGGTCTATAGTGACGAGCGCGCCCCCTTTAGTTTTTTTATTAAACATAAAAAAGTGTATTAAGATTATTACTTAATATAATGGCACCCCTATACCTCGTGAAATTAATAATATAGTTTATTAAGCTATTCGCTTAAACTACTATACATTAGGGTGACGTTTCAGGTATCTTACGGATACCCGTCATCAGACTGTGCTGCTGACAGGGGGGGGCACCTTTCTTGTGCACAAAATAGTGCCCCTCCTGCTATTTTTTTCTGGATCTGCCACTGGTTCTAGTGACTGAGCCTTTATCTTCTATTAACCAAGCATTTACAATTTTACTTACGGGAAGTTGCGCTGACATACGCAAGGATTTAAAGGTTGGATGCTGTGGTGTCTTCAGCCCATCTTCTCAACAGTTACAATTTCAGTTCTCACGATTAGGCAGATTACGATTTTCTTGTTCAGAAAATACTTGGAACAACAGAAACCTGTTGATGTGCCCCAAGGTGGCTAAGGGGGAATTCTAACTGATGCCCAGATAATTTCTACTTATCAGACTCCATTTAATTTGATTTTCAGCAGTCTTCTGCACAAATAACGGAACTGTGAAAATAGAATCGCCACATATGTCCATTTTCATCAGAAGAGTTGCAATGGAGTTATAAGCTCCATTGCTACTGAGTGGTGCATCGAAGAATCAATCGTCCTCCACCCTTATTTGATCAGTACCGAAGATGATGGTGGTAGACTTAAATCCTGGAGTATAATCGAAGCTGCTTGAAAAGCAGAAAGGGCGTGACGTCACTCCCCTTTTATCCAACCTCACTGCACGAAAGGTCTGCCTCTTTACAGAAGCCCGTTGGGGTCTCAGTCCGCGAACAGGTCTCGTTATCTCAAGATGTTGGCCGCACTTCTAATGGAGGAAAAGACGCCAAAACAACTTTGTCGAAATTCCACGGTGCGCGCGCGATCACAGCACACAATGTTATCAAACAGGTGAACAGGGACACGCCCGTCTCTCGCTAATTCCGTCCTCTCGCTTTCCTGGTCCGTTCCCTCAATGGACTGGTTCACCTGGTACAAAAGACGCACTTATCTCGTCTCCATCTTCGAGTGGGCTTCATGGTCGTCTCGCCCTTTGTGCTCCCCCTCAGCGGAAGGCCACGGGCTCATTTCGCTGTACGCTGATAGTAGATCTTCGAAGCATTCACGCTCACATTGGATCCCTTTGTTCATTTTTCAGCCGAACCCCCCCACACCACTCTCGCACTGTCTCTGTCAAGGGCTGCACTCGGCAACGAACGCGGCTGATGCTTGCGAGGAAGTCGCCTTCTCTCTTCGTTCCTCCGACACTTCTACTGCCCTTCGTGTTCAAATCCGATAAGAGCCCCCGCTGGTGTGTATTCGATCTACGTCTTCATTCACGGTCTAAATATAAAACGCTGTTTACAGATGGCTGAAGATACCATCCGGATACCATACGTCATCTTTCCTCATGTTTATTAAAAGTAAATTCTTAAAATAATCACTTCTTTGTTCTGTGGTAGATTTTCTACTTGCTGGATGAAAAACCCGAGTTCCCGGGAGAAAAAAAACCACATCTCTTGAGACCAACTAACTCAACAGGTGAAAAAGGCCCATAAAAATTCCTTGCCACATCAATGGGACTCGAACTCGGGTCTTTTCCACCCGATGTAGGGAGGGACGGCGATTCTATCAACTGGAGCAGTTTTGTGAGTGGGTTGCTGGGGCAGAGATCCCACTACATTTAAAACTATTATTAAATTAATATTAATTTAATAATTGTTTTAAATCCCTGATGAGAGGTTACTGTACAAGCTGGAACAGATTGGGATTAGCAAAGAGATTCTAAGATGGATTGCTGGGTGGCTGCGGGGCAGAAGGCAGTGCTTTGTGATTAATGGATATTCTTCAGATTGGTGTAACGTCAGGAGTGGGCTCCCTCAAGGATCGGGTCTTGGACCACTGTTGTTTCTCATTTTCATAAATGACAAATGGATAGAAGGCGTGATGTCAAAATTTGTAGACGCCGTAAAGATTGTTTGAGTTGCTAATGATCACTCCGAAGCATCGCTCGAAAGGACTTCAAGAATGGTCAGAAAAGTGGCAGCTAAATGCAAGGGCTTACACTTGAGGAACAACAGCCCCAAAATAAGTTATACACTTCGTTGGGGTGAATTAAAAACAGGAGAGAAGAAAAGGGGATCTGGGAGTTGTAATACGGGCAGATATGAAGATTTCTGAGCAGTGTAACCAGGCCCATGATGTCCATCGGTATGGTCTTAGTCCCACTGTATAGGCAATTGTAAGACCGCATTTGGAACACTGTGTTCAAATATAGAGACCTCATCTGAAAAAAGACATTGAGCTTCTGGAAAGGGTCCAAAAATGGGCAGCTCAAATGGTGGGATCAGCAGGAAGGTCAACTGGATAAGGAAGGATGCGCATAATTTGTGTTTTCTTCGTACTTTTTGCTCAACACTTGTGTGTGGTATGGTAGCAGAACATTCGAACGCCTTTGGCTTTCCTCTCCTATGGGATTCAACACAGATACGCCTATAAGGAAAACAGTGCCACCTTCGTTGCTTCTTGGAAACAAATACTTTCACTTTGTCAGCAACTGCACTGCTCTTGTCTAACTTGTGAAGTCACGGGCAACAGGAAAAGACTTCAGATATTCGCTGCATCTTGACAAGACACTTAAATGACGCGAATAAATACGGAAGAAGGTCTTCTGCGTGTCGAGATGTCGCAATCAAAAGACAGACGCCGAAAGTAAATAAACAAAATTGAGAACCCTGGCGAAACTCGAAGTGACCTCGTGACGTGTTAATCGACTTCGTTTCTTCGGCCCACACATCGCAAAGCGTTAGTGAGGTGACAGTGACGCGGGTGAACGATTCATCGATCTCTGTCCGGTGGGCCATGTGCAGGGCCCTCATTCATCAAGACGCGTATCCATCGGCCAATCAGTATCGAGGATAATTAATAACCGCCGACAGGGTCGCGCAGTCAAAGGAGATTAACGAGTCGGGCCACTGTAATTAGATGTCCCGGTTTGGTGGCCGCCAGACGTCTCTTGCATAGCGATGTCTCGGTCGGGGTGAAAGGAGGGAGATGAGAGCACGGGAGTTGCTGGGACGTCAAAGGAACTGACGGCAAGAGCAGTTGGGGCTGTCCTGGCAACTGCAGCTACACACGAATCTGCGCATCCGTCTTTTTAATGATGTCTGTATTTTATAACTGCACCAAGATGCCCTTTTCAAGACTGCTAACCCTTCTGGAGGGGGGCACCTTCGGTCTTCAACAAGATTCCAACAGTTGTGGCTGGACAGCCAAATTTCACCCATTTTGGACAATTTTTATTAATAGACCAAGTGAGTGGGTGCTAATCAGATGGCCCATTGTCCAGATAAAAGAGAACGTCTTTGATACACGATCCAGTTCAATATTTTTATTGTATTTTGTCTTTTTTCCAAGAAGTTCACTCTTGTGGCATTGCTACCTCAGGTCTGTTCGAAGCTTGTTTGAGCAACGAAATTACAAACGATTTTTCACTATCTAGTAGGGGCACCTTTTATCCGAATTACAGCCGTACACATCTTGGCATGGACTCTACTAGATGTCTGAAGGAGTCTAGCTTCAGATTTGGTCATCCCTCAATCGCGATATTTGACAGCTGCATGTGTTGTGGTCTGTAGAGAACTGCGAAGTCCAACTATCCTTTCCAACGTGTCCCAGACATTTTCAACTAGATTCGGACGTAGAGAATTAGGCTGCCAGGGTTAGATGTTCGGAATTGTTGGACCACCAAAGTTGGTCCAGTACGACAAAAAGATATTGATAAAGGTATGAGTAAACCCAGTCCGTACCAACAGAACATACCCGGTACCATGATATTATCTCCAACCGATTGAGTGGTAGGCACGAGACATTCAGAATACATCGCTTTGTGAGGTTCACACCATACTTTCTTCCTCCCCATTGGTACAAAAAGCGTAAATCGAGACTCGTTAGACAGGCGATCTTTTTCCACAGTCCACTCTTGACATTGGCGGCACCACCCAAATCCCAGATTCTTCAACTCCCACCGCGTTTGGTTTGTAATTGGTCTTTCTTTGGCTAAATTGAATTTTTTTTTGGTCATTTGCTGCACACTGGACCACCTTCATTGTGACGCACAATTCGATTTAAATTCCTTGTTCTTGAAGTGCCGACACTTTCTGCCTCATTTCTTCCTTTTAGAGCTGCATTCAGATGGTTGCTTTCGACGAACTAGCCATCTCCTTTGTTTCCTTAACTCCTGTAAACGTATTCCAAGAACAACATCTTTCTGAAATTTGGAAAGATCACATCTCTTCCCCATGACCATATTAAGTAAGAAGCCCTAGGAAGCGTACCTTATTTACCCTTTACCAAGGAACTTGCCATCATACCATGCAACATTTACGTTTAGTTATCTGTTGATGTCAATTACAAAAGGATTTAATTTTTTGGCCAGTGAGTGTATGGTTACATATAAGGGACATCTCAAATCGAATAATGGTGATAATTTTCGAATGTCTTTAAACGCAATACCATTAAACGAGTTAAATCGTGGTTTGAAGAGTAAGAGGTATGACTTCCTCCGCGATGGTATAATGGTTGGGATACTCTTTGGAAAAGGTCTGTGGATCAATTTCTGTTGCTGAATGCAGGAGTGTTATATAAAATGATTTTTTCACCAAGGGCTGTAATTATTCACGATGTCTCCAGACACGTAAGATTTTCCTGGTAATCGAACACAGCCAACAGACATCGTGACTTGGAAACCAAAGCACTCAACTTGCCACATTCATTAAGTAACCGCCTATTATTTTTTATAGACAATCGGGTCAAAGGATGATTACTTCCAATCTTCTTTTGCATATAGAAACTGAATAAAATCATTGTCTTTGTGGATTCAGTTCGGGTATGGTTAACTTCTTCGTGACCAAGTGACATTTATTAAATCACAATTCCCCTCCTTGTTCTCCTACCTGGTGAGTGGTGACCGAGCAGACCACGAAAGAAACCAACGCTGAATTCCACACGTGACACAGCTGAAGAGGAGATGGATCGCGGGTTCTCTTCAACGTACACAGCGACTCCTGTGAATAACGAAATGAGATACAAACGGGGCCATTAAAAGACGCAATTAAGTCTCATAAAAACGTGGCATTCGCCTTTAATTATACGCCGAAGCGGATGCCCAGATTATTCAGAATATCCTCGAAGGGAAGCCGTGGCAGAATATTAATTAGTCCCTCCTTATGAACGCGTGCATAGGAGCGATGGAACGCAAATCTCGCGCTCATATTACCACCCTTCTAATGATGCGACACTCTTTTTGGGTTTCGAAATGGAGAAACAGAAACGAAATCGCCGATTGTATTTGCCATCTGTCTTAGAAAATGCTCTCCAGAGTGCGCCACCCACATCGACTCCAAGATGGGCGAAACGTTTCTAAATGAGCTCGTCATTAAAGTTCCAAATATTCTTTTATGGGTCACAAAAAATATCAATGGCGTTCCATCACTCCCGAGAAGGTTAATGTTTATAATGGCACCGTGGTAATTATGCTGGGGGCCAAAAAAAAACTTACTGAGCGTCAGAAACAGCGCAGTAAATAAGAGACACCTGTTATTACAAGGGCCTCCGGTGGTTTTCATTACTACAGGCACCCGAAAGGAAAGCCGCCGAAGACAGCGAGAGGAATGTGCAAATTTGGGCCTTCGGGGGATGTCCAGCTGACAGTTAAACCTAACAGGACGCTTCAAATCGGCTTGTAATTATGAATTTAAAATGGAAAATTTATGCACGAGACATATCGGTTTAGTGAGATATCGGATAATCGAGCCCGAATTATTTTTAAGCAGTTTTGGAGGATTCTTAATTAGCTGGACAGGTGTTACTGGCAAAGATGACATCCGGTCTGTTTACAGGATCGTTAGTAAAAGAACTAAGAAAACCGACTTTACAGGACATGTTTTGAGAAGAGGGAAAAGAGAGCTGTTGGGAGAAGGGGAATTGGAATAATGGGAAGAGAAAAGTATTCAGGAATTAAAAGGAAAGCGCAAGATAGAAAAAAATGGCGTCAATGGAGCCCTGGACCTGCCTGAGGGCGACTTGAAGAAGAATGATGGTGTCATTAATGTCGACTGTCCAGGGTGGTCAATAGCGTGGACTGGAGATTGACCATTCGCTACTATGCCACACCAGTCCCTCTCTCCAAAGTGATTTAGAAAGATGTCAACTTGCGAATTGATCCTGACATGAAACAATAAAGGGGTTTCCTTTCTTTCTTTCTCGCTCGATAAAGTAACCCCCCTAACTCCCAGCGACTTATTGTTTCTGAGTGGACTTTTTACACCGATAAGGGGTCATTTGTTATTTCGCCCATTAGCCACTTGACACGCGGTTGTGCGGATAATCTCGAGATCCGTGACCTACCACCCGCACTAGCGACAATTAATCACCAAAGTTGCGCATTTCGGCCGTTCTTCGTGGCTGCCACGGACTTCCACAAAACCTTCTTTGGCAGGTTGCGCCACAAGAGGGCGCGCAACAATGGCCATACCGTCATTAGCACGATTTACGGCGGCGACGTGACATTTCAAGGACGCGAATGCCTTTGGGGCTGAGACGAAAGGTTTACTTTCTCAATTCGCTGAAAGAGGTGGTTTTTCGAGCACACCAACCGTGAGACTCCCACATTGTACACTTCCTGGAAGGCTTAACTGCCTGCGGATGGATTGCGCAGCTCTCCCATGTAAACAAGCAGAAAAAGATGGAGGAAAAACAAGACGGGGTTGGGGGGAATGTAGCTAGATGGACCCCTCCATTAATTCTCCTGTCCTTCAGATTTTAATGAATTAAACGCGTGTAGTGAATTCGGATCTTGTGGTCTTAATGTTTTTTACTCACTATTATTGTTTCAGGCAAATATATTAATTTGCATGTTGCCTCAAATGACATCTTCCTAGAATTTCTCCAAAACCCACTTCCACAACGATTGTTCCAGCAATCAACCACCCACTGGCTGAAGGCAAACCTCCTCACATCTATCCTGCAATCATCTTTCCTCAATTTGAATTTATGCCCCCTCATGTGCGCAGTCTTGAGTAGGAGGAAGAATCCCAGTTTGCTCAAAATCCATTCAGAGCCTTAAACATCTCAATTAGTTCAACTGGCAGGTGTCTAGGCCCCAGACGCTGCAATCTGCAAAATTGAAGCCTTTCTTGGTAAGACCACTCCCATCACCAATCTCATTGCGCTTCTTCTTACCCGTTCCTTACCCGTTCCATATCCTTCTTAAAATGAGGCCTCCAGACTTGTACGCAGTACTCAACATATGGGATGATCACCTCCTTGTTCCTGCTGAAAAATGAAGAATAATCCACGAAGAACTCTGGTCCCACCGCCTAACTACAGTTTAGGGAGGAAATGGGTTTTGTTTTGTTTTTTAGCTGGAACTGGGTCAGTTAGGCTAGCGGAACGAAGGTTAGTTTCAGAGCGAGTCCGATACGAATACAGTGGATCACGTGATGTTTATCTAGCTGCGAAATATTCACGCGGGCCCTTGCACGACCAAATCTCCTGTTAACTGCGCAGGGTGACTTCATTAAACTGCAGATGAAACTCGATGTTCCAGGTGACAGTAGACCAACCGGATTCCTCTTAGGTAGCTTGTTTTTGTGGGTGCGAGAGGGTGTGCCGTCGTGTGGGTGTGATGTTGTAGAAGGCGCCGACGTTATCGGCACAGACGGATTCCGCAGAATGGTAAACGCAAAGTGGTTTCATTCAAAGAGCATCGTGCAAATCAGGTTTTTCTACCTTTAATGAGTTCTGAAAGCAAATGATGACTTTGGTGTAGTGTCCCTGTTTACTGTTAGCCTTCAGCGCGTGCCAAAGTGTCTCAAATTACGAGTTATTATGTAAATGTAACTTTACATTCGCCTATTTACACTGAACGGGCGTGTGTTCGGGCCGTGTAAAGTGAGAAGGGGCCCTTGACAGAGGGGCCCCACAAACGTTTCTCCGGGACCACCACACGGTCAGAGGAGTTCACGAGAGAGAGAGAGAGAGAGAGAGAGAGAGAGAGAGTACAAGAAAAGCATCGTATTTAGCAGTCATGAGCTTGAACCTAGGTAACTCAAAGCACGTGAACTTATGCACCCTAGCGTATAATCTCGCTGCCTCTACTCTGCCAGATAGTGGCTGGAGGGAGTCCGAGTAGTGTGCATGCGGGGGCATTGTCGAGGACAGGTTATGTCAAGGATCTCGGTATATTTTTACCATGTGTACTCCATGTCCAAAAATTTTATTACTTCAAACAGCATGTCCCCCCTCCACCTTTTCTTACTATCGAATACACCACGAATTGTGAAACTAATAGAGAAAACTTATGTGCGAAAAGATCTAAACCTCCCAAACACTTCCTCGTTCAATTCATAAATATGCATTGGTCTCAGTTCCAATCCCAATGATGTCCATCTACTTCTTCTGGCAGAATCTCAGTTATCGGTTGATTCAACCACTGCCCATCTCAGTTGTCCGAATTATTCGCTGTATGATTCTTTTCGCTTCAAAGGTGGTGGTACTTGTGCATATGTCCAGCCAAAGGTCACATGGACTGCATGTGTGACAGCCACGATGGGTCCGTGGGTAGTACCCAGATCTTTTCGGTCTTCGTTGAATACTCTCAATGAGGAGATCAAAGGATACAGGAACTGATATAAATACTTATCCTGTAATGCAATCGAATGTAATGATGGGTACTGCACATTGGAAAACCATATGTCATGATTGCGTAGGGTGCTTCGCAAGTTTGGCTGAGGTGCTCTCACCATCTAGGGTTGTTTCTCTTAGTTTGGGATCGGACCATTGGTCGTCATGCTGGGAACGACGAATGCTGTGTGGGACGTTGAGGAGTTTCTTTCGGATTCAACATGACAATGCGCCGTGTCATACTGCACACCGTTAAGTTATTCGGGCATGGAGCGGGAATTTGGCATTTTCGAAGCCGAGACTGGGTTAAAACGCGAAGAAAGACGAGAGGGTCGTTCAGATGGAGCAGCGAATAGATGAGGTATTAACGTTGCTGGAAGGTCAGCAGGGTCGACGCTACTCGCGTGGCACGTTTCCTTTTAAAATCCCGATAAATCACGACTGTGGAAAACAAAAGATGGCTTCATGACCTGCAGCGCGACGTAATCTAAGAATCCTCGTGTAGGAGCGCGAATCGCTGCACGTCACTTAACCCGCCGATGAGGGGGGAACAAGGACAGGCGCAAGATAAGAAGCGACATACAACTCGGCGCGCATTTTAGGACAATCGTGCGGGCATCGTGCCAAGTCCGAGTACGAGGTCATGACCCGTAATTGGATTTCGGAATAATGGCGGCCATTTCTTCGATGCCCTCCGCACCTGGAGCCTCTTTCTTCGAGCATCTACTGGACAAGACGGGGCAGCTCCTATTTCTTCGACTCTTGCTCAACCCATTATTTCTGTCGTGGAAGGGTTATCCGAAGCCACTCAAACTGTGCGACTGCGTGACTGGAATTTACCAGTAGATAGCAGCGCCTCTCTTGGTGGCTTCGATCCTCACTTTGTACCAATCATCCATCTTTCCAACAGCAAATTACACGAGGAAAACTGAACTCCCCTTTATTCAACGTTGCGGGAGATTTAATTTTATTCATGGGCTGAGGGAGGGGGGGGCGTTTAAAATATAGCCTTCCCCTCGCTACATACTTGACTCTTCCACCAATTTCGTATGGCCCATTTCAATTTAGTTAGTATATTATAAGATTTTTCTTTAATCTTAAAAGGTTAGAAATTGGCAATATTAAGATAAATCAATACCTTTCCCAACGCCAAAGGTTAACCAATCTTCCTATCTGTAAATCATCACATATTTTAACAACTTACAACATCCCAGTCATTAAGAAAAATAAGAGACAGAAGTGATCAACATTTTGTGTAGATGGGAAAGATTAAAACCATCTCTTCTTAAAATCTTTGAAGAACTAAAATAAATGAGGTATGAGTTGGAATTAATGGTAGAGCCATTATTTGATTGAACTCGGATTTTACAGTGATCAAGTAAAAAACTGTATTTTATACTTTAATTTTCAGGAAATAGGAATGAGGAATTAATGAGGAAGAAGAAAAGTTAGTTCTGTGAGTTTGAAGTTGGATGTTGACTGGTTGCTCGAGATGTTCAGACTGCTTTGAAAAAGAGAGAGCGGGAGTTATAGAAGCCAATTCAGAAGAACAGTGCCCATGGAAGTATCTGTAGAAAAGGCATGCAGCAGAAACAGCGCCTATGAGACAGAAAATTGGATAAGCAATTACAAAAAACAGTTGGCAAACCATAAGATGGAAGCTTATTTAGACCTTTATGCCAAATATGATCAAAATCTTCAACTGTCAGGAGGAACTGCTTCAATTTCACTAAACTTTATCATCGAATCAATAGTGGATGAACATTGATGGAATCCATTCTGGCGATCATTGGTCGGAAGGAAGGTTTCTAGATATTCTGAGAGGTTGTGGTTGATGAATTTCTCCATTAGTTTGGAAAGAGTAAAGATGAGTGCGATGGGGCGATAATTGGATGGGAGGATTTGTCACTCTTTTTGGGGGAATTGGTGCAACGGAATTTATTTATTTTTGTTTTTATTTTGGGATCCCCTAAACCTTGACTACAAGATTATAAACCAGTGCATTGCACTGTTTTTTAGTAAATAGCGAGTAATTTATTTGAAACTAGACTGCTACATTGAGAAGGCCAAAATATCCATTTCATAAATTTGAAGTAGATATTGTTTCTGGAGTGTTTTATTTTTGATAATGTAAATCCAGTTGCACGAGGTTGGAATTATCAAAACTCTGCCGTAATTTTAAATTGTTGGACAGTTCAAGTTTAACTCAATCTCCATGACCCCATCCCACCCATAAATGGTGCAAACCCTACTAAAAATAGGTCAATCGGCCAGAGATCTTTGGTTTTCCTAAGATGACAGTTTTATTCATTGGATAGCTCACCTGTGTGTGTGTTGTCCAATCTGTGTTGTTCTGCGGGTCATCCTTTTATTCAAAACTGTTTTGTATTTAATAAATTGAAAATGTCTACATTAATAATGTAGAAAGTAATGAGGGGTCTGGAGATCAAAAAGTCTGTCCAGTGTGACCGAAGCGGTTGAGGAGGGATACAAGCGCAGTGAGGCCGAAGAGTCGAACACCCCCTCTCACAGATAAAGGCAGAATGAGGAAAGAAATATGGGAGATAAAGGAACCAGAAGCTTAATATGAGGCATGGTCGGAGTTCATTGGGTCGAGGCAAATCCCACTTGTGATGGATAACGGTGGGAAAAGGCCCATTACGGATCCCTCACCCATAAGTTGCCGACGTCACACAATAAATATAGTGACATCCGTTGTCAGTGACGTAATTATTTCGCGATACCATCGGATGCATTGTCTGAACGCAGTCCTTCGGAGAATTTCACGGTGTCTGAGTGCCCAAAGAATTATCTGCGAAGGTCGATTTCGTGCTCTTCCAGGGAACGGTTTCGTCGGGGGATTTCCAGAAGAGTTCCTTCTCCTTGAGTCCCCGTTGGACTAAGCGCTTTCTGATGGCACTAGGGGTCGCTGCTGGACTAGTTGGCAATCTGTGGAGAAAACCATTTGGTCGACTGCTTCGTGGAACTGGTGTTTGCCCGTGTGTGTAACCGTTATCAGCGGACTGCGGGAGCCAATCGTCGGTTTCGGAGAGGCATTCGCTTGCGTGCGCAGTTCGTTGACTCAGCAGCCGCACGTGGAGTCACCTCCGTGGAAAGAGATGCGGCAAGGGATTCTGGGAAGTCGCCGACGCTGAAAATGCTGGGTGTAACTGGCGAGTGAGCGCCAGGGAAGGGAGAGCGTTAATGCACGTGCGCTGGGCGGAGATGATTCCGGCATTTGGGAGAGGGAAGAGTGATGGCACCCTCCACCGGAAGTTCCCTCGATGCCGATGAGGTGCGATTCATTAAGACGTCTTGCGCAACTCCACCAGAACCACCTGAGATGCTCGGGCCACTTTCGGAAGCAGCATTTGTTTGTGGCGTACAAACCCTCACTCTCTTCACCACCTGCTAGTTGATGAATTAGCAGTTTATTCTCAAATGCAGAAAGCACCTGTTGTACGTCCATATAACTCAACTCTAGTGGGAATTTGGTTAAATTTCATATTTCGGTCTCATGCAGAGATTTTTGGAGCTAATCTAAATTTCGAGTTATCTCTGCATATAACTGAAACGCTGCAGCCGTTTCTGCATGTCAAAATTTAGGCCATTATCAATGAGCAGCTCGATCATCATCAACTACAAACCACTCTACTCAAACTCTTTCTCTCTGATGCAACTCAACGGGCTCGCCATAAATTCAAAAAATTCTTGCTCTCAGGTGCACCTCAGTGATCAACCTTCCTTCTTCAATGAACTCCACCGTTGTAAAAAAATGCGATGAAGTCAGCGAATTATTTTTTTCAAAGAGTGGTCATTCCGATGGGCATGCGCATCAAGTTGTTACCAGGGCCTTGAAAACCGTTGGTTTTATCAATAGAAATACATTCAGGTTTAATCACTAGAGATATGCTCGCATTCTTTGCTAAACTACTGTGATCTGAATCCTTGATTCCGATCATTTGGCTCTCCTGCCTGCAACCATAACTGGAAAACATATTCTGGCCTTCAAGAACCCGTTGTTCTGCCACACGATTTCCTACACACCCCTCTGTGACTAATTTAGTTTGAAACCTCTCAGCATCAAAATGTCTCAATCCCTAAATACTTCTGTTCACGGACCACCTGAGGAACGAATTGAAGAGTTGAATCCAAGGCTCTTGAGGGGTTTCTGCTTTACGCAGGCCTGCTTTCCTTAGCAGTGAGAAAGACATCCTGCATGACTAACTCCTCCAAGAACTGATTTGGTCTTGAGAATATCAAAATAGACTCTTTGGAGAAAGATTATATAAACTACTGCCCACTTTGAAGTTCACCTTTGTTTGTCTTGCAAAATTTAGCTCAATGCAAAACAGGGAAGTTTCTGGACGCGAAACCAGCACCGAATTAGATGGATTCCAAAGAGGGAAGTTCTTTAGGTCACGTGCGAACAGATTCTGAGAACACTATTTTTAACTAAACTGAATGCTGGAGATACGTCGATGGCTTTGCTTGCGAGTGGGACTCTGTTTTGACGGGAGGGACAGTTCAATTCCCGCCCCCTGAACTTAATGAAATAATGCAATTAAATGCAGAAAGCGTTGCATTCTAGGAAGGCTTGCGCAACCAGCACAGTCGAATCCCATGGCCGTCTTTGACACTTTCCTGTTTCAACTAAAAGTAGGAATTAAGTTCCAGCCTTTTCCCACGAACTGTTTCCGAAAGTGGCGTGTCGAAATGTCGGGGTAAGTGATGCGCATCACGTAGACGGAATAGAAAAATAAGTGTCCAGGGCGAATTATTATTCACCCCGGACACTTATTTTCCTCTTGAGGGGTTACAAAATGCGGATGTCCTTGTAAGTCCCGTGATGCAATGTGTTTATCGAAGTTTAAATTAATCTGCAGACTGAGTCCTTCCATTTCGGTGGCGATCTCAAAGGATAACACTACCCGGACACGTGAGGGGGCTGATCGAAAAGGGGATAATCGAGGGTTGCGCAAGGAAATGCCAGAGGGAACACAAAACGAACCATAGCAGCCCAAACACGTGGTCCCTATCTTTCCGAGTTGGTAACTTTTTAATGCGCATTGTGGACATACCTTTTGGACTTGTCAAGCATGTTGGGTACATTAACGATTACTTGGCTTTTGCCCGTGCAATAATAGGGGGGCTAATAATGAAGGAAGTTTTCCGAACCAGGATTAAGTCCAAAAACGAAACCTCAAGGTAGTTAAAAGATGACGTCAAAATATGCGGTTTTCTGAGACACGCAACTGTTTTCCCAGATGGAAGGACTGATAAAGCTACCTCTCCTGTAAAGGAGAATCATTAAACCCCCTTTCCCCAGCTAGCGTGCCAGATGATAATGAAGGAAGAAGAAGAAGCAGACAGAGCGCAACAAGCTACCGTTTTCTTCGCTCACTAGGCGGCGCCTCGGAAAGTAAATAATGGCGATTAACAGGATTGGTGTCGTATTGTGTGTTTAGTGTTGGAACTTTCTAACGAGTTGTTCACTAAATACTGACAACGTCTCCCGTGGTCAGGCTGACCTCGCAGGAGCAGTTCATTACGCGGACCAATTCTCGTGTCAAAATAAAGCTCGCACGTGTTTCTGAGAAGACCGCGTCTGCTTCGGATAATTTTTCACCGGCAGACGCCTTAAAGTAAAATCGTCAGCAACCAGACGAGGGCGTCCGACCACGTGCAGAGTGCCCCACCCATGCAAAGTAGTGCCGCTATGAATGGTGGTCGAGTACACAACTTGAGCGGGACTGCCATTGCCCCGGGCGCCTTTGGCTCGGTGCCAATTCTGGGGATTCCATTTATTGTGGAGCGAGCGTGAGCGCATTGAAAACAACGCTGTATTTCGAATGCGCCAACCAATCCCCTGACTCAACTCTATTTACCGACCACACTTTTACATATTTACGAGGATCCCAAGGGCAGAAGAGAGGGTTAACTACCGTTGAGCAGTGCGCATGCGTGATCGTGTACCGTTAACAATAGCTGGATGTGTCGCAATGCCCCAAACGAGCCATTTCCTGCTCCCCGTCCTTCGAAGCCCGTTTTGTGAAAAGGTTGTTTATTTAATCTCGCGAAGGTAACTGCATACATCTAACCCGAGGTTAAAAGAACGCTGAATAAATCGCAGCTGAACTGCTCAGAAGAACGAGCAATTTCTGTCTAACACGGACACGAAGGCTAAGAGAAAATAGGCAGAACTTCCCCCCCCCCAAAGCTCCACCAGAAACGAAAATGTAGTTTGAATCTCGCTGATGATGAGAAACTTAATGAAGGCGTTCCATTTTGGATGTGCATACTACACGAATTCAGATTACCAAGTGAAATTCTGGTCAAAACAATTCAAGTGTGGTACAGAGACCATCGAAGATGATCCACGTCCAGGAAGGCCTGCAAGAGACCACTCCATAAATGTGCCAAGCTGTGGAAACCTTTATGTTAAATGATTAGACGTTTAAAGGTGTTCCAAATCTCTAGGGAATGTGATATATCTGAGGGAACAGTTATAATCATCCTCCACGAACATGGTTAGTGCAAGGTGGGTCCCCAGATTTCTGACCCTTGTGCAGAAGTAATTCAGAGTATGGTGTGAGAATTTAGAGGTTTATCGAAGTGATCCTGAAACTTTCATCTCCAGAATTGTTATGGGCGATGAAACATGGATTCGTCACTGGGATCCTGAGACCAAGCAAGAATCAATGCAATGGAAGCACAAGGGTTCTCCCCCACCCAAAAGATTTCGGATACAACCTTCGGCTGGAAACACAAGGAGACAGTCACTGGGGGTGTCATATGCATCCCTACTGTACAACCCAAGGGATGTCATAAAGGAAAAACACCGTGGAAAACTTTCCAGCTCCATTTCCATCATCAGCGATGGGGAAATTTGACAAAGTCTCATTAGAAATCTCGTCCCAAACGCTCCTGCTCTTCCCACATGCCCTTGTAGCTTCGATCGAATTGCTTCTCCGAGAAATCTCAGCGTTCTGTCGACGCGCGGAGACTAGAGGTCACAATACGAAAGCAGTTTCACGGTCACGGAAAGGAGAGAGCTGCTCGGATCAGGTTTCATTTCGAGACAAAAGTGGTTTCGTTACTCAGTAAAGGATTGCATCAAGATGCTCTAGCAACGCCACAGCAATTGCACAATGCTGAAGGACTGCAGAAGGGCGAAAGCGAAGCGCGGATAATTCCTGAACTTTTTTAGGTGTGTATTTTTTCGACAAGATCATGCGGGATACTCCTACGTCAATGTTCACAAACGCTGCGAGTTCTTTTT